>NW_024080977.1:526310-1014159 GCF_003009895.1 Hyaena hyaena
AGGCTCTGAGCTGGCAGTCAGCACAGAGCCTGACGCGGGGCTCGAACCCACGAACCGCGAGATCATGACCCAAGCGAAAGTCGGACGCTTAACCGACTAAGCCACCCAGGCGCCCCAACCCCCCATGATATGTTCTTGCCTCCTTTGCCAAAGATTAACTGACCATATAAGCATGGGTTTATTTATGGACTCTGTATTCTGCTCCATTGATCTATATCTGTTTTTGTGCCAGTACCATACCTGTTTTGATTATTATACCTTTGTAATAGTTTGAAATATGGGAGTGTGATACCTCAGCTTTGTTCTTAAGATTACTTGGGCTCTTCAGATTATTTTGTGATTTCATACAAATTTTAGTATTATTTGTTCTAGTCCTATGAAAAATGCCCTTGTTATTTTGCTAGGGACAGCACTGAATCTGTAGATTGTTCCTGGTAGTATGGATCATTTTCTGGGTTATTTAAAATGATGTGTGTGTTATCTGTTGTATTATGGGACAAAGCAAGCTTATGGTCCTCCTAATATGCCATCTTCCTTGGATCCTCCCCTACTTTTTGTTTTTAAAGAATAAAACTGATTAATGGCATGGTTACAACTATATTACTAACCCCAAAGCTTCCTCATGTGCTTAGTTAATTCTCTCAAATTACAACATATTTAGTATCTTAAGAGCTAATACAAGAACTTTCGTTGTGTCTTTTCCATACTCTTCTTAATATTTATTTACTTTTTGAGAGAGAGAGGGAGCAAGGGAGAAAAAGAACAAGTGGGGAAGGGACAGAAAGAGAGGGAGAGACAAAGAATCCAAAGCAGGCTCCAGGCTCTGAGCTGTCAGCACAGAGCCTGACATGGGGCTCGAACTCACAAGCCATGAGCTCATGACCTGAGCTGAAGTCAGACACTTAAGCAACTGAGCCACCCAGGAGGCCTTCCATACTCTTCTTTAGGGAAAAGAACTTAGTGTTCTAACAGCTATCCCACAGACCCTACAGAGGGTGACCAAATCAGCCTACCAGAGTCTCATATACAGAAGGTATACACAAATTCTCTGAAGTTTTACTCTCATTTCTTTTTTACTTGGGTTTTCCCACATCTTCCTTTACTTTCTTTCCTGTGATCATGCTTTAGATCTATTAGTGGCTCTGAGAGACACTGATTTGAGTCCTCTGGTGGCACTCCAAATGAGTTGCTACTCTCTCTGAAATAATTGGGAAAACTAGTCTCTTACAAATAGGAAAATGTGGCATTAGAAGCACTGAAAGGATTCCCTCCAACAAAGGATAGCCTCCAAGACCCTCTTCAATCCTTATGAAAAAAAAGAACAGTTCAGTGGATGTCTTTTTTTTGCCCTTCATGCTATCCATATACTTTTTTTCCCTCTAAAACTGCTTTTTAGTTATTATAAGCGACAAAGAAAAGGGAGGGTGGAAGGGGTGCAGGAAGTACAACCTATTTTATATATCTCAAAACTGATATCTGACCTCTTTGGAGATTATTCTTATTAATCTCCAAAGTGCAGGTAAAATGGAGAAAACTTATATAATAGCAAGTAAATACTCCTGCTTATAAAGGTGACAATGAGGGGTGCCTGGGTGGCTCAGTAGGTTAAATGTCTGATTCTGAATCTTGATTTCTGCTCAGGTTAATCTGTTTGTGAGATCAAGCCCCGCATTGGGCTCTTGCTGACAGCATGGAGCCTGCTCAGGATTCTCTCTCCCCTCTCTCTCTCAAAATAAATAAACAAAAACTTAAATAAATAAATAAATTACAGTGAAAATCAAGATTATAACACTGTAAAGATATTCATGACATGTACAAAGAAATTAAAGTGGTAAAAAACTGCATTTATCTAATTTTTCTATGATATATATTGTTTCGTATAACAAATGAAAAAAATTTAAACCTCCTTCCTTAAATTACTTTAGCAATACACACTAATCAGAATACCAAGAAGAAACTGTATCTACACAAAACATTTTGAAAACTATACTAGAAAGAAAGAAAACAAACAAATTACAGTGAACATGTCAAAACAAAAAAATTATGTCTCAAGGTCTAATTTTTAACTTAAAAGCAGAGAGGAGTGAAATACTTGGTAGGAGGGGAACCCAGAAGCCAAGAACTACCTTAAAAGCTAACACAGATCTATGCTTATTTGAATAAAACTTAAAGCTTACCATGCATTCGCTGGTTTCGGAGTTTTTGAAGGAGCAGTTAAAGCTGTTTCCATGCTACTTGTTCCTGAATTATTTTCTTTGGTAGTCATTGCAATCATTTTTCGTTGCTTCTGAGAAAGTTTAACTCCATGAGAAATTATTTTGCTAGAAATTAAATGAATTAGCATTAATTTCTGTTTAATGGAGTTTATAGCTAATTATACTGTTTTCTGTTTATTTGAAGTGATTTTACTATTATTGGATCAAAATGGCCGTAAGATTCAAGAATTACAGTATCAGCTTATATTATTGATGATCAAATAATAGTTACTAAAAAGCTTTACTAATACATTTACATCACACTTGCATCAGAAATAGTCCACAAATCATATTTTAGAGACAAATTTCTGAGAATACCATATTCGACATGAGTTGGGACTACCGATCCAACTCAATACTTGGCATATATTTACGACATGTAGGAAGGCTACAAACCTAGAAAAGAGTTTATAATTTAGTTCAACATCAAATGCAGAAAAACAAAAAAAGTCCAACAGGTCTTCCTAATTGAGTTTAACATCAAATGAAGAAAAACAGGGTCTAGTAAGCCTTTCCAATTCTTTAGGACAGAACTGTAAGACAACATGGTCTTTCCTTTTTTGTGAGTTTTTAACCAACCCCAAATTTGTCTTTGGTGTAGCTCCACATTTTTGTCTACTTTCTTCAATTTGCATGATGGTTCGGAGATCCACAACAGGAGGACTGACAGGACTAAAATACATAGAAAAGTTACTTTCCAACAGTTATTTATCCATAAAGTACAAGACCCAAACTTCACTGAAAATGTAAGTTATATGAAAGTTTAACAAGAGAGGATAATTTAGGTTTATTTTGTCAGCTGTGGCCAACTTCAAAACGGATACTTTGAACGAAAGCTACTTATATATATATATATATATATAAATAACAACTAAAATGCATCCAAAGTCATAACATATAACTGACACTCTTAAAGAAAAAAAAAAAGCAACATAACGATTCTCATCTAACTTAAAAGAAATTGAAGTTCTGTTTAGATTATTAACCTTTAAGATGAATAGAACTTGAAAATTATATTCTTTCTATTTTTAACAAAATTCTTACTACTATTTAATGTTAACAATGACAAAAATTTATAAGTAAAATTTGTGGATGCTCAATAATATTAGATACCCACCAGAAGGAGTTGTACTATAATGAGAAAAAAATTCTACCATCTTTAGAAATAGCCGATCTATATTACTGACTTTACACCAAGCCAATTATTCTTAAAACACACTTAAAAAAATAGTGTAGTGATTATAAGATGCTTCTTGGGGTTCCCACAAATATGTTTACTTAAAAGGCAAAAAAAAACCCAGACTGATTTCTAAACTACTTTTAGATTATGAAACAACATAAACTGGCACATCATAATCTGGTCTTCCAACTTTGCAAAATATAGCATATTTCAAAATAATTATGTAAATATAATTGTTAAGTCAATTAACAGTTTTAGCCTATTAAAAACCATAGTAGGTGTATAAATATGGAGCATACCTCAATAAGCACTCTGAAAGAGTGCATTCTAATTATATCAACTCCTGCAATTTAAAAAATTGACTTTTCTAAACAAAAGAAAACTATGGATGCAATATAGGCAAGTTAAAAGCACAGTGTAACATTAAATGAATGTGCTCTGAAAATTAACTGTGAACAATGTATTTTTTTAGAATTTATATACTCCATAATGTGCTTAAAAAAGAATAAAAGAGTAAACCTACAAATGACAAAATGGTCTTCCTGAATGGGAGTTTTAATATATACTATCTAAAAAATAGCTTATTAAGTCACTATATATTTGGATATAGATATCTGTGGGTTATATAATATCTACTGGTATTCACAAATGATACTACAAAGGGAACTAAATTCCGTCTGGGGGAAAAAAGTGCCTATTTTAGCTAGCTAGTAATTTGTATGCATCTAGGTAATTTTCTGTGTATTAGAAATTTACATTAATACTTTTCAAATGTTCTTCATTAAAAATTTCCATTTGACTAAACATAATGTTTCTCCAACTAACAGGTACAGGACAGAATGAAAATCCTACCCGAATGAGCCAGCAACCCAACTGGAAGAGCTTGTAGTATCAATTCTGTTACTGGGAATGGTCTGTGGAGCAGATATGTTAAGTATTGGTGATTTTTCCCATGGTTTCAAATCTTCCCTAGAATATGCAGGAGGTGTACCATTAACATATGGTTTAATTTTCCCCTGGAGGTGAAAAAAATATATATTAAAAAATGAATAATAGCAGATACCTAGCATAGTTGGTACTTAATATTGGTTAAATTATATTAAGGCAAAACATCTTATAACAATAATCATCTAGCATTCTTCTAGTTTAGTGTCTTAACCAATTCTCAAAACTTCAAAGTGACTATAACCCAATTAACATGAGCTTTGGGAATAATTTTTAGGGAAATAAGTTTGCACATTAAATTCCTATTAATATGAGTTTTAAACAAAAATGTTAATAAAAGTTGTTGAAATAAGATATGAAGCAGTAACTTTAAAATTAATGTCCATGACTTTATACCAAACTTTCATTTTGTTTCATATTAATGTCATACAATTCATTCTGAATAAAATTAAAGTTAAATAATACTGACAGCTGAAAAGGAACCTTAAGACAACTGCCATTATAATAGGTCAAGAAATTTATTAAAATGGTTATTTCCATTGCTAGGACAGATTTTATTGCCAAACATTCATAGCATAACTTTAATTTTCCTTTTAAACCTCAACTGTCTTCTACACCAACCGTGGTGTTAATATGAATTGCCCCGAAACCCTTAGCCTACATTAAAAAAATCAATCAATTCTTGAGGTCTAGAAGACTAAGGAGAACAGGTAAATTTTCCATTGTCTCATGAATTTCTCAAAGTTCTAATAGTTTTGTGGAGGACTAGGGATTAGAGAAAAATGATCCTTTCCTGTATATTAACAATTATGGAATAAAATGTTAAGAGATGTCTAAAAAATGGGCTCTCCAGAGTTCAACCGGCCTAGAAATTCTGCAGCTTAATTTAAATTGTGCTGGACTAGGAGAACTCCATTCCAGACTGTACTGCTCCTGTTAACATGATAGAGGAGAGAACACAGAATCTGAAGTTAGGCTTCCTCTGAAAATCATTTTCCTTCGACAGTTCTTAGTTATTGTTAACTGACATTTCACAAAATAAATTTCAAGTAATTTAGCTATAATTATATTTTTCTATATGTCTTTACTGTTTTTTGTACCAACATTATATTTTACTTTGCAGAAAGAGGATTAGAAATATAATGTCATAAAGGGCTGAAACTGCCATTAAAATATTTAAAACTAGAAACATAACACAAATTTGAGAACACGACTACATATGTTAATTATATGTATATTTTTTATAAACCAGCCAGGAGACTATTTTAAAGTCAGACCAAAAAATAATAAAAAACTAAAGATAAACTGTATGAAGATCTAAAATTTGAAGTTAAGAAAATAGTACATTAATAAATAAAAACAAACCTCAATTTTATCTGACTGAAATCCTGCTGTGAAATCAGGGGACTGTAAGTCTCTAGGACTCCCCACTCCTGCATAGCTTCCTTCAGAATCTGAGGTCAGCAGTTCTGGAAGAGATTCCACAGAATGGGTCTTACCAGATTTTAATAATCCTAAAAGGTAAAATTTTTAAAATTATTTAAAATACATTAAACATGTGTGTATTACATTCAGTGAAATAAACAGAGCTAAAAGCTTCCATTTATCCAAATTTAATAACATTTAAATTATATCCACTGTATCAAATTTGACAATTCAAGCTAACTGAAGAAAAAATCAGTTAAAGTAAAAAACTGAAACAGGGAGATTTTAATAACAACAGTTTTATCCATTCAATTACATAGTAATTATACAATAAAGGTAAGGAAGACACTTCTTTGGGATCTGCTTTGAGAAGTGATTCAGAACTTCTTTTTCCCCATTAAAAAAAAGACAAAATTAATAAAATTCAGACCCTCCCTTTTCTCATACGTCTCTCTGTATCACATTCTCTGCACCCACACAGAGGGGGACTGGCCTTATTCTGTGTGGGAGGACAATGTAGCCTTTCTACCTCTCATCTAGTCAACAGACTGGCCCAGTAGCACAAGTTATGCTGAAGCCAACTGTGGCCTGTTTGAGGGTTTTTACTTCGGGGGTGGGGGGGGTGGGGGGCAGGAGAAAGGTGAAATCTGTGGATTGAGAGCTGTTTAAATTAGCCTATTGCCTAAAGCAAAAGGCTGTTATGAAATGTACATACCATTTCTTCTCCTAGGCAAGCTAAATACCTGTTTCCCTGCCATATATGGTATCCAGATTCATTAGTACATCAAAGTCATTTCAAATATAAACAGAGAAAACAAACTTTTGCTTAAGTTCATGTATTTACTTTCACATATTTCAAATTTAGTAGAATCTAAATGAGGTAGCAAAAAACCACATTACATGAGCTGTAACTAAAAATTTTACAACTGACTTAAAAATAAATAAAACACATTTGCAACAACATGGATAGAACTAGAGTATATTATGCTAAGCAAAATAAGTCAGAGAAAGACAAATATATCATATGACTCCACTCACAAAAAAGATGAACACAGGGGAAGGAAAGCAAAAATAACATAAAAACGGAAGGGGAGACAAACCATAAGAGACTCTCAAATACAGAGAACAAATAGAGGGTTGCTGGTGGGGTGTTAGGTGGGGGCATGGACTAAATGGTGATGGGCATTAAGGAGGGCACTTGTTGGGATGAGCACTGGGTGTTATACGTAAGTGATGAATCACTAAATTCTATTCCTGAAGTCATTATTAAAGTATATGTTAACTAACTTGGATTTAAATTTTTAAAAAGGAAAAAACTAATTAAAAAACATACCATCACTTCTATATTCAAATAAGTGTGTTTTCTTTAAAGTAAATCACTTTAATAAGATATATGCCTCTTTTGTTGTTGCTGTCACTGCTCAAATAGTTTGAAAATAACATTCAGCACTCCCCTCATCTTTTAAATATTTTTAAGAGCGACACATTTTTAAGAGTATATTTAATGCCCGAATGCTCCCAAAAGTCAATTAGAAATAAATCTAATGAATAAAGAGGACATTTAAAGTGGCCAACAAATAAATAAATAAAAATAAAGTGGCCAAGAATTATTTTTTAGTATAAACATTTCCAGACTGTCATCTAACATAAAGGATCACACAACTAAGTTTACTTCCAGAACATGTATTTTTGGTCCCAATTAAATCTGACCTTTCAATCATTATCTGCTTTGGCCACAGAAAGAGTAGTAGAGCAGAAAGAATAAGAACTGGAATCGAAAAAATAAATTTTATTTCTGTCACTACCTCTTATCACTGAAGTTTTCTGTACTTGTTTACTCAGTTTTAAGGGGCACCTGGGTGGCTCAGTCAGTTAAGTGTCCGACTTCAGCTCAGGTCATGATCTTGTGGTTTGTGGGTTCGAGCCCCACGTCAGGCTCTGTGCTGACAGCCAGCTCAGAGCCTGGAGCCTGTTTCAGATTCTGTGTCTCCTCTCTCTGACCCTCCCCTGTTTCACGCTGTCTCTCTCTCAGAAATAAGTAAAACATTGAAAAAAATTTTTTTGAAGAAGCGACAAAAATCTAGTTCATTACTAGTATCTCTTCCATCTATGAAATGCAAAGATTCTAACACATGTGCTGATAATACCATTATTTAAAATAAACCAAATGTCTGCTTTTTCCTTAAGTCTTTTGGGCAACTGGAAAATAACTAGTTTCATAACTTCCTGCCCATCCATTTATTCATCTTTCCATCAATCCACCCATGTGTCCTTCTATGGACTAGAGTAATTCGTGTAACATGGAGAACACAAAATCACAGAATTTTACATATTAAAAGGTCCTAAATAGGAATCAGAAGATGTAGTAAACATGAAAGACCTAGCTTCAATGCTTCATCAATCAATCCAGGTATACTGTCTTTTTTATATCTTTCTGTGTTATCTAAAACAACTGTTCTTGACACTGTTTTTTCCTTTGAATATTATCAAACACATCAAGGACCTCATTTGTAGATGATGTTAAACATAAAAAGACATTCTTTCTTTGCCCTGAATGACAGCTTTTCTTTTTTCTCCCACAGGGACACAATGTGTACTAGTATATTTCAAAGTTACCTCCTCAAGCTAAGAAAATACTGCTGATAGAAGTTATATCTGTTTATGTCTTACTGCTATAGACACACATACCATTTTTTAAAGCCATATTGTAGTCTCATTATTTTATGGTCACACTTCCATATTTTCGTCTAAAGAAACTATTACAATTTAGATAGTTTAGATCTAAATCTAATCAGATGAATCTAGAATGTGAGACAGTCTATACCACTGGCCTGAACTTTTGAAAGCAAAACAAAAAGGTGTGAGAGGTGCTGCTCTAGTTAAAAGAGACTAAAGAGACATTAATAAGCAAAGGCAATGTCTACCTTCATAGGATACTAGGTCTTTTTTAAGGTTAAAACACAAAAAAGGCTATAAATACATTCCTGGACAACTGGGAATGTGAACAGAGACCTAATACTAGATAATATTCGTGAATTGATGTTAACGGTCTTCAATGTGATAATGATATTATGGTTGTGTAGAAGAATATCCTTATTCTTAGGAGATTCATATTAATTCATATTAAAATGCCATGCCTACAACTTCCAAGTGGATCTGTAAAAAATGATAGACTGTTTGGAGGATGAGGGAAGTAAGCATGTAACAGAAAGTCTAGAAAAGAAAGCAAATGTAGTAACAGGTTAACAATAAATCTAGAAGAAAGGTACACAGATTTTCATTCTTCTTTGATCTCTTCAGTAAAAGATTTTCAAACCAAACTGGGGAAAACTATTTTAGAAAAACTACATAACCTTTACTTTTAAACAGCTCACATAATGCATAGATATAAAATGTGTTGTATTCTATTATTGAATTATAACCTTCTAATGCACATAAATGGCATCTTACTTGGAGTACTGATATAAATGCAATGAATCCATGTGATGATAATGTCTCTGTCCTGTTTTGCCCATCTCCAACCCTCTCTGCCACTGGATAAATAAAACATAAATTTTATCCACTCACATTACATGCCTTAAAAATCCATCAACTGCTCATAGCCTTCAGAATAACATTCAAATTCCTTAGTTTAGCATAAAATTGCTCCAAAATCTGACCATTGCCAACTACCACTTATATGCACATGCCCTATATGGCTGAAGCATGCTGATCCAAAGGCACAAGAAATGTGCAGTTACTTCCAGTGCCTCTAGTCTTGGGAGTATATTGTCCCCTTTGCTGCGTATGTCTATCAGCCTGCCTCCTTTTCTTGGCCAATTTCTCTTCATTCTTTAAGATCCAACTCATGTGTCATTTTCCTCAAGAAGCTTTTGTTTTGTGCCCCCAAAGCAAACTTCAATCAGAATATTTATTACAATATACTATCATTTTCCATAACCTCCCTAAGACTATTTTTTTTTAGTGGGACTGACATGGCATACGATAGTATTTAATACATATTAAATTAATTACATAATAGATACATGCGAGATTAGATCAGAAAATATATCCTAAGATACTCTCACTAACCTGTAGATGGAGGACTCTGAATAACATCTGAAAGGTTATAGCCTCCAGAACTATCCGAACGCTTGCGTGTCTTCTTTTTTGCTCTTGTTTTTGCCTTCTTGAACATACTTTCCCTAGGAAAAAAGCAAATATAGAATTCATGTTTTAGAAATAAGTTAGAGATTAACAGCAAAAGAACTATGCATTTTGAGCAAGAGAATATACACATATATACAGCATTTCAGTCAAACAGAACACAAAAAATAGGCATACTCTAGTTGCATTTATCTATGTTGCTCAGAGCAAATTACTCAGTTTTACTGAACCTCAATGTGTACTCTTACTAGTTCTAACTCTACTATTTCTGTGAAAGTTAGAAAAAAGATAGTATATAGGAAAATATTTTGAAAAGTAAAATAATCAGGTATCATAAACTTCAAGTAACCCAAATGCTAACAAACACTAGAAAAGGGGTTTAAAAAAAAGTCTGGAACCCAACAGCAGTTTCTCAGTGAGCTACGCAGTTACTTTTATATATATAATAAATGACTTGAATGCCCAAAGATTTTAACAAGTCATTTACTAAGTAAAAGGAAAGTAATTCTGTAACCAGTTGATAAGTGAGCCTAAGACACAGTTTGGAAGTCCTAAACGGGGCTTGTCATATGGCTGGCCACACTATAGGGAGATTATGTAGAACCTGGGATATTTTGTTAGAGGATTCCCAAATGTCAGTCACCATAGGTCATATCTCTTGAACCAGTTAGGTTCTCTATAGAGAAAAAATCCATAATGGCTGATACACTCTTCCTTGGTTCAATCTCTCCAGAGGGGAACTCTTTCAGCCAAGACGGAGGAAGAACAATCACTTGGTTGAACTGGGTTCAGAAAAAGGTCAAAGCTCTTTGAAAGAAGCTAAAAAAATTATCTTTTACAAATATAACCACTCACCCTGGTCTTCATAAACCTGCTACACCTCTAATTCTTAAGACTTTCTGGAATTCTGTTTTAGGGATTTTTTTCTAAGCCATTACTGCTCAGCAACCACTTTCCAACTTCCAAAACTGGCAACACCTCCTAACTGCTGTTTCTCCTTTCCTGTTCTCTCTGCTCTAGTACAATATGCCTTTTTTATTTCTTTATTGTAATTTCAGCAGGGTTTGGGAACGTAGCTAAGATAAATGCACTTATTCAATCTAACTTAAAGGTTCTATTCCTTTTATATTTATAGTTAATTTTGTTACATCTGCAAATAATTATGCATTTTTCTTATAACAAGACTAAAAGTAAACATAAATATAAATACATACTTCCTATGTCAGGATTCTCCAGTTTTTCTCTTTCAGTATAAACATGTTAATAGTGTCGAAGATTGGGGAGGTGAGCAGAAGAAGAGGAGGGAAGAAAAGGAAAAGAAAAAAAGAGAAACAGAGCTTACGAATAATTTTGTTCCATATTTATTTCTTCTTTTAAAAAGATATCTCCATCTTCTACTTCCAAATAGCTAATATCTGGTCCATCCTGATATGGTGTAATGACTCTTCTATCCATTGCTGGAATCTGTTTTTAAAAAGTCACTTTTTAAATATAAAATATGTAAAGAATTTTTTTAAAATAGGTATAATATCCCACTTGTTTTGATATGTGGTGGCATTAACAAGGAAAAGTCTAAAATGCCTAATGACTTCCTAAGTTTACAACAAAGGGAAAACTGATTAGATACATTAAACAGATTCCAAAAAACTGTCAAAAACACTTTTCAAAAGAACCCCACCTTATTATTAAATACAAATTAATCCATTTATTAGGGATCATATGAGTTCATGTTTTTGCACTGTCCTGATCTTTAGTAAATTAACAAGTAATGAAAGACTTGAAAAGCCTTCAATAATTTTCATTTATACAGGAATTAAAATAGATATTGATTTTATCATTACTTTCAATTATTATTATACTAATCTATGGGATCTGTAAAAAAAATTCGTCCTTTTTGAAATATCCTAATGTATTAGAATTCATTAGGAAATTATTTCAGTGAGAAGTATGACCTAATACACTACTTTAGTTTGATATTATTGAAAAAACATAAAGCTTACCATTTTTCTATAAAACACAGAAAGATCCTTCAGAACACCATCACTTAAAACATCAAGAGACCTAAAAAAATAAGATACAAAATTCTGTCTTCAGACTTATGTAAATTAATGCCTAATAAGTTTTTCAAATCTGTTGAGACATTTTACAATGCTAAATAAGTAACAGTTATTTTTCAAATCATCAATATGCCATCAATATGCTACAAATTCTTTTTGGAAGTATGTATAGTTATATATTTCAAATAAACAGGGAGATATATAAACAAATATCTTCAGTAAAATCAAAACCTTAGAAAATGTTTTTCTATCACTTGTATCATAGCAAAATTGCAACTATAGTTCTTTCTCCACATCCCAATATAGCTATCATAAGTTGAAAATCTCTTAAGTCAAAAATACACTTAATACACCTATTTACTGAACAGCTTAGCCTAAACTACCTTAAACATGGTCAGAGAACTTACATTAGCCTAGATTGGGCAAAATCATCTAATACAAAGCCTATTTTAAAATAAAGTGTTGACTATCTCATGTAATTTATTAATTACTATACTGAAAATAAAAAATAAGTATGTCAGTTATTTATACCCTTATAAACCTTGTGTGTCACTGGGAGCTGTGGCTCACTGCCAGTGCCCAGCATCACCAGAGAGTATCATATTACTTATACTTTTCACTAGCATGGGGAAAAGATCAAAATTCAAAGTACAGTTTCTACTGAGTGTCTATCACTTTCACACCACTCTAAAGATGGAAAATCCTAACTCAAACCATGGTAAGTCAGGGACCACCTGTATTCATTTTCCACATCTATAACCTTTAGTTTCTAGAGTAGTGTAGTGATAGAACAATGGCTTATCATGACACCTGAATTCTATCTACAGCTATCCCTGCTACCAATTACCTGAATGACTTTGAGCAACTAACTTTACCTCTCTGGACTTTAGTATGTTCATCATGTATAAAATGTTTGGACTAGATCAGTTGTATTCAAAGTAGACTTCATCTCAAGTTCCAAAGAGATACTTTCAAGGCATCATTAAAACCTAAAATTTACATTCTAAGATACATTTTAAACCATTTTTTATGAATGCAAAACAATTTGCATATTTAAATCTGTACCATAATAGTTTTTAACATTTTGAGGATAATTAACCTGTGATGCAATATCAATTTTGGTGCAGCTTTCCTTTTTTAATATCTTTCTACATATTTATTTATACTCCCAGAAAATAAATATTTGATTAGTAATGGTTAAATCTGTACAAATCTTTGTTTTCAGGCAACTTATGCATGTCTATTGTTTAATATAGAGACACCACACCATTCTTAATGGTTCACCTGATACTTGTCACAATGTAACAACTGAAGGATGCTAATGAGACACAGCATTTTCCAATATTAAATTTTATATAGATTTAATGCTTGTTTTGCATTTTGGTTGATTCTTATCTGACAAATGAATGAGCTTAATTTGGCAAAGTAAAAAAAAAATTGCTTTAAAATTATTGTGAGGTCAGCTAAGAAATTTATTGTGAAATCCTAGCCAGATTCTGATACCAAGATACGAGAGGCATTTTAAAATCACACTAATATCCCGTAACATTAATATTCATTTGAAGAGCATTTCCACAAAATAACAAAGCATTATATTGCCAAAAGAATTTCCTCTGAATTGAATCCTACATAACAATTATTAAGAATCTATTAGTGATTTACCTCTAGAAAGTAGAGCACTTTTATTGTACTCAGATTTTAGAGTTAGTTTCATTAAAGACCATTCTGACTTTGAAAGCTGAGATATCAAAAACTATTACCATGTATAATAAACTATGTGGATCAAGATTTTGATTCTTTGGGGGGGAAAAAGCATTCCTGAGTTTTCTCATCTGTAACATGAGGATATAAACAGAATCTACATCATAGGGTTTTCATGAAAAACAAGTGAGATCTATGTAACACTTTTAGAATGCTGCCTGGCACTTAGTATTAGTTATCATTATTATAACTAAAACAAAATACAGAAGTAAATGATACAGAAGCTTCAAAAGTGCAAACTGACACGTGGAACTCTAATCTAAAACTTCTATGTTCACCAAAACACTTATTTTCTCACCACCAACCTTGTTACAGTAATGAAAATTAGACCTTGTATTAAAAATTAAATCTGCATATTTATCTCACCAAATAATTCCACTGCTAAAACAGGTGAAAACATCTTTTGGGATAAAAATTTCCAAAATCCCTCTAATCTAAAATGTCTATGACTCCTAAATTTTTAGCATTTATCAAATTTTTTCCATCCAAGTAAACATCAATAATATGAAATACTAGCTTACAAAACAGGATATATAGATGTAGCCAATTATTTTATGTAAAATGGTTATTTTTCAAAGAATCATTTCATTACTCACTGATTTCAAAATAAAGATTTTAGTATTCATACCAGCTTGCAACAAACTAAACCAACTAAATTTTTCAGGCCATCTACTACAGCCTAAGTTTGACTAAAGAACAATATGTAAGAAATATTCAAAGAGAAAAATACAAAAAGAAAAGGAAATCAGCCAGTAACAAATTTTTCACATACTTTCATGTGAAGTAACTCTACACTGCCTTAATTAGTACTATAGTTTTCAAAAGCGAAGGTAATAATTATATAGTTTTAAATCAGTCTATATAAGTGGAGATATGCATAGATATAAAAAAATATACTTGCTATTTTTCCTCCCACAAATTTCCAACAAGAATGTAAGCTTTCCATTGAGGGCAAGGATTTTATCTATTTTGTTCACTGTTGTAGCTTAGCAGTGGCTGGCATATATCAAGCAAGCATTCAAATACTGATGAAATGATTGAATCTCCTTACATTATTTTCTACAAAACTGTAATTTATCTCTGTTCTTTTAAATTACTAACATGACTGCTATTATGTATAAATAATTGCTTTTTCAACAGTCATATAATGTATGCACCCAACCTACCTTGCTTCAAGTAAAGCGGCCATATTCAGTCCTATAAACTGTAAACAAGACAGTTTCAATTGTTCAGCATTATACATTGCTGCAAATTCCAGTACCATAGCAGCATTCTTAAGGGTAACTACAAAGAAAACATAGCCAAAGTGAGACAAAAGCCATGTTACTACAGCAAATAATATATACTTATTTTTAAAGTTGTCTGGTTTGAACAAGGAAAACTGCAAGTACATTCTTGCCAAAATAACTATACTAGAGCAAATATAGAATGCATTTTCCATCCCAATGTGCCCAAGTATTTTAAATGATTAGTTATGAGGAGAAATAAGCACAACAAGAGAAAATAGAATGTGTTACAGTGTCACCTAAAAATTGACAATCTTCTATCTCAGGATTTTAGAATACTTTTAACTTGACAGATAAACAACTTTCCTTTTCATTTATATAGACAGTTATTCTCTTTTCTATAAAACTAAAAAGATCTCAGTATTAAGAGAAATTAGGGGTGCCTGAGTGGCTCAGTCCAGTACAGCCTGCAACTCTTGATCCTGGTGTGGTGAGTTCAAGCCCTAGGTTGGGCAAAGAGATTATTTAAAATTAAAAATAAACTATTTTAAAAAAATAAAAGATAAATTCAAGAGTAATGTTAATGGTAATTTAAAAAAAAAAGATGAAGAGAAACTGATGTGATCATCTATAAAATATATTTACATTGAATAATCCATCAGACTTTATGTGGGTGTATTTACATAAACACACTATATATTTGGAAAATAATCACATTTAAATATTACTTCATCATTATCCATGGCCAGTAAAGAATCTGGTATAGGGTACAAAAGATTTTGGATTTTATTACAATCCTAGTAACTTTATATATGAAGTATCCTATTCTACCTACCAAACATACAACTTTGGCTTCCCAAACTCCTTCATTCTTTATTTACTAGGAGTCCAAACCAACAGAGGAATATAATAACTATTTTCTGCACCTGGCTTATCCTATGTTTGCTTTTTTTTTTCTTCCTTGTAACTCTGTCAAAAGGTATAACTGCAGTCAATAATGGTCTTTGCTTTGCTCCTAACCAAACCTAATATGAACCCAAAGTCTCCCATTGCACAGAAATAAAAATGGATCATACAAAAACTTCAGAGTTGTCAGCTGTGAGGACTACCCAATAAGAGAACAAACTTCTGTTAACTCTTCTCTTGCTAGGTTCTAGGAAGATCAAGATATTCATTCATAAGGAAACTGTACAACATGGACTGAAAAAGAATATCCAAGCAATGTCAGGAAAATCAATTGAACAACTAAAAATATCTCTAATATGTATACCTTTTTAAAAAAATTTTTTAATGTTTACTTATTTTTTGAGAGAGAGACACACAGAGCATGAGCAGGGGAGGAGTGGAGAGAAAGGGAGACACAAAATCTGATGCAGGCTCCAGGCTCTGAGCTGTCAGCACAGCACAGAGCCCTATATGGGATGGGGCTCGAACTCACAAACCATGAGATCATGACCCGAGCCAAGTTGGCCACTTAACCAAGTGAGCCACCCAGGCACCCCTCCAATATGTATACTTTATTCCTACTGTGTGTTGCATCCTTTATTTTAATATATTTCCATTTTATAGCTTAAAAGATTAGAGCTATTGGTTGTTGTTGTTGTTTTGATAACCAAGGAAAAGACTCTCCACACAGCTCAAGAAAAGTAAGACAGACACTAGAGCTAAGACAAACTATCAGTAAGTACAAATTAGAAAATTCTGAATGGAAATACCTTCATACTTCCTAAAGTATGACAATGTGACAATGAAGACGTACAAAGATGAAATTACAAACTTTTGTTATCAGGCTAAGAAAATCTAACATTTATCTTAGAGTAAGCAACTAAAAATACCTAAACAGAGGAAGACACAATTACTTCCAAAAGAAAAATTAAAGAACAAGAAGTAGAGAGAAAGAGGACTTAAAAGATTACTGTAACACTACACAGAAGGGATGGATAACAGTTACCTGAACTAGCTCAGACAGAATAAAAAGGTGGGAGAGATGTGATTAATAAACATAGTTAAGATAAATCAGTTCTGCCAATTCAAAGAATATGGATGTAAAGAACAAAACAATATAAAAAATAGCTTTGGGTTTCAAAGGCTGCATGTTCAAAAAGAAAGCCATGCAATGAACTGAATTAATGGAATATTTATTAAATGAAATAACAGAGACAAATAAGAGTTTAAGAGAAAAGAGATATGTTTGGATCAAATATATAAATAAGATGATTATATAAAAATTCCAGCAAATAGTAACAGACGGCTAAACCCAGGCTTACAGCCAAGACTAGGACAAGAGTAAAAAATTTCTTTCAGGGGCCCCTGGGTAGCTCAGTCTGTTAAGTGTCTGACTTCGGCTCAGGTTATGATCTTACATCTGTGAGGTTGAGCCCCATGTTGGGCTCTGTGCTGACAACTCAGAGCCTGGAGCCTGCTTTGGATTCTGTGTCCCTCTCTCTCTGCCTCTCCTCTGCTCACACTGTCTCTCTCTCTCTCTCAAAAATAAATAAACATTAAAAAAATTAAAAAAGATTCTTTCAAACTCTCATGTTTGAAATTTCAAAATAAAATTCAAATAAATTTCATACCATCTTCATTATTCAAGGTTTCATGACATTTTGAAAAAAATTAAGATGTACATATTTTCACATATTAACATGTCTGAAAAAAGGATGTGCTTATTACTGTTACACAAAACAGCTTAAATGTTTTAACATTTTTCATAATTAAAAAACATAATGGTACAGGTAAAATGGTAAATTTATGGCATCAAAAGTCAATGAATAATCCTGTATCAACCTGAAAACACAGTAATATTCAAATTAAAAAATACTCACGTTTCTCAGTTAATACAACCTCACAAATCCCTTTCAATCGAGTTATGAGAAGCTGATCAGCCACCACAAGAACACTACAAACAAAATCCACATTTTGAGATTCTAAAAAAAAAACAAACCAAGCTATTACTTTGTAAACATCATACCTATGACAAAAGTTCAAGTCATTAAGACGCAAAGAAAGAGAATTATAATGACTATTTTCTAAATGTCACAATGATACCTATGATAAATACTAATAATGTGAGAGTTTTCTATCTTTTAAGTGGAAAACTGTAAAGAAACATACCAAAATGCCCTGGTTCACACTAGGACCATAAAATGGGTAACCTGAATTGATCTTTTTAGTCTAGAAGACATTTATTCTAAAATGCCTGACCTACTTAAAATCTCTCATATTGTTAGATATACATTTCTCAATCTAATAAATAGAGGGGAAATTCAAATCTCAGCATCAAAATTATGTAGGTATATGTTAAATAGGTATTTATTATATATATATATATGTTCAGAGCAAATATATATATATAGAGAGAGGGATGAATAATGCTTTTAGATGCTCATATTTGTTTTAAATAAAGAAACCAAAGGAGATGGGAGACTTAGTTGATTAAGTGTCCAACTCTTGATTTCCGCTGAGGTTATGATCTCCCAGTTAGCGAGTTTGAGTCCCACACTGGGCTCTGTGCTGACAGTGCAGAGCCTGCTTGGGGTTCTCTCTCTCTCTCTCTCTCTCTCTCTCTCTCTCTCTTTCCCTCTCTCTCTCTTTCTCTCTCCCTCTCTCTCTGACCCTCCCCTGCTTGTGTTCTCTCTCTCAAAATAAATATTCTGAATGAATGAATGAGCAAGTAAGCCAGCCTAAAAATACATTTTCTTTTTAAATAATAGGAATTCCTTATTTAAAATAATCTTTCTGGTCCTAAGTACTATAATAGCCTTAAGCAATACCTGAGACACTGTCAGAACAACATTAAGTACAAAACCAAAGCAAAACAAAACCACAATAGGAAGAAAAAAAAGGTTAAGAAGAAAAAATGTAAAAACATTTTAACAAAGGGGGAAGAGGTGAACTCACAATGAATATCACACTAAGGACTACTTCCAGAACTCCTCTTCTCCACAAAAGCAATGAAGATACTATGAAAATTGTGAAGATCAACTTTTTCAAAATTCTAGAAATTAGCCAAAGTCTTGCAATAATCTAGGGAGTACTGACTCCAGAAAAACGGCTGAATCTTGGTAAGAACAGTGAGTGATGGGGCACTGTACCTTTTTCTATTTAAATCCTCCTCTCTCCTCCTGCATGGTAGTCTTAAAAACCAAAAACCCTACAATCTCAGTGAAAAGAAACAACCACGGTGACTAAAGACAAAAGAAGAGTTACGAAGCAACATTATTAAAGAGGTGTCATTATTTGACATGTCTGGCAGGGCTTGTTTTTATTTTGACCTGACTCAAAGCTTTACTGATGTTAATAGCCACTTCCCCTTGGGCATTTATTAAAAACAATCAGTAGCAATTAACGGTGAAGCTGAGACAATGATAACAGATGGAGCAAATAAGAAGCACAAAAATTTTTTTTTTTTTTTTTTTTAATAAAAGCTAGGGGAGGGTGGCTCGGTCAGTTAAGTGTCCAACTTCAGCTCAGGTCATGGGTTCAAGCCCTGCATAGGGCTCTGGGCTGACAGCCAGCTCAGAGCCTGGAGCCTGTTTTGGATTTTATATCTCCCTCTCTCCCTGACCCTCTCCTGCTCTCTCTCTCTCTCTCTCTCTCTGTCAGAAATAAATAAAACATTAATAGATAGATAGATAGAAGGATAGATAGATAGAAAGATGATAGATAGATAGATAGATAAAAAGAAAAGTTCCAACATACTGCTGTGAAACCAGGAGCCCACATGCATGTAGATGACTATATATATGCCAAGGAAAAACTTTAAGATCCTCAATTTTTACCTCTGGCTGAACTTGAGGCTCTGCTAAAACAGAAAATAAGAGCTAAAGCAGAGTCATAAATTGCCTGCCTGAGAAATGAAGGCATGCCCCAACATACACAAAGAACTCTGTGGCAAAGGGTGGGAATTTATTGGTTTTAGGCATGTAAGGAAAATTCTAACTATCAGCTGACCACTAAGCTAACCCAGTAGAAACTTCAGTGGTCACACAAGACAAACAGAGATTTTACAGAATTAATTAGATCAGAAAAGCCAATAAACAAACAGCAAAAACTTGTTAACAAACCCTGGGGAGGGAAGAGAATCTGATTTCAAGAGTTAGCATATTATATTACTTAAAATGTCTAGTTTTTAGTTCATGAGTTCAAGTCCCACATCAGGTTTGCTGCTGTCATCCAGTCAGAGCAGATCCCACTTCAGATCCTCTCTCCCCCCCTCTCTGCCCCTCCCCTGCTTGTGCTCTCCCCAAACATAAATTGATAAAAAAAAATAAAATGTCCAGTTTTCAATAAAAATTATGAAAGATACAAAAAACATGTTAGGTATGGCCCATCCACAGGAAAGAAAATCAACTAAGAGAAGCTGTCCCTGAGGAAACCAAGATGCTGAACTATTGTTTAAATGAGCTACTTTAGGCATGAACAAAGAAATATCTAAAAAATTATAAGTATTAAGATAATGTCACTTGAAATAAAGAATATCAAAGAAGAGACAAGTCACAGGTCAACTGATATAACCAATCTGAAGAAAAGAAAGAAAAAACAATGAATAAAAATTAATAAAGCATATGAGACCTATGGGGGCACCTGGGTGGCTCAGTCATCTAAGCACCTGACTTTAGTTCAGGTCATGACCTCATCACTCTTGAGTTCAAGCCCCGCATTGGGCTCTCTGCTATCAGCCAGAGCCTACTTCAGTTACTGTTTCCCTCCCTCTCTGCCCCTTCCCAACTCATGGTTTCTCTCTAACTCAAAAATAAATAAAAACATCAAAAAAATTTTTTGGAAAAAAAAAAAAAGAGAGAGAGACCTATGAAACACCAGCCAGCATATCAAAATACATACAGGAGTAACAGGAGAAAAGAAGAAAAGGGCATAAAGAATATTTTCAGAAATAATGGCAGAATGGGTAGAAGTAAAATATACAGTTTTTGTATGCAATGGAAGTTGTGATTAGTTTAAAATAGACTGTTTCGGGGGCACCTGGGTGGCTCAGTCAGTTAAGCCTCCAACATCAGCTCAGGTCATGATTTCGCAGTTCGTGGGTTCGAGCCCCGCGTCGGGCTCTGTGCTGACAGCTCAGAGCCTGAAGCCTGCTTCAGATTCTATGTCTCCCTCTCTCTGCCACTCCCCCACCCACACTCTATCTCTCTCTCAAAAATGAATAAATGTTAAATAAAATAAAATAGACTGTTTTGGGGGCACCTAGGTGGTTCAGTTGGTTGGGTGTCCGACTTCGGCTCAGGTCATGATCTCACAGTTCGTAAGTTCGAGCCCCGTGTCAGGCTCTGTGCTGACAGCTCACAGCCTGCTTCAGATTCTGTGTCTCCTTCTCTCTCTCTGCCCCTGCCCCACTCACGCTCTGTCTCTCAAAAATGAATGTTAAAAAAAAAAAAAAAAATAGACTGTTTTATGTATACTGTTTCAGATATGTAAGCCTCATGTAACCACAAAGGAAAAAATGTACAGTAGATACACAAAAAATGCAGAGAAAGAAATCAAAGCATACCACTACCAAAACATCATTCAGTCACAAACAAAAACAACAAGAGAAAAAAAAGGAAACAAAGGAACTACAGAACAGTCAGAAAACTGACAAAATGGCATTATTAAATCCTTACCTATTAATAATTACTTTAAATGTAAATGGATTAAATTCTCTAATCAGAAGACAAAGTGGCTGAATGGAAAAAGAAATAAGATCCAACTATATGCTGCCTATGAGAGACTCACTTTAACTGGAAGAACACACATAGGCTGAAAGTGAAAGGATGGAAAAAATATTCCGTGCAAATGGTAACTAAAGGAGAGCTGGAGTGGCTATACTTCTATCAGACAAAATAGGCTTCAATTCGGAAAGAGAAGACACAAAGAGGCCATTTTACGATAATAAAGAGATCAATACAACAATGAAGCACCTAAATATATAAAATATATAAAATGAAGGCAGTAGTCAACAATATAATAAGACTTCAATGTGGATATTCATGTTCAAATATGGATAGATATGGAGACATAAAATCAACAAGGAAACATCAGACTTGACCGAAACTACCAACCAAATGAAGCTAACACATATATACAGAACATATATACAGAAACTAGCACATATATAGCAAAATTCACATTCTTCTCCGTGCATATAAACCATCCTTCAGGGCAGATCATTTACTAGGAAACGAAACAAGTCTTAACAATATAAGAAACTGAAATGATACCAAATATCTTCTCCAACTACAGTGATATAAAACTAGAACAGAAGAAAAATATGGAAATGTGTAAATATGTGGAAATTAACACAGTAAGTCAAAGAAGAAATCAAAAAGAAGTAAAAGATATCTTGAGACAAATGAAAATGGAAATACAACATACCAAAACTTATGAGATACAGCAAAAGAAGTTCTGATAAATACCTTAACTTCTGATAAATACCTGAACAAAAAAGAAAGATCTTAAAAGAACCTTAAGGATTTTGTATAACAAGGAACTAGAAAAAGAAACAAAGCCCAAAGTCAGCAGAAGGAAGAAAATAATAAAGACTGAGCCTCCAAAAATTTAATCATAAATGAATGAGAAGATATTATAAGTGATATCAAAGAAATGCAAAACATAAGAGATTACTATCAATAATTATAAGCTAACAAATTGGATGACCTAGAAGAGATGAATTCCTAGAAACATAAAGACTAAATCATAAGGAAACAGAAAATCTCAATAGTCAATAAGAGTAAGGAGACTGAACCCATAATCAAAAATCTCTCAAAAAAGAAAAGTTCTAGACCAGATGGCTTCATGGGTGAACTCTACCAAACATTTAAAGAAAAATTAACACCAATCTTTTTCAAACTTGTCCAAAAAAACTTGAGATGGAACATTTTCCAACTTAGGAGGCCAGGATTATCCTGATACCAAAAAGGAGTTGAGGACACTACAAGAAAAGAAAATCACAGTATGACACCCCTAATGAACACAACTGCAAAAATCCTTAATAAAAAACTAATAAACTAAATTCAATAGCATGTTAGAAAGATCATATACCATATCAAGTGGGATTTATGCCTGGTGCAAGGATGGTTCAATACATGCAAATCAACCAATGTGATACTACCATAACAATAGGAAGAATAAAAATCATGGGGAAAACTGATTTTGTCAGCATCCAACTCATGATTTCGGCTCAGGTCAGGATTTCACAATTTCTAAGTTTGAGCCCCTCATCAGACTCTGCACTGACAGTGCAGGGCCTGCTTGGGATTTTCTATCTCCCTCACTCTCTGCCTTCCCCCATCGTTCTTGTTCTCTCTCTCAAAATAAATAAATAAACTTTAAAAATATAAAAATCATATATGATCATTGCAATACATGCAGTAAGTCAGAAGACAAAATTCAACATCCATTCACGATAAAAACTCTCAACAAATTAGGTAGAGAAGGAATATACCTCAACATAATAAAGGCCATCTGTGACCAATCCACAGCTAATATACTGAACAGTAAAAATCTGAAAGCTATTTGTCTAAGATCAGGAACAAGACAAGGCTCCCCAGTCTTACTACTCTTTTTCAACGTAGTATTGCAATTCCTAGCAAGAATAATGAAGAAAATGAAATAAACATCACCCAAAATGAAAAGAAAGAAGTAAAACTGTCTGTGTAGATAACAAGATCTTATATCTGGAGAAGCCTAAATACGCCATCAAAAATCTATTAGAAGTAACAAATAGGGGTACCTGGGTAGTTCTGTTGGTTAAGCATTCAACTCGGTTTCAGCTCAGGTCATGATCTCAGTTTGTGAGTTCAAAGCCCCACATCAGGCTCTGCACTGATAGTGTGGAGCTTGCTTGGGATTCTCTCCCCACCCCCAACTCTGCCCCTCCCAGCCTCTCTCTCTCAAACTAAATAAATAAACTCTAAAAAAAAAAAAGTAATGAACAAATTCAGTAAAAACTGCAACATAAAAATCAGTCGCTTTTCTATGCACAATGAACTATCCAAAAAAGTAATTAAGAAAATAATCCCTTTCACAATTATATCAAAAAGAATAAAATACTTTAGGAATAATTTAACCAAGGAGATAAAAGAGCTACTCTGGGGCACCTGGGTCATTCAATTGTTCAAACATCCAACTCTTAATTTTGGCTTAGGTCATGATCCCACAGTTTGTGAGTTTGAGCCCTGAGCTGGGCTCTGCACTGACAATGGAGAGAGTCGGCTTGGGATTCTCTCTCCATTTCTCTCCGACCCTCCACCACCTGTGCACATTCTCCTTCTCAAAATAAATAAACTTAAAAATAGAAAAAAGAGGGGTGCCTGGGTGGCTCAGTCAGTTAAGTGTCCAACTTCAGTTCAGGTCATGATCTCACGGTTTATGGGTTCGAGCCTCGCATCAGCCTCTGTGCTGACGACTAGCTCAGAGCCTGGAGCCTGCTTCAGATTCTGTATCTCCCTCTCTCTCTAATCCTCCCCTGCTCATGCTGTCTGTCTGTCTGCTTGTCTGTCTGTCTCTCTCTCTCAGAAATAAATAAAACATACAAAAATTTTTTTAAAAAGGAAAAAAGATCTGTACTCTGAAAACTATATAACATTAATGAAAGGAATTGAGGATTAACAATAAATGGAAAAATATCCCACATTCATGGACTAAAAGAATTAATACTGTTAAAATGTCCACTCTACCCAAAACAAACTACAGATTCAAAAAATCCTATCAAAAATCCAATGGCATTTTGCACAGAAATAGGAAAGCAATCCTAAAATTCATATGGAAGCACAAAAACCCCGAAAAACAGAGTAATCCTAAGAAAGAAGAACAAGGCTGGAGGAATCACACTTTCTAACTTCAAGTTATGTTGCAAAACTACAGTAGTGAAATACCAGTGGAACATAATAAAGAGCCCAGAAATAAACCCTCATTTTAGAGTCAATCTTCAACAAGGGTATCAAGAATACAAAATGGGAAAAGGGTAGTCTTTTCAATAAAGGGTGCTAGGAAAACTGAATGCAAGAGAATTAAATAGGACCCATACCATGTAAAAAATTTAACTCAAAATGGATTAAAGATTAAACCTAACACCTGAAACTCCAAAACTGCTAGGAGAAAACAGGGAGAAAGATCTCAATCTTGGCAATAATTTGGATATGACATCAAAACCACATCCAACAAAAGCAAAAATAAGCAAAGTAAAATTACATGAAACTACAAAGCTTCTACAAAGCAATGAGAAACAATCAACAAAATGAAAAGGCAACCTTCAGAATGGGAGAAAATATTTGCAAAACATATCTGATAAGGGATTAATATCCAAAATATATAAGAAATTCCTACAACTAATAGCAAAACAAAACAAAAAAAAACAAAAAAATCCCTAAATAACTCAACTAAGAAATGGACAGGAGAACTAAACAGATTATTTCTCCAAAAAAGACATACAAATGGCCAACAGGTACATTAAAGGTGCTCAATGTGAATAATTATCAGAAAAATGCAAATAAAAAGTGTAAAAAGTGAGATGTCTCCTTATGTCTGTTAGAATAGCTATTATCAATAAAACAAAAGATAACAAGGATGTAGAGACAAGGGAACACTTGTGGTCACTACTGGTAGGAATGTAAAATGATATAGCCACTATGGAAAACAGTATGAAGGTTCCTAAAAAAATTAAAATAGAACTACCATATGATACAGCAATCCCACTTCTGGGTATTTAGCCAAAATAACTGAATCTTCAGGATCTTGAAGACATTATCTGCACTCCCATGTTCACTGTAGCATAAGTAACAATAGTAAGGATATAGAAACAGCCTAAACATTCACTGATGGATGAATGGATAAAAATAAAAATGTGGTATATACATACAATATATCCATCACACCTATGACTAAAAACAGTTTATAACTAAAACATCGGTGTATTGCTTGACAAAACATATAAATGCAATCTCTTCATAATTTTGATTCAATTCTTAGTCTAGTTCTTTTACCTCAGATATATTATCACCAAGGGGAAAACAAACAAGAAAAAACTTTTGTAAAATGTTTGTCAAAACTATATTCCATATCACCAGTTCCTCATTTCAATCATATAAGTAGTTGGGTATGAAACTGTTCAATCTAATCTCAACCATTATATATAATTTTTATAGAACTGATTTTCACATAGGTAATGAAAATTTTTTTCAACTCCTTTACGACTAGGAATCATCCCTATTGCTTATTCTAAATTAAACCTCTGTTGATGGCTTATTTCAATTAGATTAGAATTTTTAAGATTCATGTTGATTTTGCCATTATTCAATTATATCTTAAACATCTAAAATGTCTTCTTATTAATACCTTTTATCACCACAGCTTCATCAGTATAGAGGTAGTCCAAAATAACTTTCAGTATGTCAGAATGTATTGGCATTTCCAGAGCTGTACAAGTGGAAGCCTAAATAAAGTAAAATAATTCATTTTAAACTACAAAAAACTGCATTCTGACTGGTACAGAAATTCTGAACAGGAATTACGTCAAATACAAATAATATATGCAACATTTATAAAACACAAAGCTAAAATGACATACGTTTAATTTCAAAATGCCTTATAACATGGAGAAGCAAGAAAAGCTGAAACAAAATCCAAATACACTGGTATTCCAAATACAAGTCCAAATAATAAAGGGAAAACTTTGATAAGAAGCCTTTCTGCAACAATTTTTAATTCTAAATGTTGCTATTTTCCAGCAGGCTTCAGCATAAATAAAGTTTAATACAAAAATAAAACTGACTTAAAATATCAGGTTCCCATTTTAAATTCCTTTAGTATGTAATTTCTCAAAAATATTAAGAAGTGTTCATTACCAACTGTGTGTTTTCAACTTAAATCTTACCTCAATCCATGAGCTACTCAGCATACTATGAAAATATTCTGAGAAAAGAAAAAGTATAAGTTATTAGAACAGTAAAACAATACTAAAACCAACAAATCAGGAACTAATAAAAATTATATTTACCTAGTCTGGCACAAAGAACACACTTATGACAAGGAAATTCCTTTCCATCTACTGATTTCATGGTCACATCACACAGAAATGAACTGAAAAAAAATTTTTTTAATTGAAGCAAGAGCAATTTCTTTACATATTTAGCAAATAGAAAATTTATTATAGGATTTGGCTTAACTTGATTTTCTCTTAAATAAAGATGGCAGACAACAAACAACTTGAAGGCATGCATACAGATAAAGTACTTCACCTCTTTCCACTAGAGGAAAGATAAGAAGGGTAAATAAAGATAATACTTAAAGGGAACTAAATATAGATGAATATTCAAAAACAGTCTTCTAATTTTCCTTTTTCATTACAGGCCAGGCTGAGTTTTAATAATATAATAGTAAGTGACATCATAATCAAAGGTCTTTAAGTCAGTTCTTTTTACAACCTATTCTTTGCTAAACACAATCTAGATATTTCCATAGTTTCTTTCTCCAGAACTTTTCACCTACAAAGTACAAATACCTGAAAACAAATATATCTTTTTAAATATGTATTTATTTTTGGGAGAGCGTGGGTGGGAGAGGGGGACAGTGGATCCAAAGCGAGCTGACAGGCTGTCAGCAGCGAGCTCAATGCAGGGCTCAAACTTAGGAACCTCAAGATCATGACCTGAGCAGAAGTCAGACACTCAACTTATTAAGCTACCCAGGTGCCTCAGAAAAACTTTTTAATCAAATTATTTTTGTTATTAAGAAAACTTATACTAAAGGAAATAATCATCATAATGATGAAGAGGTATAATTAGTTTGGCTTTAGGGTAACCCTATTTCCTACATATTGAAAAATACAAAACTTGGACAAGAAAAATAAAACTTCAAATTTTTTATTAGAAAGTTAAAAAAAAAAAGAACTATTTCAATGTCTTACTGAGAAGTTAATATTTTATCCACTTACCATAACAGTTCTCCAATTTTTCTAGAACTGAAGACTAGTTAAGGTAAAAGGGTATCTATTCAATATATTTTGCTGCATATGTCAGTAAGAAGAGCTCTGTTTTCATACTTAGGTCTCAAAATCTAGAGATGAAAAGTTTATCTTCATTTCCTAACTTACCATTTTTTCTGATTTAGCTTTGATCTGTTACTAGTTTTCTTCTCAATAACATTAATTTTTCCATTCTCAAATCTGACTCCATCCAACCTACCAAAGAATAGATAAAAATTAATAATTGATGGACCAAAACAAAAATCCAACAAATTAAAGTACCTTACATCTGAACCTAATTATGTAACTTATATCATCTAGAAAAGTATCTCAACAAACCCTACTCTGTGATTTAAAAAAAAAAGAACCATATTTTCTCCTTCAATTTTACTTAAATTCAAAGTACAGTTGATTCGTGAACAATGCAGGGGTTAGAGTCACCACCACCACCATTCCATGGAGTTGAAATCTGCATATAATTTTGACTCCCCAAAAACTTAACTACTAATAACCTACTGTTGACTGGAAGCATTCCCAATAACAAACAGTAGATCTGCTTCGATATCTGTGGTTTGTATGTTATATGCATTACATATTGTATTCTTGCAATAAAGTAATGTGGAGAAAAGAAAATGTTAAGAAAAACATAAAGAAGAGAAAATGAATTTATAGTACTATACTGCATTTATCATAAAAAATCTGAATACAAGTGGATCTGCACAGCTCAAACCCCTATTTCTAAAGGGTCAACTGTATATTAAATATCATACTGATAAAAAATACATCAAAGCCATACCATAAAGCCCTTCAGTGTTTTCAAATAGGAAACAAGATACACACTCTTCCTCTGCTCCTACCCCACACATAAGTTTATACCTTCACAAGCACTATACATACTTTAAAAAAGAGAGAATTCCAAAGAATCTGGCTTAGATGACAAATACTGTCTTAGGTATTTTACACATGCTATATGACAAAACTACATGAGATCACAATATGAGATCACAATTATACCCCTCATTTTATATACTGAGAAACTGACATTCAAAGAAACTAAGAAATCTGCCCTAGCTAATCATAGTACAGCTAAGAGGCATCTGCAGGTATTTCTAACTCAAAAGATAGTGCTCTTTCCAGCATACCACTGCCTACCATTCCAGATCCCTGTTATGCAAACACCATAGAGTTCAAACCCACTAACAGCCTCCTCATCCTTTAATGTTTTAATCCAGTGAGTCCTACAGAGATAGCTTCAAAAGAAAATGGAGAAAGAACATATCCATGTACCTCCCTCCAAAAAGGAGGGTGGGGGAGATATCTGGGGAACAGGGGAAGAGGAGTAGAAAAGAAAACTAGAAGAATTTCTAAAAGAAGGATATAATGAGTTTCAAGAATAGATATTAAGGAGGAGCCATACCTACTACTCAAATTACTGAAATCAAATTTCTTTGCAACATTTTGCAACATTCTTACAGGATCATCTTCCCCAATACTTTTCCCTTTATTGGAAGATTTAGGTTTGCTTTTCTGCTTTTCATTAACTGTCTGAGCTTGATTACTTCTGTAAACTTCAAATGCTGACTTCTGATTATCTTCATGACAATTCATTTTATTTGAATGAGAATTCAGAGTGCTCTGATATTCTTCTGGTTTTTTGCTTAAGTTTATTCTTGGTGTGAAGCCATGAATTAAAAAGTCACAAGTATCTGTGTATATAAATTGTAAAAGGTACTCAAACAAGTCAGGATGAACCTTCTCTACCACAAAGAGATGGCATCCTGCAGAATCTTCATCTTTCCGGTAAACATCTGCAAAGTCCAAAGTAGTCCCATCTGAAAGAAACAATTTCTGAAAAAAGTCAGAATGCACTGCCAAAATATATTTATGTGCAGGGAAGATTCTATTGCCAACTTGAAATGTCACATCATGTATGTTGTCTGTTTCATCTGTTTCCCGTAACAGTTTGCCAAACTCTTCAAAAAATGATGATGAGGATACAGTTGGAATTTCATAAAGGCTAGAAATGAACAAAATATCTTTTACTTTCAAGAAAATGAAAAAGCATCCCTAGCCTTCTCTCCTTTTAAAGTGTAATATCTTTTTTTGCTATAAACTTAAAAGACTTTATATCTGGCATTTCCTAAAATATAAGAATACTGCACAGTCTTAAATACTATATTACCCTTTAAAATGCTTCTATTCCTTTTTATATTTTTCTCCTAAACTAAAATGACAAGATTTAAATTTTCCTTTAAAAGCAGTGTTTTCTATTTCTATGAGGAAACACTAGAATAAAAATACAAATGACTATTTCATAGAAATTTTCTAAAGGACTATAAAACTAAAAACATTCAAAAAGAGACTACAGTTCTCAACCTTTTCTTTTGTATCCTTTTATCCTTTATCCATTTAAAAGAAGAAAGCCAAATATATACAAAGAAATGAGCAAATACTTCTGGTGTGATCCCAGAATAGGTCAGAAACTCAGGAAGTAAAGATAGACACGCACACAGACCTACAATCAGTACACAACACTGATTGTTTCAATACTGTAAGAATGTTATCACACCTTCCCAATCCACACGCCACCCTTCAGGTAGGGGAACCAATCCTCCTGGTTTGCCCTGGATTGAGGGGTTTTCCAGGAGATGAGACTTTTGGTATTTTATATGGGACAGACCTGGGCAAACCAGGATGGGTGGTCACCCTACTTCTAGGACTTCTTTCCAAACAATACCCTTGACATTTATCTTAACCTGTCATCTCTCTACTAATATGACTTAGAGAAGATCTGTACTGAGAGTCACACTACCCTACAGATGGCTATATACCACCTCTTCTTTTATTAATTATCATATTCAAAGATTAAAAAATTTTTGCAAACTACATAATATTTATATTTCTCAGAATCTGAGAACCTAGAGTACATCACAAAGTACTAAGATATAAATAAATATTGCGCATGTATATATGTATCTTAAATATTTTCAATAAATATCAGTTTACAAATGAAAAGAAACACTCATCATTCCCACTGTAACAAATTACACCTTTGAGTTATCCAGGCAATATGATTTTATGTCTAAAGTGTCTTTAAGTCTTGGCAAAAGCAGTTCAATTAAATTTGCTTCCGGAGCTACTGAAAACAAGAGAAAACCCAGTGATTATTTCTTCTAAAAATGAAATTTAATATATACAAGTGTACCTCGTTTTAGGATCTGACTGAAGGATTGCAAAGTTGCATCCACTTGGATCTGTGCTGACACTAACAGCTCTATGGGCAAAAGTAAGTTTCTCAAGTCGAATTCTTTCATATATACTATTTATATCAGAGACACAAGACACATCTGATGAGGAATTATGAAGACTTGATAAAATCTCTGCTAAAAAGAAAAATAAACTTTCATTAATGGAGGCTTTATTGAAGCTATTAAAATGGTTTAAGAGTAAAGAAAATAGAAAAACAATTAGAATATGGAAGTATCTTTCATATATAAGTCCTCTTGAAGGACTATATCCTTTCTCTCTCTTCAACACAATTTGTACCCTAGGTACAGGTATTATACAGGAAACTTTGGTGAGTCCATTCTCAATTATCCATGATTTCATCCCTTTCAGCAAAAACATCCTCCACAATGCAACCAAAGTTATCTTTCTGAAAAGGAAATATTGTGTTATACTGGCTTCAAAAATCCCTCAGCTTGCATTAAAAATATGTAAATTCAGCATCCTCATAATTTGTTTGTAGGCTTGTTTGCTCTCCCACTTCCTTCTCCCCCTTTCCTCCATTTATTCAGCAAATATCTGAGTGACTACACTGTGCTACTGTGATATAATGATCATCAGTTTATCCTGGAGATACAGCAGTGATGTTAGGCATGTCCTCCCTACCATCTTGGAGTACACAATGTAGCAGAGAAGACAGATGTTAAACAAATGACTGTATCATTACAAGTCAGATCAAGACTATGTGAAAGAACTGCTAGGAATTTACCCAAGGGATACAGAAATGCTGATGCATAGGAGCACATGTACCCCAATGTTCATAGCAGCACTCTCCACAATAGCTAAAACATGGAAAGAGACTAAGTGTCCATCATCGGACGAATGGATCAAAAAGATGTGGTTTATCTATACCATGGAATACTACATGGCAATGAGAAAGAATGAAATCTGGGCATGTGTAACAACACGGACAGACCTGGAGGGTGTTATGCTGAGTGAAATAAGTCGGGCAGAGAAGGACAAATACCATATGTTTGCACGTATAGGAGGATTAGGAGGAACTTAACTGAGGAACAAGGGGGAGAAGAACAGGGGAAATGGTGGGGGAAAGGGAGAGAGGCAAACTGTGAGAGACTCTTGAATGCTGACAAAAACTGAGGACTGATGGATGTGGGGGGGAGGGGGGATGGGCATGGAGGAGGGTACTTGTGGGGAAGAGCACTGGGTGTTATTTGGAAACTAATTTGACAATAAACTATTTGTAAAAAAAAAAAAAAAAAAAAAAAAGACTGTGAAAGAGAAGTATGAAATGTGCATACAAAGAAATGATTCCAGCTGCAATATGAAGAATGTTGAAAGTAATTAAAAATAAAAACAAAGAGATCATTTAGGAAATGACTTTAATAAGAACCCAGGAAAAGAATAAATGATATACACTGAAGTTACTACAGCAATGAAACTCAAGACACGTGGAAAGATTTCAGAAATACTTGAGAGAAATGACAAAATTTGGTGACTGGACACAGGAATGGAGACGTGAGGTATCAAAGATAACCATTTAATTAGATAGAAAACATTACAAAGCAGATGTGGGAGCAGGAGATCATGAATTCAGTTTTAGACCACTAAATATGGCTAAGATACAATTCCAAGGACTTCCAACATTTACAAGTCAAACCTGCATTTTGATTACTTTCTCAAATTCACTCTATATCAACCTTAGAGGGCTTTCCTAGTCTTACTCTGACACTCAAGTTATTGCAGTTTCTGTGCTTGCAAAAAAATGTTACATAAATATATTAGTATTTGTACACTGTAAATATTTATGTACATATCTACTATCCCTACAGACTTACGAGTGTCTGAGAACAGGGGCCCATCTTATATATATTTTGTACCATTAAATCATAGCGCTATATCTGGCATGTAGTAAATACAATTCAAATGTTTACAGACTTCCATAAACTATAAAGAAATAAAAGAAATACAACAAATCATTAATCACGCCACTGTGGCTTTATCATTTTGAAGAATGTTTATAACTGCTTAATTATAAATGTGCTTTATATGACTTAGCATATAATAACTGATTTATTCTTTCAACGATGGCTTAATAAGGGACTACTATCTGTCATAAAATATGCTGAAGGTAGCATTCTACACAATAGCTAAAACATGGAAAGAGACTAAGTGTCCATCATCGGACGAATGGATCAAAAAGATGTGGTTTATCTATACCATGGAATACTACATGGCAATGAGAAACAATGAAATCTAGCCATGTGTAGCAACATGGATGGACCTTGAGGGTGTTATGCTGAGCGAAATAAGTCAGGCAGAGAAGGACAAATATCATATGTTTGCACGTATAGGAGGATTAGGAGGAACTTGACGGAGGAACAAGGGGGAGAAGAAGGGGGGAAATGGTGGGGGAAAGGGAGAGAGGCAAACCATGAGAGACTCTTGAATGCTGACAAAAACTGAGGACTGATGGATGGGGGGGGATGGGCATGGAGGAGGGCACTTGTGGGGATGAGCACTGGGTGTTATGTGGAAACTAATTTGACAATAAACTATTTGTAAAAATAAAATTAAATTAAATTAAAAAAAAAAAGAAAATATGCTGAAGGCTAAGAATACAGAGAAACAGTCAAGGTCCTTGCCATCTTAACAATCTGATAGGAGCCAAGCATGAAAAAAATTAATCACAAAGATAAATACATAAAGACAAGTAAAAATGAACTGCATCATAAAAACACAAAAGGAATATGAGAAGTGAAATAGGGTACCCTCAATTTAGATTAAGCAATCTGTGAAAACATTTCTGACATATAAATTAAGCTGAGATGTGAGAAATTAGAAAAAGCCCTGAGACTACTGAACAAAATCGAAAATCTGAAGGTCAACATGACTGGAGAGTGGTAAATAAAAGGGAGAGAAATCAAGATGAGTTCAGAGACATAGACAAGGGTCAGAGGAGGGACTGTAGGGGCCATGTTTAGGAAGTGAGGAAACCATTAAAGAATTTTTAAACAAAGTAATATTAGAATCAGATCTTAAAAGATCATTCTGATAATCAGTTAAGAATAGATAAAAAGAAACAAGAGTAACAAATAAGGCAACATATTTTTTGCAGTTGTCCATGTGACTTGGGCTAAGGTGCAGCCAGTGAACTATAAAGAAGTAAATGTATTCTAGTTTTTCCAGAAGAAAAATCAACAGAGAATAATTATAAATGAAAGAAAAAAGTTGCTAACCAAAGTTAAAAAACAATGCAATTAATCTAAATATTTATAAATTTATAATCAGATAAAATTAAGAATGAACTATATAATGGAAAGCTTCTATTTTCAATAGTGGCATCTTAAAGCTATCCTTTATATTCATCAAGGAATGAAATAAAACTTTTCTCTATTTAGCAACTGTTTAATACAACTACTTTACTTTTTAAAATTCTCGATATTAACTTTATTTCTTCCCATAATTTTACTTTAAGTAATGAAATGTACCTTATAAAAACTTTAATTGTATATATACATGTAAAAAAATAACTACAGTAAAAGCCACTCAATTCTCAATTTAGGGAGAAAGAATAAAAATGGAGCTTGGAAGATGGTTCCAAAGCATCTGAGGGGCACCTGGGTGGCTCAGTCAGTTAAACATCCAACTTCAGCTCCGGTCATGATCTTACAGATCATGGGTTTGAGTCCTACATCAGGCACTGTGCTGACCACTCAGAGCTTGAAGCTTGCTTCGGATTCTGTGTCTCCCTCTCTCTCTGCCCTTCCCTAATTCGTGTTCTGTCCTATGCTCTCTCTCAAAAATAAACAAACATTAAACATTTTAAAGCAAAAAAAGAAAAAACACATCTGAGAAGTTTTTAAAAGTTTTTGCTTTTTAAACTTTCCACTTTCCCTCCCCATGAGCCAAGGCTAGCAACAGTGTGATCTTCTGTTAACAGCAGAGACCTTCTATTACTGATAGGGATGAACCATGACCTCAAGATATATTGAGACAAATAAAAGGTTGAAAACTCCAGATTTAAGTGGACTGAATTCACTCTACTTATCTGCACACACATAAACCAAAATCGAAAGAGGAGACCTAAGGATAATAACTAATACTTGTCAACCGAATGATAAATACTTGTGAAATTAAAAAGTTAACTGAAAGGTACACTTTATGCACTATTCACATATATGAACTGACCTTTCTTTTCAGAATTCTTTTTTTTTTCTTCAAACCATTTCCCTTTAAATCCTTCTCCATCCTGTGTGACAAATAAAATGTCTTTTCTATTTAAAGCAATATCAGATATAAACACCTGGCGTGGATAGGCCCATCGACACTGCTTCAGGGAACTGCTGACTGATCTCCAACAAAATACCTAAAACCAAATTAAATTGGAATATAAATATATTCCCATATGGCATTTAAACAACCAAAAACTGAAATCAAGAAAAAGTATCTCTAAAATAAAAGTTCTGATTAATATGTTTCAATGTTCATTCTTCTACAGAAAAAGAGATACTATAAAAATCTATTTATTTTTAAAGAACTGTGTCTTCCAAAAAAAGTACATCAAGCAAATATGAAGTACTAAAAATATTTCAAAGACACTTCTCTTAAGAAGTAATTTTCAGTATTATTTCTTTTTGGCAAATCGATTTGCTACAATGCTAAAGAAAAAAGTATGAAAGCTAAATCTTAGATATCAGACTTGTGTAGTACCATCTATTTGCAAAAAGAATGAAAATCACCCTATGAAAATCCAAACTTTAACTCTCAAGAAAAAAGGTGTATGAATAACCCAATTACATAACTAAAACAAAATCTTAGAGATAGAAAACTTGTAATAGAGTTTAATGACTTCCAAGTGGTTCTGCAAACAGTGTTCCTGAGAAATGGCTTGGAAGCTGCGCTCAGGGATGGAGGAAATATGAGAGGCGGGGTGTTGAGTTTCCCAATCCAGCTTTATCCAGAGCAGCAATTCCTGTCTGCTTCATATATTTGCATTCCAAGAAAGATTTCATTTGAAAAATTAATACTGCTGATTTTTAGAAAGGTCAACCCCCTCATAATTAAAAAAGCTAAAACAAAATAGTATCTTCCAAGGTCACTCAAAAGTTAGGTAAAAAAACTATACTGATTGATTCCTTCAGAGCTTGGTTTTCATAGTAAGATTCTAATTTTGCAAAGTAAAAATCCAGAGGTATAAACTAGATCTGTATTAATATAAATGAAACATATCCAGGGTGCCTGGGTGGCTCAGTCGGTTAACTGTCCAATTTCAACTCAGGTCAGGATCTCGCAGTCTATGGGTTCGAGTCCCGCATCAGGCTCTGTGCAGACAGCTCAGAGCCTGGAGCCTGTTTCAGATTCTGTGTCTCTCAGCCCCTCCAATGCTCACGCTCTCTGTCTCTCAATAATAAATAAACATAAAAAAAAAAAGAAACATATCCTACAGTCAAATGTTTTTTGTATTCCTATGCCTCTGTTTCCATTAGTACAAATTAGAGCTCTAATTCTAATTAATACTTCTCTAGGTTAGTTACCTGTTAAGTACCAGCAGATGGAGCTTTATAATTAATTCTTCAATTTTAAAAATGTCAAATTTTATAGCACTTTGTAAACCTCAGAAAATATTCTCATTGTATGTTTCTACCTTCTAAGCAAAAAGCAATCTGTATTTTTCTAGCCACAGTGTAAAATTCTGTTACTAACATATACTTTTAATTTAACAATTTTATTAGAGAAACGTCCTGATATATTTGCACACAAACTAAAATTAGAACTCTACTTAAATGCAGAGAGATTAGAGATTCTTCATATAGTGATCTAGAAATATATTATCTTTTATATATGACAGTTATAATCTCTGAAAATACACATATGTGTACATTTGTTTAAAACTAAATCTGGGGAGGGGCAACTGGGTGCTCAGGTAAGTGTCCAACTCTTGGTTTCACCTCAAGGTATGCTTTCACAGCTCGTGAGTTTGAGCCCAACATCAGACTCTGGACTGACCATGTGGAGCTGGCTTGGAATTCTCTCTCTCTCCCTCCCCTGCTCATTCTCTCTTAAAATAATAAACTGAAAAAAAATTTTTTAAAAAACACACTAAATCTGGGGAAAACTTTCTAATACTGCACCAAATTTTTATTAACTGTTTAGCTTTTATTTTTAAAGAGTAGTTATAAATATCATATCTATTCAACTTGATACCTTTATCAGTACTCAGTGTACATATCAAATAATCCATCAAATCCCTTATTTCCATTTTAAGCACAGTAAATGAAATCTGAAGCTACAGTTTTAACTAATGTTTCATAGGACAGCTTTGTTAATGTCATCAAACTTTCTTTGAAGTACCAGCTCCATGCTAATTAGAACTGGATGTCAAAAAAATTATAGAAATAAAGTCAACAAAAATCATTATCATAGTACTTCATGTTCACATTATCAGGTCCCCTAGAACTATCAACCGAGAACAAAATTACTACATTTTTACAAAAATACACACTCACCCTTCCAGCTCCATCCATTGCAAGGATGCAGATTTTTTGACCTCCATTTTCTTTCAAATTTTCAGGATCAACCTTGTATTCCATACACCCCCCAGAAACAAGAACTTTTTTCAAGTTTAGTTGCCTAGGTGAAAAAAAAAATCTACATTAACATGTTCTCTAAAATACACAAGCTCAATTTTAAAGAAATTATTATTCAAATAATAATCTAAGGTGATGATTTTGAAAGGTAAAGTAAGATGATTTGGACTTGGGTATCCTTAGTCCCTCCTTTCTGTAAGTCTCCTACATGATGGCCATTTCTTTTTATAGCAAGTCCTCCCTCCCAAATGCCTCTACCCACACATATACACATATTCAACACTTAAAGCCCCACTTGCTAATGCACACATTCACTCTACTTTAAATAACTGATTAAAGGGGCGCCTCGGTGGCCCAGTTGGTTAAGCATTTGACTTCAGCTTCAAGTCATGATCTCATGGTTTGTGGGTTTGAGCCCCGCGTCGGGCACTGTGCTGACAGCCAGCTCACAGCCTGGAGCCTGCTTCGGATTCTGTGTCTCCCTCTGTCTCTGACCCTCCCCTGCTCATGCTGTCTCTCTCTCTCTCTCTCAGAAATAAATAAAACATTAAAAAAAATTTAATAAATAAATGTTTAAAAGCTCCTAAGTATATTTGCAATTTAACAGAAAAAAACTTTAAATTCAAAATGAAACAGAAAACCTTAATTTCAAATATGGACACCCTAAATAGCTACAGCTACCAGGAAAATCATCAATATTACTAATTCAATAACTCATCCACTAGCCATTTCATTCTATCTGCACGTGTGATATGCCTATAGCATTGTGTGAAACCTGCCTATTGCTACTCGAATCATTTTCCTCCCTTTCAGCATTTTGCTTGCATTAAGAATTTTTTTAACCTTTACTTTTCAAAATTACCATGTTGTAACATTCTGTAACAAAAGCATTTTCTTAGTTAAAAACCTGGATATAACTTATATTTATGTAATTAAAATGTTATTAATCAATAACAAAACTTAATATCCAAAAAACCACCTCATGAAACAGAAAAAAAACTAGTGAGGTCCAAGAAACATTTATGTTCACATTTTCATGTTTCTAAAACTGAAATATGACCTACAATTGATACCCTTTCAACTGTTAAACATAGAAGCTAAATTGTGACAAACTGATGTCTGACATTCTCTGCTCCTAAGCTAATTTCATGGATGGAATTTATTAAGTACCATCTCATTTACAATAGCAAATGCACATTTTGTTGCATTTCAATGTAAATGCCTGATTGCTTATTTAAAAGTTAGATGGCTAATCTTTAGAAATCCTGCACACTATTCCTTCCACTAATTGAGCTATACTCTTCCAGGTAGCTGAATTCCATGTTATTTGTTCCAAGATCTATTTCTTTACTTCTATTACTGTAATTATTAAATAATATATAAACCAATAAAATATTAGTCTGAAAAGACTTTTTATAAAATTTGAATACTTTGGCATGACACAAGAAATATGTAAAGCAAAAAACTGCTGTCAAATCAGAAATGGATTAATCGACTATAAGATTGAAAATGTATGAAAAGTAAAGGACTCTTACCATATTAATTTATCTCACAATTATTTTTAATCACTTGCTCCTTAAACTGTTCAAATGAAATCAGAGATGACACCTTCTGGGTATGGCTTATGCGTGAAAGACAGAGAGGGAACTCCAACTGGTGGACCTATTCATACTTACACCTTAGTTTTATGATTCCCTGCTTTACTTGGCTTTTTGATGACCCAACCGCTGCTAAATTTACTGCATGCTACTAGAACCTACTTTCAGTAACAACAGGCTACACAAATATAAAGATAAAAGATATACCAGTTAGTTATAAATACATGGACTGAGAATCCACAGTATATGACTATTTTTTTTTTAATAAATAAGTGCATAACAAAAAAAAAGCTACACATGAACAAACGATGACTGTGTTGCAAACCAAGAATTATGATTAATCTAGTTCTGTGTACCTGAAGCATTAAAAAAAATGTTTTATTTTATTTTTATTTTAACAGTTAACCATGCGTTAAATATAATTCAGAAATACTGCTTTACAATTTACAGAGAATGTCTACATATATTCCCTAGATGCTTGTCAAAAGACTAAGGTCATTAAAAGCAAAAACTCTTGACTTTTCCTTTCAGTTTTAAATTTTCTCCATTCCATTTTCTCAATCTAACACTTCAGATCATACAGCATAAAGCGGATACTCTCAACAGTTTTGCTAGAAGAGTCGAATTATTATTATTAAAGTGATATTTCTTCACAGAAATACACTTACTTAGAAGCCATCTTTTTGCACTGATAGTCTGTAAGTAAGTAAATATCTCCCCTGGTGGTAACACAGACTGTGGCCCCATCACTTGCAGCAACCAAAGACAAAGTGATATCCTTATGATGAAGGGCAGAAACCTGACGAGGAGCAGTTACATACTTTTCTCCATTGGGATCTGGCAAATAACCTAAAAATTACACAAATAAATCACAAAACATCCACTTTAAGAATTCAATTTGTTTTTCAGACATTGTCATCAAGATTTCTTACCGAGTTGTCCACCATTCATTCCCATAGTATAAACAGCTTCTCTAGTCCATAGCACTGTATGAAACCTGCCTGCTGCTACTCCAATGATTGTCCTTCCTTTCAGATATTTTGCCTGCATCTACTCAAAAAGACAAGACAGAAGTTTACTACATATCTATGAACTAGTACAATTTTTACAAGATCCAGTAGACCAGTGTAGCAATATATGGCATACTCACTACTAGTGCCCCCTCAAGTTCTGACAGAATTCTCTAATAGATCTCAGCACTAACACTTGAGACTCCAACTCTTCTCAGAACACAAGACATTCTGATACAGCCACTTTAAGTCAGCAGTTTAACATAAAAAATTGGCATGGTATACAAACCAAATCATTCAACATGTCAACAAGCAATATTCTTGTTCTATCAGAAAATATACTACTTTTATATTTGACACATTCAGGGTCTTTCAATGGCACTATTGACATTTTTAGCCGGATGACTTATTAAAACATATCGCACTGATTGTCATGCAAATACTGAACCACCCTTGCATCCCAGGAATACCCAAAGCAATCCTGAAAAAGAAACACAAAACTAGAGGTATTACAGTTCTAGATTTCAAGTTATATTACAAAGAAGCAATAATAAAACATTATGGTTATAGCATAAAAACAGACTCATGTATCAATGGAACAGAACAGAAAAACCAGAAATAAACTCACAATTATATGGTCAATTAATCTTTGATGAAGTAGGAATAAATAATGGGAAAAAGACAGTCTCTTCAACAAATGGTGTTGGGAAAAATATCTATATGCCAAAGAATGAAACTGGATGACTTTCTCATACTATAAACAAAAATAAACTCAAAAATGGATAAAAGACCTAAATATGAGACCTGAAGCCATAAAGATCCTTGAAGAGAATACAGGCAATGTCTTTGAAACTGGACATAGCAGAGTAATCTCTCTGCAACTGGACATAGCAACTTTTTTCTAGATAGGTCTCCTGAGGCAAGGGAAATAAAAGCAGAAATAAACTATTGAGACTATATTAAAATAAAAAGTTTCTGCACAACAAAGGAAACAATCAGCAAAACTAAAAGGCAACCTAATGAATGGGAGAAGATACTTGCAAATGACATATCTAATAAAGGGTTAATATCCAAAACATATAAAGAATTGATACAATTCAATTCCCAAAAATCAACAATCCAATCAACATGAATGAACAGACATTTCTCCAAAGAAAACTACAGATGCCATAGACACATCAAAAGATGCTCATCATCAGGGAAATACAAATCGAAACTACAATAAGATATCACCTCACCCTTGGAAGAATGGCTAAAAATAAAAACATAATGTTGGCAAAGATGTGGAGAAAGGGGAATGCACCCTCTTGCACTGTTGGTATGAATGCAAACTGGGGAAGCCACTGTGAAAAACAGTATGGAGTTTCCTAAAAAAATTAAAAATAGAACTACCCTACAATCCAAGAATCGCACTACTGGGTATTTACCCAAAATTTAAAGGGATACATGTACATCCATGTTTACTGCAGCATTATTTACAATAGCCAAACTATGGAAGTAGCCCAAGTATCCATCAATAGATGATTATTTAGCCACACCAAAAAAAGAGGAAAAAAACTTTCCATTTGCAACAACACAGAGCTAAAGAGTATAATGCTGAGCAAAATTAGTCAGAGAAAGACAAATACCATATGATCTCATTCATATGTGGAATTTAAGAAAAAAAAACTGAGCAATGGAAAAATATGAAGAAAATGAAAAAAAATTTAAAAATTGATATATTCAGGGGAGCACTATTGACATTTTCAACCAGATGTTTTTTGTTGTAGGGGACTATCTCGCAAACTACAGGTTTAGCAGCATCCCTGAACTCTGCCTACTAGATGTTAGTAGCACCACTCCCACCCCTACCCGCGGTGTAACAACTAAAAATGTCTCTGCACATTGCCAAATGGCTCCTGGAGGTGCAGAAGTAACCCCAGTTGAGAATACTGGGTATGTCCATATCAACCCAAAGCTCCAAGAAAGCCACATAATGAGAATAAAGACAGAAATAAAATCTGCCATTTGTAAAGAAATCTATAAAACAATTAAATATCCACAAATTCCACGATTATAGAAAATAGATCTTCCAACCAAAAAGTACCACAGATTGAAGAGTTCCTCTGTTTCTGAGTAGTACGTCCTTTTAATTCATCAGTCGTCCAGAATGGAAAAGCATTAGATTTAATAATTTAGTAAATAAATAAATGTATATCTAATAATTTTATTTTTTACGTCTATTCATTTTGAGAGTGTGCGCAAGGGGGAGGGACAGAAGAAGAGTCCCCAGCAGGTTCTGCACAGCATGGAGCCTAATGTGGGACTCAAATCGACAAACTATGATATCGTGACCCGAGCCAAAATCAAGTCAGACGCTTAACCGAGTGAGCCACCAAGGCGCCCCATATATCTAATAATAATTTTAAATCCAGAAGAAAAAAAAAAAAATAAAAATAAAAAAAAAAATAAATCCAGAAGAGTAAATCAGCAAAAAAATTTAACCTCTGAAATACAAAACTTTATGAGCTGAAAACACATTTGTTATTAAGTGATGATTCTAGTAATACATTAATTTAAAGCATCACTCCTAGTTCTGTGAACTAGGCCCATGAAACTGAGCAGTGGTCGTTGCACAAATGGGAGTGGGAAATCAGAACAAAGAAAAGTGGCTTTTGACCTATGTGCCCACACATAAACTTGCCAGGTCAGATTTCTGTGCAGAGGCAGATTTTCCATGAGGCTAATAAGCTTAAGCTTCTGGGTAACTTATTTGGATAGCCCATTCTGCATTTATAAACTTCGTTTTTTTAAGGAGGGCCTCAAAATTATTTGTTTCAAACCCCAAAAATGTGGATCCCCCTCTGCTTGTGAATACTTAAAAAGCTGAGGGGCGTCTGGGTGGCTCAGTCAGTTGAGCATCTCACTTCAGCTCACGTCATGATCTCATGGATCGTGGGTTGGAGCCTGGCATCCGGCTCTGTGCTTATGGTTCAGGGCCTGGATATTGCTTTGGATTCTGGGTCTCCTAATCTCTCTGGCCCTCCTCACAGTCTGTCTTTCTCTCTCAAAAAAAAAAATAATAATAAACATTAAGAAAAATTTATTTTTAAAAAAAGCTGAATCTAAGGCAGTTTGGGGCCTAATTCCCAAGTGCCTTCTTTCTTATTCCAAACAAACGTTAATTTATACCATGCTTAATGACTCCTGTGAAAAATAAAGTATATACCACTGAATATAAGTAAACTAAGTTGCATATCAATATCTTCCATCTTTTTATCCACACAGGTTTTATAGCAAATAGTCATCTTTTTGTTTTAAAAAAAAGTTGTTTACCTGTCTGGGTACATTACAACTGGAAGGTGGAGGAATAATTCCTAATTGATGAAAAATATTTAGGCCAAATGTATAAACACATCCATCTTCAGTCAGTACAACAGTATGATCCTTTGCAGCTGCCACCTGGGAACAATTATGACCACTCAGTCCTTCCACAAGCCTAGGGATCTACAAAATAAAATTAGCTTAGTATAATATATTAGCCATTTCTAAAAATTCAAGTAGAATCTGGTGACACTATATTTGAAATGACATGACTGATAAATGGCTGTATCTATCATAAGTAAACTCTACAATTTAGCAAGGGACAGATGAGTTTAACAGGATATGAACATTGGTTTATGAATTAAATACAAAACCCCAGTAAGACATTTCAATAAAATAGTTCAGTCCAACAAATGATTTTTGAGCCCTTATCATACACCCAGTGCAAATGTGTTTGATATAAATAGAGGCAGCTCTTCAGCCAAAGTATTCACTGATGTACTGAGAAAATTAAAAAAAAAAAAAATACAGGAAAAAATAGGTGTAAGGAGTAAATGAGTTTTTAAATATAAAAATCAAAGTCTCTGACACAGCATAAATGAAGATGATAATGCCTATAATCTCACAAGATTGTTATGAGACTTAAGTCACGGTAATGATACTGCATGAAAAGTATGACTGATGCCTAGAACATATAAATCCTAAAAAATGGAAGCTGTTATCATACCTCTCTCTCTTCTTTGTAAAGCACCCTTTAGTAGCTGACAAATATATCAGTAATCCCTTCCAAAAAAGTTACCTTAAAAATACCTACTGAGGCAATTTTATTGAATGTAATGATTAGCAGGTTTCTTCCAATTAGCACTAAGTTTCAGTAGCTTAAGAGTCAATTTTGTGATTATACAATGAGAATACCGGCTCAACTTTTAGACCACAAATACTTTGATAAGAAGTTAAAAAAATAAAACCCAGAACTACTTCAAGAAAAGCATTTTACAATCAGTCTGGCTTTTGAAATTTCAACTATAGAAATATTTTAAAGCTTATATATATGCTCTCATCTCAATATTTGCTATAAGCAAAATATAATTTTTCTATGATGCTTTAGAATTCTGCATATCAAAATCCTTTAATTTGAACATGATGATCTAGCAGGAAACTGCTTTTTTAACTCTATTATCAAAATTGGTATATTACTCTCACTGCTTATAGTAGGTTAAAAATAATGTTTTTTTAGTTAACTGAAGCTTCCAGCTTCTGGAAATTTTACTGTAGTTAACCTAAAATGAATAATGACATTTCAATTACCAAGCATGTCTGTTCATCTCCATGGCCTAAACGTCCTCCAGGACCGTGACCACAGGTATAAACCTGTCCTTTCTGAGACAGAAACACTGAGTGAAATTTACAAAGCACCACCTAAGAGAAAACAAAAGATTATTATTAAATTCCTCTGAATAAAATATCCTTTATTTTATTAAAAAAAAAAGATAAATTACATAATATTGCTAACTTTAGGCTGGATGATAGGTACATCGGATGTATTATACCTGTTCTCTACTTTGTATTTTCTGAAATAAAAATTAGAAATATATATGCTTTATTTTAAAACTATGTCTAAAAATACTGACATATAGGAAAAAGAACAAAGAACTTAAACAAAGGAAAATATAAACCTCAAGTGTTCAACCACAGAAAACAGTAGCCAGCTGTTTCCCAGCTTTATAAAATCTTGAACAAGAAGAACTGGGCAATGCAACATGAAACACAAAGATTAACAAATAGCAATATATGTTATTAAAGAAAACAGTGAAAATGCCTTAAGCATATTTTTTAAAAAACAAAATCACCTATATGGGGACTGGCGGTTAGTATGTCCTTTCAGTATCTCTGATTTTGTCTAATATATCTTTAACATCGTTATATGGATTTAAATAATTTTATATTTATTTTCAAGTTTTACTCTTTTCCCCACTTCCTTTTTTATCTACCATCTTTCCAATACTCCCCTTGCCCTCTTGGCACACACACTTACATACTCACAAACTCTTACCAGAAGATAAGGGTACTGAAATGACTGAACTGCATCAGAAGGCAATTAACAGAAAACCAACAGCAGTTTTCAATACAGGCATATCTTGGAAATACTATGGGTTTGGCTCCAGATCACACAATAGGGAGAATTTCTCAGTAACGTGAGTAAATTTTTGGTTTCCAAGAGTATATAAAAGTTATGTTTACATGATACTATAGTCTAAGTATAGTCTAAGTATAATGTTATTGCATGCTTAATTATAGTTAACTATAGAAATATAGTTTAGAAATTATACTTTGGGTAAAATGCCGTCACCTACTGTAGAAAATACCATCACCTACTGTAGAAAAATCGTTCATAAAAGGAAGAGTCAGTTGATTTGGCAAACTTCATTGTTGAATTGTTTTTAAGAAATTGCCAGAGAATTTCCATGTTTTAGAAATATTTTCATGTTATAGAAATATAGTTAACTATAGTTAAGTATGCAATAGCATTGTGGCTGAAAAAAACTATTAACTATTGTTAAGAATGCAATTAGCATTGAGGTTTAAAAAAAATATAACATCTATACCACATATATACTTTAATTTTAAAAATACTGTATTCCTACAAAGTGCTAACCATCATCAATCTTTCAACAAGTCGTAATCTTTTTGCTGGTGGAGGTTCTTGCTTCACTGTTGACATCTACTGACTGATCAGGGTGGTAGTGGCTAAGAGTGAGGCAATTTCTAAAACATGGAAATTCTATGGCAATTTCTTAAAACAATTCAACAATGAAGTTTGCCAAATCAACTGACTCTTCCTTTTATGAACGATTTTTCTACAGTAGGTGATGGTATTTGATAGCATTTTACCCAAAGTATAATTTCTTCCAAAACTGAAGTCAGTCCTCTCAAGCCTGCCACTGCTTTATCAACTAAGTTTATGAAATATATTCTAAGTCCTTTGCTATCATTTCAACAATCTTCAGCAACTTCACCAAGAGGAGATTCCATCTCAAGATACTTTGCTCATCCATGAAAGGCAATTCCGCATCCCTTTAAGACTGATCAAGAAATTGCTGCATTTCAGTCACATCTTCAGGCTCCACTTCTATTAGATTTTAGTTCTCTTGCTATTTCCACAACATCTGTACTTACTTCCCCAGTGAAGTCTTAACTTCCTCAAAGTCATCCATGAAGACTAGAATCCATTTTTAAACTCCTGTTAGTGTTGATAGTATGACCTATTTTTAAAAATCACAAATATTCTTCATGGCATCCAGAATGGTAAATCCTTTCTAGAAGATTTTCAATTTACTTTGTCCAAATCCATCAGAGGAATCACTATCTATGGCAACTATAACTGTATGAAATGTATTTCTTAAATAATAAGACTTGGAAGTCAAAATGACTACCTTGATCCATGGGCTACAGAATGGATGCTGTGTTAGCAAACAAAAACAACATGACAAGAATCTCGTGGTTGCACATCTCCATCAGAGCTCTTGGGTGACCAGGTACATTATCAATGAGCAGTACTATCTTAAAAGAATCTTTTTTTCTGAGCACTGGTCTCCACAGGTGGGCTTAAAATGTTCATTTAGTAAACTATGCAGTAAACAGATATGCTGTCATTCAGGCTCTGTTGTTCCAATGTTAGAGCACAGGCAGAGTACATTTAGTGTAACTCCTAGGGGCCCTAGGGTTTTAAGAATGGTGAATGAGCCCTGGCTTCAGCTTCAAGTCACCAGCTGCAGCAGCCCCTAACAAGACAGTTGGCCTGTCCTCTGAAGCTTGGAAGCCAGGCACTGATTTCTCTCCATCTATGAAAGTACTAGATGGCATCTTTTTCCAAAAGAAAGCTGTTTTGTCTACATTGAAACTCTGTTGTTTTGTGGAACCACCTTCATTAATTCTCTTAGCTAGACCTTTGGGATAACTTGCTGCAGTTTCTACATCAGCACCTGCTGCTTCACCTTGTAGTCTGATGTTATGGAGACAGCTTCTTTCCTTAAACTTCACGAACCAACCTCTGCTAGCTTCAAACATTTCTTCTGCAACTTCTTTATCACCTCTCTCAGCCCTCATAGAACTGAAGTGAGTTAGGGTCTTGCTCTGGATTAGGCTTTGGCTGAAGGAGTATTATGGCCAGTTTAATCTTCTATCCAGACGATTAAAACTTTCTCCATATTGACAGTGAGGCTGTTTCACCTTATTAATATTCTCTTGTTCACTAGAGTAAGCACTTTGAATTTCCTTCAAGAACTTTTCCTTTGATGGGGATGAGCACTGAGTGTTATGTAGAAACTAATTTGACAATAAACTATTTGTAAAAAAATAAATAAATAAATAAACAGATTCAGAATAATGGTGGATCATTGTTATTTTAATGTATTATTTTGTAAGCATGCTTTGTATTACAATTAAAAGAAATTAAAAAAAAAAAAAAGAAGAACTTTTCCTTTGAATTCACAACCTGGCTAACTCTTTGGTTCATAAGGTGTAGCTTGCAGCCTATCTCAGCTTTTGACACACTTTCCTCACTATGCTTAATCACTTTTAGCTTTTGAATCAAAGTGAGAGACATGCAACTCTTCCTTTCACTGTAACACTTAGAGGCCACTGAAGAGTTCTTAAGTGGACTGATTATAATAATTTGTCTCAGGGAATAGGGAGGCCCGAAAAGAGGTAGAGACACAGAGAACAACAGCCAGTGCAACACACATTTATCAAGTTCACCATCTTATATGGATGCAGTTTGTGGTACCCAAAGAACAATTACAATAGTAATATCAAAGAAAACCGATCACAGATCACCCAGAACAAATACAGTTGACCCCTGAACAACACAGGTTTGAATTTCAGTGCGCATCCACTTATATGCAGATGTTTTCCAGTAAATACGGTATAGTACTTTAAATGTATTTTCTTTTCTGGGGCACCTGGGTGGCGCAGTCAGTGTTGTGTCTGACTTCAGAGCTCGGCTCAAGGTCATGATTTCACAGTTTCTGAGTTCAAGCCCCGCCCTGGGCTCTGCGCTAATGGCATGGAACCTGCTTGGGATTCTGTTTTTCTCTCTCTCTGCCCCTCCCCAGCTTGCACTCCCTCTTTCTCTCTTAAAATAAACAAATATACTTTAAAAAATAAATGTTTTTTCTCTTCCTATGACTTTGTTAATTACATTTTCTTTTTTCTAGCTTACTTTCCTGAAAGAATACAAAGTATAGTGTATAAAATACAAGTAGTGCTAACTGACTATGTTCTCAAAAACTCCCAGTCAACTGCAGTTAAATTTTTGTAAGTCAGAAGTTATGCACGGATTTTTGATGGGATGAGGGGTCAAGTGCCCCAACCCCCAAGTTCTTCAAGGACTGTATAATACTAATGGAAAAGTGTGAAATATTGAGAGAATTACCAAAATATGATATGGAGACATGAAGTAAGGAAATTCTACTGAAAAAATAAAATGGCATTGAAAGACTTACTCAATGCAGGGTTGCTACAAGCCTTCAATTTGTAAAAAAAAAAAAAAAAAAATGCAGTATTGCAGTATCTGTTAAGTGCAATAAAGCAAAACACAATAAAATGAAGTATGCCTGTTTGTGTACCTACATACCTAACCTCTCTGCCACACCTTATTAGTTTTCAATGCATCTAGTATTCAGTATATTTACTTTACTTTAATAGCATTTAAAAATCCTGTATGCGGGGCGCCTGGGTGGCTTAGTCGGTTAAGCGTCCGACTTTCACTTAGGTCATGATCTCACAGATCGTGGGTTCGAGCCTCGCGTCGGGCTCTGTGCTAACTGCCAGTTCAGAGCCTGGAGCCTGTTTCAGTCTGTGACTCCCTCTCTCTCTGACCCTCCCCTGCTCATGCTGTCTCTCTCTCTCTCTCTCCTTAAAATAAATAAAACATTAAAAAAAAAAAACCTGTATGCTTATTTTTAAAAATTATTTGCATTTCTTAGGCCATCTATAAATATTTCTAATTTTGGATATAAAAAAATGATTAAGAAACAAAGAAATCTTAGGGGCGCCTGAGTGGCTCAGCTGGTTAAGCATCCAATATCGGCTCAGGTTATGATCTTGCAGTTCATGAGTTTGAGCCCCACATCAGGCTCTGTGCTGACAGCTCAGAGCCTGGAGCCTGCTTCAGATTCTGTGTCTCCCTCTCTTTCTATCCCTCCCCTGTTCATGCACTCTCTCTCTCAAAAATAAACATTTTTTTAAAAGTTTTTAAAGAAATAGAGAAATGTTAGAATTATTAGAAAGTGACTTAGAAAAAAGTCAAGCTCTTATGGAAAATAAGAAAATTAGAAGCTGAATTGCAAGCACTACTTACAAATATCCTTTAACTATTTGGTAAATTCTATGAATACGTATACTTACCGTAAGTTATGTAAAAAGTCATTATCTCAGTTAGCTGTATCACAAATACCCAGAAAGTCTAAAAGTAAAACCCAAAATTGTACTCAAATTTATAATACAAAGTTAGCATTTGTAAAGGAAAAATCATTTTTTGAAGCCAGAAATAATATTCTGCTCAATTTTATCTCCAATCTTAGAATGCCATTCTGTATTTCTGACTTCTATTAAACAGACAATACCAGAGTTTAAGTATTCCAACTTTAAAACCTCTAAATTTTTTTTTTAATCTTTATTTATTTTTGAGAGAGAGAGAGGGAGAGAAAGTGTGAGCATGAGAGGAACAGAGAGAGAGAGAGGGAGACATAGAATCGGAAGCAGGCTCTGAGCCGTCAGCACAGAGCCCGACATGAGGCTTGAACTCATGAACCCCAAATCCATGACCTGAGCCAAACTCAGATGTTCAATCTAATTAGCCATCAGGTGCCCCCAAACCTCTTGAGATTTTTAAAGAGACAACTAATTATGGCTTTTCACCTTAATTCTCTGTAATATACTGTGCTAAAATTAATAATCTCTAGCCCCTGGTAGCTAATTCCTTTGGTTCTACAGTACAAAATCAGCCACTTTCAGTGACTAATTGGACTCATATAAGTGGTGCTCAGTAAATATTCCTGTAAAACTCGTCTTCTCTTTTCTGACTATAATTTACACTGCTTCCCTTCCTCTGTAACCTATCCATAGTGCTTGCTTCAACCCTCATTCTGTGGCAAATAAAATTCCTTACATCTTTAATCTCACAAAATACTCTCACTTCCTTAAGTATCGCTTTCTCCTTAAGTGTACTGTTTTCATCTGTAAGCCTAACCAAGTTGGGGGTTGCCTGGGTGGCTCAGTCGGTTGAGCGTCCGACTTCAGCTCAGGTCATGATCTCATGGTTTGTGGGTTTGAGCCCCACGTCAGGCTCTGTGCTGACAGCCAGCTCAGAGCTTGGAGCCTGTTTCAGATTCTGTGTCTCCCTCTCTCTCTGACCCTCCCCTGCTCACACTGTGTCTCTCTCTCTCTCTTTCTCTCTCTCTCTCAGAAATAAATAAAACATTAAAAAAATTTTTTTTTAAATCCCTGCTCCTGAAAAACCTCAGCTCATGAAAACTAACTATATCACACTGACTCATAAAAGGAAAACAGGTTATATTTTGTAACTGCCCTTATTGTAATCAATCATTAGTGGCTACTAATGGGTGGAATAGCATTTTAAGAATTCTGAGGACCTAGTCAAGCTCAGATGAAAACACTCACGGATGCACACACATGTGCAAACACACACACACACACACACACACACCAAATATACATTGCATTATAGAAAAAGAGAATTATGTCAAAAGTAGCAAAATTCATGGAAGTAGAAGACATCATCTAGCATAATGAAATAAGATCAAAGACCAAACTTTCACAATTATATCAACTAAAATTTTATAATTATTTCTATTTAAGAACTCAGGTTCCCTCACCTAAAACTAGTAACAATGATTTTCAACAACAATTTCACTTGAGAAACAATGTAAAGAACTCTAATTTTTATGAAATGTAAACAAATGCTAGAAAATCAACAGAGGCTCTACCTTTTTAAAGTTAAAGTAATATCTCTATCGTGCCTTCTAATTTCGAACCCTACTTGCACAAACATCTCATAGTTTTATGGTATTTAACACAGTCTAAGCACAATTAAAGCTAACAAAACCTAAAACAGAATTAGTGAAGTTCTGTTAAGCAATTTGTTCACTAAAACAAACGTTATTATCCTTTCAACAAAGTTAACACAATCCAAATGAAAAGGTAAACTATCAAACACAAAAGTTATTATTAATCTCTGAAAGTACTCAGATTATACTTCAAAATACCTGCTTGATATAAACCCCACTCCTGGAGAACAGGTCCACCAGTTCTGGATGGTGTTTGCTATTCTGGCTTCCATGACCCAGGGTGAAATTTGTATTATCTCCCCAAGTATAGACATCTGTAGGATCTAAAATGTAAAACAAATACCAGTTTAGTTCAATTATAGATATACTCTACTAATCAGTTTTTCTCAACATAGACTCTTTACAGGAACGAATTTAACCACCATATTTAGAAAGATGCTGCCAACATTATCATTTACATTATGAAATTATTAACGCATTATCTAACTCTAGGAATAGAAACAGAAAATCCAAATCAGCACAGGCCTGTCTCAACACTAGGAATCTAATACTTGTTCCTTTTCTCATTAGCAGCTGGTTTAACTGCCAAATGAGTAAAATACTACCTGCCATAACCATTTTGTTTCCATTAAAATACCTATAGTTAAATATAAGATATTTACTATTACATTATACATATAATATATATAAAGGTTCTACATGAAGCAAATGTGATATTATTCACTATTCCTACAGAAGCATTAACTTTTAATAAATTACTCTTGATAGTTGCAAAATCACACTAGTGATCAGGGTAATACCCATTAAACTGGGATAAAACTTAATCACAGCTAAGTTTTAAGTCTTCATTTTTATTTTGGAAGGTGTATAAATTCTTTTACTAGAACTATAACTGTAACCGGCAATATAATATCCAAGGTAGCAATAAAAATGAAGAATGTGTCCTTGCTTGTTCACTAGTTATATGCAAATTATACAGCAGCTCCATTTAAAACTCTTCTCCTTTTCCACCAATTTCCATTTCCAAAGTTGAAGGCAAACAAACTGAAGAAATAAGTGAAATCAGAAAAATCAGAAAATCAGTAAAAGAATCACTTCCTTTTCCCCTCTACCTCAAGTACTGATGTTACTTCCAGGATGCACATTAATTACAGTAGTTACAATTCCTACTGACTTCCACTTGGGCTGTGTTCTTACTCTAACATAGTATAAGCTGAAACTGAAAATGCAAAATCAATTAGTGTTATGAATAAAACTGCAAAATTATCAACCAGTATACACCAAAGTAAAAATTCCTTGCAGATATCCACACACAAATTTCCTCAAGTATTTTAATAAGAACAAAGTTTCATTAAAATTTTCTAAGCTGCACCTTAATGGAATATATTTGCAAAATTTTCTTACCTGTAGTTTTGAATACTACATGAGTTGGTCTATCCTTCATTACAAGATCCAAAGCTGACAAGCCTTCTTTGTCTTGAATATAGAGACTAACACCATGCTAAAAAAAAAAAGAAAGAAAGAAAGAAAAAGAAAAAAGAGGAAAAAATATATATAAATACACGTTACCTCCTATGCCCACCCACATTTTTCCCACACACAGAAGAGAACTAAGAAGGGGCGCCTGGGTGGCTCAGTCAGTTAAGCATCTGACTTCGGCTAAGGTCATAATCTCATGGTTCGTGGGTTTGTGCGCTCTGTGCTGACTGCCAGCCCAGAGCCTGGAGCCTGTTTCAGATTCTGTGTCTCTCCCTCTCTCTGACCTTCCCCTGCTCATGCTGTTTCTCTCTCTCTCTCTCTCTCTCTCAGAAATAAATTAAATTTAAAAAAAACAATTAAAAAAGAGAACTAAGGAAAAATCAAATACCCAATTCTTAGAATATAAAAGAACAAAATAAGTAACATCTAAAATCAAAGTGAACTAGATGTGAAAGTTTTCTACAGTAAGGCAAGTCTGGTTGCCTAGAAAGCCCCAGCTCTGGGTCTCTCTGTCTGTGACTGTACACATACATATTATGTATTTAAAGAGCCATGCTCCATGTTTAGTCCAGTTAAGGGCTATAAAGATTTAAAGTCAATGGTAGGACAATCCTTCTATTAGAACTTACTGTTTATAAATATAATGTGATCACCTTGGCCCCATCTATTTTTGCCTTGAATGTTATTATACCAAGTATTTACATTTAAGACAATTATATTCCTTTATTTCCATTTGTGTGATATAGATTTTCATCTTAGTATTGTTTAATTGTGGCTTCTTTAAATCACATATAATTAGTGGTATCTTTAAAAAAATCTGAGGGTGTGTGTGTGTATGTGTTTTAAGGATGAATTTAAAGTAATCTTTAGTTTGTATCGTCACAGTTCAAAATCCAACATGAAATAGAACATTTAAAGCAGTTTGCACACCCTGTTCTTATCACCATACTTTTGTATCTTTTAAAATATGGTGCAAGGAGTTCACAGCAGCACTCTCAACAATAGCTAAAACATGGAAAGAACCTAAGTGTCCGTCAACAGATGAATGGATCAAGAAGATGTGGTTTATCTATACCATAGAATACTACATGGCAATGAGAAACAATGAAATCTGGCCATGTGTAGCAACATGGATGGACCTTGAGGGTGTTATGCTGAGTGAAATAAGTCAGGCAGGGAAGGACAAATATCATATATTTGCACGTATAGGAGGATTAGGAGGAACTTAACTGAGGAACAAGGGGGAGAAGAAGGGGGGAAATGGTGGGGGAAAGGGAGAGACGCAAACCATGAGAGACTCTTGAATGCTGACAAAAACTGAGAACTGATGGATGTGAGGGGGTGGGAGGGATGGGCATGGAGGAGGGCACTTGTGGGGATGAGCACTGGGTGTTATGTGGAAACCAATTTGACAATAAACTATTTGTAAAAAATAATAATAATAAAATTTTTAAAAAAGTAAAAAAAATATGGTGCAAGGGGGCAGGATGGATAGAAAGCAATGTTCAATTCATATTATTGTTACTAACTATAGTTTTTTAAATATAGTCTTTTCAAAGGTAACCATTAGTATTTGTAGATAGTTTAACAAGACATTCAAGTACTAGACTTATCTTTATTTTAATGGTGCAAGCCATCACTGCCCATCTGTACACACAGTTCACCTGGGTAGTTACAGGCAGAGATCAACAATGAAGTTATTAAATTCTAACTATAATATGGTGGAATACTCTGTTTTAGGTTACTTAAGAAAGAAAAATCTCCTCTTACCAACAATGGATTCCTAATAAACTAAAACCAATTCTAAATTCATTATGTTCCAGATGGTTGTAACATTTGATTACATAAGGATTGTCAATGAGCAAAAAATACTCAGATAAGCTGTGAGCAAACTGGTTTTAAAAAAATCAGAAATGATCTAAGATTTTAATAAATTTTAAAGTAAATGTTGCCTAATATTTTTTAAAAAACAGATATAATTAATCCATGTGAGAAGACCTGAGCTTAACTTAACCTTTTAAGAGTAACAAAGGGAGATTCCAAGATAGAGTACTCCAAGCTATGAATTTAACAAATGGGATCCCAGAAACTGAGATCCCTAGAGAGTTTATTTTGCCAGTTTTATAAATTTTCCTAAACTTTATACATACCAACTAGACCCTAAAAAGACTACATATATGTGCATCATTCTAAGTAGCTCCACATGCATAAGACTACATTTATTTTCTTTCTCTTTTTCTTTTTCTTTTAAACTATTACAGCTCCCTAGATATGGTGGACTCTGACATTTTCTAATATGTTCATCTTAAATTCTAAAGGCTGTAGGGCTAGTGTGTAGTCTATCCTATTTATTTAAAGATCAACTCTTGGGCTCCTGAGTGGCTCAGGCAATTAAGCATCTGACTTATTTTGGCTCAGGTCATGATCTCACCATAGGAAGATCAAGCTCTGCACTGGGCTCCATGCTGGTCATGGACCCTGCTTAAGATTATCTCTCCCTCAGAAAAAAAAAAAAAAATATTATCTCTCCCTCTTCCCCTGCCCCTCACCAGCTCATATACACACACACACTCTGTCTCTCCAAAAAAAAAAAAAAAAAATTGTTTAAAAATAAATAAAATGCCTCCAAAATAATAGGTAAATTCATTAGTTTGTTAAATAACATCTAAGTGTATACCAGGCTTATAAGCCTGAACATTTTTTAAGAATCTCTACAAGGAGCAGATGTACTTTAGATACAGTTATTCCATTACAAAGCACTAGTAACACTACTGGAGATACCTGTCTGCAAATACAGAGAGCTGCTTTGTTTATTTTGACTGTCTTCCTAAAAAACAAAGCATAAGACAAAGACTGGCATGCAGGTAATTTCCTTGGGAAAAGATCCTAGAAAGTGAGGGGCCAGGAGAATAAAAGTAGGAAAAACCAATACAAAAATATGTTATCAAGTAGGCCATTGCTAAGGTACCTCGTGCATGATCCTGCCAGGACATTCCAGAAACCTTATACAATATATCACAGAATAATTCTCCAGTCAAGGAATAAAAGAGGTTAAGTGTTTACCTTCAGTTCCCGTTCTTCATTAGCAAAAAGTTGCTCTAAAGGGGATTTAACTCTCCTGTATTTTTGGTTGGTTACGCATGAATGCCAAGTTCTGGAGCATAAAATAAGAGGCATGCAGTAGATGCCAGAAACAAGGTGCAGAGATTTACACCAACCCAAAGCTGCTAGAAGCCTGTACACAGAGGTGAGGCCAAAATGACATGAAGTGGTTGAGCAAAGGTATCTGATACACGATTTTTTCCAAACTGGTTATGAGCTAAGTTAACTGAGTTTAACATGGCTCTCTATTGCTGCCCATATACTGCCAAAAAAGGAAGGATCAAAACACTATCTTGAGATTTCAATTTCTAGTAGGATAAGTTGAGATATACTCTACTCTCCTTCTTTCAAGCTTATTCTTTAAAGCTCTGGTATGGGGCGCCTGGGTGGCTTAGTTGGTTGAGTGGCCGACTTCGGCTCAGGTCATGATCTCACAATTCGTGGGTTCGAGCCCCGCGTCGGGCTCTGTGCTGACAGCTCAGAGCCTGGAACCTGTCTTCAGATTCTGTGTCTCTCTCTTTCTCTGATCCTCCCCTGCTCACTGTCTGTCTGTCTGTCTGTCTGTCTCTCTCAAAAATAAATAAAACACTAAAAATAAATAAAGCTTTGGTCATACTTTTGGATAAATGGGCCAGATGCCCTCATACTAGAGAAAACAGAAAAATAACCATTCTCTTATATTCAAAGGACATGGTTTTAACATCATAAACTAGGAATAGTTTTAATAAACTGGTTCTGCTGCTACCTAATTATCCTGGAGCAGGGAAGTAGGAAGGTACTTCAGATCAGTTAGTTCTATTTAGTTCATAACCATTCTATTTTAGTTTGAGATTTGTCTTGCTTATAATTTGACAGTTAATTTTATTGTTCTGGTTCATAACTGGTCTATTCTGTGAGGTATCTGATATCCCTCTAATAAAGTATCTTTTACTCAGGTAACCGTAGTTGGTTTGTTTCCATGAAATGATATACCAACATCTATTGTGCCAGTTGTTTATTTAATTACTTGTTTTTGGCCTATCTCGTTCTGCTAAATTAAAAACTCAAACAAATGAACAAGGATTCTGTCATGTACATCACATATCCCTATAGGATCTGGATAAATCCCTGGCACACATCAGGCACTCAAAAAAAAAAAAAATTTGTGGGGCGCCTGGGTGGCTCAGTCGGTTAAGCGTCTGACTTTGGCTCAGGTCATGATCTCACGGTTCGTGGGTTCAAGCCCCGCATCGGGCTCTCTGCTGACAGCTAGCTCAGAGCCTGGAGCCTGTCTTCAGAGTCTGTATCTCCCTCTCTCTGACCCTCCCCTGCTCATGCTGTCTCTGTCTCAAAAAATAAATAAGACATTTAAAAAAATTTTTTTTAATTTGTTCCAAATACTTTACAAATAATATTTAAGCCACTAATTCCTATGATTTAGTTCTTCTATTTACAAATGGAAAAAATTAAAAGTTTTCCCAGAACAATAATGTAAATAAACCATCAGTAAAAAAGAATAATGGTATAGCAACAACAGATAAGCAGGACCCTACAAGCATAAACAGTCTTTGTCAGGCACACATCTTGTCATGGAATCAAGGAACCAAAGAATCTATGCATAAAATACTCTGTCTCTACTCTAGCTTCAGATAGACAAGAAGTTTCTGCTGAGGTTTTTGTTGTTGTTGTTGTTGTTTAATCTTTGACAATCAGGAAATGAAAGTATGAGTTTATGTTTATTGTACAATTTATTTTGGCAATTAAAAAATCTTGTAACTATAAAGTTTTTAATTAATGCAATTTATTTAAAATGTATATCTGTGTATAGTCTCTTTCTGCCAACCATAATACCTTAATTAAGGGCTACAGTTGACCAGAAGTGGAACTGAGATGAACACCCCTATAACTGCAGCCCTTCCAATTAAAGGACTTCGAAAGGCCACAGGAAAGAACGATATGCTAAAAAAAAAAATTGCAGATAGCATGACATGTTGAGACATGAATACAAAACAGGGCAGGAAAAGATTTCTGTGGGAAAATTTTATCAGTGGAACACATCTATTGTTAGATCTATCATTGATCAATAGGGCTCTGATGATAACAAAAGACTGTCAAGCCAAGGGCAAGGTGGCCCAAGGCACAATCTCCTGGCTTCTCTTAGCCAAGGAGGAAAGAAAGATTAAGGATTTCTAAAGGGAAATGAAGCACCAAAGAGAAGGAAAGTCCAAAATTCAAACCAGACACTATTTCAAACTGAAGTCCCAAATCCTGACACCTGAATGACAATCCCTATGATAACAGAAAAGCCAAGGACACTCTCAGGTTTGACAAGACTAGTGGTAATCCAACCTTCTACCATCAGATACTAGAAAAGAGCTGAAGTTTTAGAGGTGGGAAAGGGTAAAGGTAGAGCTGATAAAATGCTTTAACTCATACCAACATAGCTTACTATATAAAATAAGATTAAACTAAGGGAATTAAGCCAATATTTGAACATTTTACACACGAAGAGGAATTAAAAACATTTTACATAGTAAGAGCAAACATTTTTAAAATCAAAAATAGATGAAGACCCTTAAGATAAGCTCCCTCATGTGACCAAAAGCTCCCTGAAGATAGGAAATGTTTTGGTCTTCTCTGTGTCCTCTACAAACATGACAAAATGCCTATACAAAATAAATTTTTCAGTTTAAAACTCATTAACTTGTGATTTTGAGTTTTTCATGTGCATTCGTTAGTGAAATGATATGGAGGTATATCTCAAAACATTTCATGATTTAGCTATAGAGTACAACAAACCTAAATTTAATCTACTTGATGGGAAATTTCAAATAAATTAAGCAGATTCTAATCATTAATGTTTTCACAATTGTAAACACTTTATCCTAGCAAAACAAGAAATAAACATACTACCCCAAAACAGTCCCTAAATGTTGTATTTCAATAACCAGTACCCTTTTAAAGTAGCTAATAATAGTTATATATAAAGTAAACGTATTTCTTAAGAATACTAAAAGATACATAATACTGATTAAATGATAAAATCTGTGGAATTTACTTCAAAATAGTATGAGATAAACAAAGTCAGTGGGGCATACGGAACATAAAACCAGCCAACAGTCTATTATATATTGTAAACTCTGATGTATGTTTAAATTTCTATGTCACAAAAAGTCTAAGTAAAAATATATATGGGATTTGATTTCTAAAAATGAGTCAGTTACAATAGTAAAAGATATCAAACAACTGATAAAAACAAACTCAAATCTTTGGAAGATAAGTAGAGTCTTTGAAAAAGACCAAGAAAAACATAGGCCAGACCAAATAGTTTTAAATAAACAAATGACACTTACCTTCAACAGAGACCAAACACAATCAATATGTCCATAAAAAATGCTTCTGTGCAAAGCTGTCCATCCTGATTCCTTGTCTTTCACCAACAGATCCACTCCTTTTTCAATAAGCCAGTCTAACACTCCTTTCTTTCCACAAGAGGAAACAAGGTGAAGAGCATTTCTGCCAAAGGCATCTTTGATAGTTGCAGCATTGTAACAATAACTGGACAGAAAGGCCTTTATCTGGTTTTCATTTCCCTTTGTTACCACAGATAGGACATCCAAAGCATGCTTCAGGGATCGACACTTTGATGTACAGTCAGGGATGGAAGAATTCATCCTAATTGTTTTTAGACTGCTTAGTTTTAGTTCTTCAAGACAGTTAAGATTAATTTTTAAAAATGAAAAAGCCAGGAAAAAAGGTGCTATTCAGAAAGATTTATAGAGAATAAATGACCTGTTTAGGATTATAATTTAAATCCTCAGGGCAGTAGTATAAAACTATATACCTTTGTACAATTTATTTTGGCACTTTAATCAAAAAATTATAAATAGCTCTATAAAGTTTATATCAAATACAAGTTCTTTGTTAAAAAAAACAAAAACTTTCCACAGTTTATAAATTATTCCTGGAGTCAAGCACCAAGGGGGAGTGAGGAGGGGAACTCCCCCTCCACACTGTCTGGTCCTTTTAAATATCCATAATTGCAAGGGTGACCTATAAAAAAAAAAGGGAAAGAAAAAGTAAAAAATACAAAATCTACCACTTGCTCTCCTCAAGTACTCTACAGCCACCTCCATATTTAAGTGTCACTAATTCCTATTTCAAAAAAAAAAAAAAAGTCTATCAACTTTTCACCTTCACATCCACAGTATTCTAGAACTATACTAATCACTCTCTCCTCCTTTATTCCAGTCTCCTGTTTAAGGTTAACTTCTGTATGTGTACTCTGGAGTACCGTCCACCTTTTTCCTTCCAAAAGCTTCATTCCTTTTCCCCTATATTTTTATACTCAACTAGCTATGTCCCCACAAGTTATAAACACACTTAAATTTACCCTCTATAGCAATCCCACCTCAACCCTTACCCCCTAAAATTATTTCATTACCACCACCACCACAACCCTCTCATCATTTGGTTTTTACTAAGAGCCAGGCACTGTGATGATGTTCTCTCTGCCTGGAAAGTGTCTAATATAAGAGGAGATAATAATTAAACATCAGGTATCAAAATAACTAGGTATCAACCTGGAAAAAAAAATAACTTTACATACTTATTTTATACCTTACACCAATGTAAATTCCGGATGAGTCAAAGACAAACATAAAAATACTACAAAAGCACTAGAAGAAAGCATGGGTGACTCTTTTTTTATAATTTCAAAGAACAAAAGGCCTTTCTACCTATGATCAGAAATTCAAAAGTAATAAAAGATTAATACATTTAATCAGTTTAAGACCTACAGTAAAACAAAAGGAGAAAAAAACCCTCAATAATACATTTCTTAAAAAAGGGAAATTTAAACAGATTTTTAAAAAGAGGCTCACTTTACTAAAAAAAGTGCAAATCGAAACTATAATGAAATATCATGCAACATGGATGGATCTAGAAAGTATAATGCTAAGTGAAATAGGTCAAAAAAAGACAAATACCACATGACCTCCCTCATATGTGAAATTTAAGAAACAAATGAACAAAGGGGAAAAATGAGAGACAAATCAAGATACAGACTCTTAATTATGAAGAACAAATTGATCGTAATGGGAGGGAGGGGTTAAATGGGTGATGAGATTAAGGAGCGCCCTTGTCAATAATGAGCACCAGGTGTTTCACAGAATTGTTGAATAACTACTAGTATGCCTGAAACTAATATAACACTGTATGTTAACTGGAATTAAAATAAAAACTTAAAAAAAAACAAAAATGAGGTACCATTTTTAATCTATCAGAATAGCAAAAGTTGATATTACTATGTACTGATAAGACTGTAAGAAAATAGGTACCCTACCCCATTGCCGGTGAGAGTATAAACTTATACAATCTCTTTGGACAGCAATTTACTAGTATTTATGAAAATGTAAAATGTATGTTTTTTCTAACCCAAGCAATTTTTCTTCTAGGAATTTATCTTAGAAAAATATATCCATGTGTGAAGTGGCTTAAGTACAGGAATATTCACTGAGTCACTGTTTGAAATAGTAAAGTACGGAAAAAAACTATTTAGAAGTAATTATGTTGTTATGTCCATGCAACAGAATACTATTCATGCATCAAAAAGAAGTAGCTACATATTTTCTGATATAAAATAATCAGCAAGATATCTGGTAAAATGTCTTTTAAAATGTGATGTATATGTAATATCATTTGTGGAAAAGATATACATGTATTTACATGTTTACACTTGAAAATCCATGGAAGAAGTTTAGAAGAATACACAAAAGAATGGTTCCTCTGCAGAAGGGCACCAATGGTTGGAGAAAGAAATGGAAGGCAAGACTCCACTTGCATTTTACTAGGAACCATTTTTAAATGCTTCACCATGAGTATGAATACCTATTCAAAAATAAACATCTAAAAAAATACATAAATGCTAATATAAGGATTAGAGAGGGTATAGGAAAATATAAAAAACTCAGCTACCAAAGAAGAGCCTCTAGTTTCCTTTTTCTAATATGCTACCCTGTCTGCTTTGCCCCATTCAGATCCGGAGAAATGAAATACTATTTGTCAACTATTTGATAAACTACTATTCTTCAGTTTCTTTACTTCATGTTAGAAAACTACTTCTATATTAGAAATTTTATACCTAGAGTGGACTACTTTACAATCAACATTTCTCCATCATCTTTTTATCATCTCCTAATTTATTTTTCAGTATTTTTGTCCTCTGGATTTTATTTTTTTATCCTCTAGATTATAAATAACTAAGCAATCATTTCATAATGGCTAGATTTTAAAGATTTTATAATAGAAATTCCATGTACATTCTCTTCTTCAAAGTATCAAACTATCATAAATAGTTAATAGAACAAATGTCCTAAAATTTGTATGGAATCACAAAAGACCCCAAATAGCCAAAGCAAGAGAGAAAGAACAAAGCTGAAAGCATCACATCCCCTGATTTCAAACTATAACAAAACTGTAGTAATTAAAGCAGCATGACACTGGCATACAAAGAAACACATGGATCAATGGAACAAAGTAGGCCAGAAATAAACCCACGCATAAATGGTCAATTAACTTACAATAAGGAACCAAGAATATACAATGGCAAGAGGGCAGTCTCTTCAACAAATGGTGCTGGGAAAATTGGGCAGCCACATCCAAAAGAATGAAACTGGACCCCTATCTTAAACCACACCCCAAAATTAATTCAAACGGATTCAAGACTTAAATGTAATACCTGAAACCATAAGACTCCTAGAAGAAAATACAAGCAGTACATTCCCTGACATAGATCTTGGAGATGATTATTTTAATCTGACATCAAAAGCAAAAGCAACAAATGCAAAAATAAACAAGTAGAACCACATCAAATTAAAAAGCTTCTGCTCAGCAAAGGAAACCATCAATAAAATGAAAAAGCAACCTACTTACTGGGAGAAAAATTTTTGGAAATCATACATCTGAGGGGCACTGGGTGGCTCAGTTGGTTAAGTGCCTGACTCTTGGGTTCAGCTCAGGTCATGATCTCAAAGTTCTGAGTTCAAACCCCACATAGCTATCAGGGCACAGCCTGCTTGGGATCCTCAGTTTCCCTCTCTCTCTCTCTGCCCCTACACTGTTCGCTCTCTCAAAAAACTAAGTAAACTTTTTAAAAAATCGTATATCTGATAAGGAACTAATCTACATAAAATACCCAAAGAATTCATACAATTCAAGAGCAAAAAACTCAAGGGCATTGTGCTAAGTGAAATAAGTCAGAGAAAAATAAACAGCATATGGCTCTTTCACGTGTGGTATCTTAAAACAAAAACAAGCTCACAGATAGAGAACAGACTGGTAGTTACCAAATATGGCGGGGGGGGGGGGGGGGAGAAATGACAGAAATGGATGAACTGATTATTTGCTTCTTCTTGGGTTTTTTTTTTGGCTTTTTTATGTTTGTTTATTTTTGAGAGATGGAGACAGGGCAGAAGAGGGGGAGGGTCAGAGAGAGAGAGAGAGAGAGAGAGAGAGAGAGAGAGAATCTGAAGCAGGTTCCAGGCTCTGAGCTGTCAGCACAGAGCCCAACGCGGGGCTCAAACTCACAAACCGCGAGATCATGATCTGAATCGGAGTTGGACACTTAACCAACTGAGCCACACAGGCGCCCCTGGTTTTTCTTGTTTTAAATAAATTGAATATATTTTAAAAATAAATGCTCCAAAATATTTTTTCATTTTAATTTTTTAAATATGTACTTTGAATGACAAAGAAAGTTATAAGAAGGCTGTTTAGAGGGACATATATAAGTTTACTACACGTGTAAGGGAAACTTTCGTGCACCATAGACAGATACGAAACATCGCAAACCTGCACTTTCCACTCCCATTTCAAACCACGTTAAGAATCAAAAGTCTTAAATCTAACTGGTTCTTCACTATTCTGACTTCACCATCTGGAGATACCAGTATAGAATTACAGTACTTCCAGTCCTTTCTAGTTCCAGTTCTGTTTCTACTGGTCTGCCTGTTTTATAATTTGATACAGGCCTTCTAATATTCATTCCACCTTAAAGAGTGTCAAAAACAAAGCGTTCTGTAGTTAGTTGACATAAAAAAGCACCAAAGCCTCAAAAGTGTTTAAAATGTGTAAACTGGAAAACAAGCTATGTGGCAAAATAGTCACTTGTAGTTATTATCACTCTTTTGAGGCTCTAAAATGTTTCCACTTTTGTATTTTCAGTGCATTCATAGTACCTGAAAAGGACTACTTACTGGCATATAACTCAAACACTACACAAAAGAATTAAGGTACAACAAAAGAAAATGCCCTAATTTGTTACTGTATATAAACATTTCAATGGAAAAAAAAGAAATATCAAATGCAAAAATGGTAGCATACTATATAATATATAGAGAAACATACAGAATACTATAAACATAAATAAGGAAGTGACTAAGAGCTAATGTTTCTTAGTGTCTTACATATTTGGATTCAAATATAGCAATGCCAGCTGTTACCAGTTATGTAACTCTAAAAATTACATAATCTCTCATTTCTTCATTTGAAAATGGAGACAATGTCACCAACCTCACAAGGTTACTGTAATGACAAATGAAATTACTTAGCATTGTACCTGGCACCAAACAGGTATTAACAAATGGTAGCTTTCATTACTATTATTTCTTCAGTAACAAAAGGGTAACAAGTTTAATCTCAAAATTCATGTTTAAGTTTCATTGTCTCTGCTACCTAGTTTCCATGCATACTTCTACAATTAAACCACATACACTAAGGTTACCATAATGACTTCCAAATTGCCAAATCCTTAAAGATACTTTTAGTTCTCACTTGACTTCCCTGCTTTTCAGTCATTAACACAGAAAGGGATACTGAAAGCACAGGGAATTACTGAAACATTTAAGCATGGGCTCTCTCTCACCACTTTTTTTTTTATTTTTATTTTTTTTTACATCTATTTATTTTTGAGAGACAGAGTAAGACCGTGAGTGAGTGGAGGAGGGACAGAGAGACAAAGAGACATAGAATCCCAAGCAGGCTCCAGGCTCTGAGCTAGCTGTCGGCACAGAGCCAGACGCGGGGCTCAAACCCACAAACCGTGAGATCATGACCTGAGCCGAAGTTGGAAGCTGGACACTCAACCGACTGAGACATGAGCCACCCAGGCACCCCTCACCACTTCTTCCAAAGACTTTATCTCTTTCCCTTACCTTCAAATGTTGGGCTTCATTCAATGTTCTATCTTCAGTCTTCTTTTCCTTTCTATTTCATATTATCCATGGATAATTTCAGTATCTTTCTACCTTTTAGCTGTAACCTACATGGTCATAATCCCCAAATCTGTCTTCTACCCTCACATCTCCTAAATTCCAGGCCCATATTTTCAATTACCAGTGTAAATGTTATTTATGCATTCAACAAATGCTTACTAAAGGCAAGGAAAGCAAAGGAAATAAATATTTATTAAGCATCTGATATGTACTAGATATTTTATTTTACATCACGGAGAGGTTAAGTAAGCCACCAGAACCATAGCACCAATAAAAAAGAATTCAAACAGCAGACCTGTTTAACAGCAAAGTTCAAGCTATTTCTACTACACTACACTGCCTCTCCAGTGCATTCACTGTAAGTCACAAGGTACTAGGAATACAAAATAAACATAGCATAAATATTTTAAATAAAATGATAAAAGTATAGGCTCATATATAATACTTAAGTGAAACTATAGCTCATTTAATATCTGCATTGAATGAACAAAATTTATTATCTATCATACTCTATACCATCAAAGGGCCACAGTTTGAAAGAGCAGACTGATTTTCTTTAAAGTAATAAAAACATATGATTATAAATCTGGTAAAGATAAAACAAGTGAATCATAGGAACAAGGAGTTGGCAAGAGAGAGATAGGGAATATTTCCCATACTGGGATGAGTACATGTTTACCTGATAAATTCAGAGTAGGTGGGCATTCAAGGCAGAGGGAACAGTAAATACAAATAAAAGCATTAGAAAATTTAGTCTAATCTGAAAATTCCAAGTAACTCAGAAGACAGAAAAGAGTGAGGCCCAATATATACAAAAGGATTGACCAGATTAGGTAGACAGCCTTATATGCCTTTCTTTATGGATAAAGAACATGATCAATTCAGACACATTTAGATATTTGAGCTCTTGAATTGACAAGACATGGTGATAATTCCCAGATTTCTGGCCTGATTATACATAGGGAAACCAAGTAGAGTAAGGGATAAATACTTTGGAAATCAGAAAACCAAACATAAAGAAAGCAACAAATAAAACTTGAAGAGAGAAAGTTATTTTACATGAGAGGAATATGACATGCTGATGGAAAACTGAGTTGAAGGAGAACAGCTAGCTGCAGGCAACTGTTCAGCTTTAAGAACTGGCCCACCACAAAAGGTGTTAGCCAGTAGAGGATGAGCTCTTAACTAAGGCTCATAACTGTTCCAGTTATCCTTGGTTAGAAGTTTAGGTATTTTCCTAAAACACAAAACTGATCATGCCATTCTGCAAGCCCAATATCTATCTTTCATTAAAGGTTAGCCTTGTGCTCTCAGGAAGAGGATATCAATTGGGCCTGGAGACCACGTAAAATTGAGACTCTTAATTCGGAGCACCTGAGCTAGTAACCCAGGTACACCACTAACTAAATGATCCTAGACACATCACAATTTCTTAAGCTTCATTTCTCACATTTGGAAAAACAGGGTAACAACTATTTTAAATTTTAAATTGCGTATTTATCTGAGTTCTGAAAAATAAATACGCAATTTATTCATATGTAAGCACCCAACAAATGTTTAAGAGGAATAAAAAAAAGGGATAAAAGGAGGGACAGGGGACATTATTGGTATACAGGTCAGAAAATGGCATAACTATATTAGAGTCCTTTGCTTAGAATCCAAACCTTTCCACCCAAACCTTTACACGGCTGCTAACATGCCTTGGCTTACAGAGTTATCTACCATCTTTTGAACTTTCATATGGGCAACCATGGTGCTTTACATAAATTTCGGCCTCATACTGCCCCTTTATATAAGAGCGCCTTCATTTTACAATGAGAAAATTTATGTGAAAGTTTAAGTAGCCTATCCAAAGTCACAAAGACAGAAAAGTATATTCTAGATTCCATCTATTCAACTCTACCCAAACTGCTCTCTCAAAATGCAGTTAGGAAATCTTTAATGAGAGGCAGGATAATGTAGTAGAAAAAAATTACTCTTATTTATAGCCATAAGAATTGGTTCCTACTATCTAAAACCTTGGCCAAATAACTTAATCTCCCTATTCCAATATCTCCATCTGCAAAGTAGATGATAATAACTTGCCCGGTTAGTATGCACCTTGCCTACACAAATTCTTTTGGGGTAGGGGGGAGAATATCCTATTTCTTACTTCTCACTATACACACGCACACACAGTGTGTTTAAAAACATCTTCCTTTTAAACTTATATATATTAACTGTTACAAAACTACAAATTATAACTCATAATTGAAGAGTCTTAAACATCTTTAATTCCTTTTGTAAATCCTGAAAATAGTTCACATAACAATTATAAAATACAACCACCTACTCCTTTAGGAAACTAATAATTTTGCTTTATCAATACTGCATTTTTGTCTAACATTTTCTCAAATATTCTCTTGGCACAAAAAATGGAAATTTCAATACTTTATCAGTGTTTCACAACAGAATAGTTCCCCAATTTTAGGGGTCAGGCACATCTCTACATGTGGCAAAAATTCACTGACCTATTAATAATAAACTCTGATATCATTTATAATAATAAACCAAGTAATAGTGAGCTCCTTCATGTAACAGGTAAATTCATTTATGGTCTACTGAACTTTATATGGTCCTAAAGCATAATAAGAGTAAAAGAATGTAGTTAAGTTTCTTCATAGAATTTAGCATACCAAGGGCCCTCAATGCAAGTTTTTTTGTTTGTTTGTTTCAGTTAATCATGGAACAGCCATTTTTTTAAATTTCTTGAGGTTAAGTTCTGCTTTGACTAAAGCTTCTAAAAATACCTGAAGCAAGTTCTTTTTAGAAAACAGATCTTTCTGTCTTTATCTAACCTATACCAGTCTCTAAAACCAATTAAAAATCAAGGAATTCAAAATAGAAAAAGGAGTGAGAAGAAAGTGGCTATACAAGTGGTGAACTGGTACATTATGGGTAATGAAACACAACCAATCATAAAAGTCACATTCTTTCAGTAATTCTACAAATTTCGAATTTCAAACGCTCTACTTCGAAGCATGGGAGGACGGCGAGGGGAGGGGGAGGAGCGCTATACCAATTTCTGCTTCCTAAACAAAAATCTTGAGATTTTATTAACTATGTTGGAAAACAGTAGTCAAGGATGCCCAGGCTTACCTATTCCGCTGCTGAACGAAAACTTTTTAGAACCAGACACCATGACACAAGAATAAAAAACCTCTATCGTCTCTGTCTCCCCGCCCCCCCCCCCAAAAAAAAGAACCGGTCCCTTTTCACACTATGGTTAATTCACAAAGAACTTCAGAGTTAGCATTCCCAAAGTGGACTAAAATTACGTGAACCCCAGGATGGGATAACGCTTCAAAGAATGGCTTCAAATTCAAGACTCCAAGGGAAGTGATACCGACAACTATCTGAAACCAGCAAGGCAGCAACGCTGGAGGGCGTGTCATACAGGACAGCAACGTAGCACATTGCTGAACAGACCATTCATTAGCAGCAGAGTCAGGCTGCGGGGAGCCAGACGCTCTGACACGGGCCTGCCGGCCCGCTGAGCGCCGTCTTGCACCAAGTGCGGCCGGCTCGGAGCCACTGGGTCTCTTCCCCGCGTTCCACCCGCCCCACTGGCGTCCCCATTCCCCCGCACCCTCTGGAAAACTGAATACTGTCCCATCGCCCCCCGCCCCCCCCCCCCCCCCCCCCCCCCCCCCCCCCCCCCGGCTGAAGAGACGCCGGCACGGGGGAGCCACGCTGAACACTCCCTCACCAGTCGCTAGATGAAAGTACGCCGGTGGTCTCCGCTTGACGGACACACAGTTGCGCAGGGACTCATCCTCAGTGAAGACAACAGGAGAAACCCAAGGATTCCAGGGGGAGGCTGGTCCCCAGGCCCGGAACAGCTGTGGAGGGGATTGCAGCCACAGCCGCGACTATAGGCACGGGGAAGGGGGCGGGGGGGGAAAAGGCCGGCGCGGGCGGTACCCAGGAATAAGACGGGCGTTGATTGGCTGGAGCTCGTGTATGCCTCATGCGGATTGGCTGGTGCGCCCAGAAGGCCTCGCGTGGCAGCACCTAAACTGTGGTCTTTCCCGGGAACCCTAAGGGAACATGACCCTCCGGCCTTGGGATTATCGGCGCAATCCGGAGGTGGGGAAACGTAGCAGTTGGGACTCTCGGCCAACAGCGGTGGTGGAAATGTCCCTTGCAGGGTCAACCATGGCCTAGGCAGAAATGTCAGCTGCAGCCCTGGAATTCAGGATAAAACCCGGTGGAGCAAGGGCCCTGGAGACCTGGCGGAGTGCCCTGGGCAGCCGGTCACCTCGCAGCATAAGCCAAATGCGGAGGCATTTTACACGGAAAAGTTCTTCCGTTGTCCCAGCAGTGAGGTCACTGGAAAGGCAAAGGCTTTGTCTTGCGTAGAGACGCATCATTGCACTTTCCTGCCGGTTCCTACATTCAGATTATCTGTCACTTCCTTGGTCTGAATGCTTCATTGCCTTCTTAGATCGCTACTGTGGGATATACTGCCCATTACTGTCACGTCACTTTTGTCCCTGACCTCCAGGCTTGCACGCTGCTTTCCCCCATTTAAGGCCGGTTTTAAAAGTGATGAAGTAAAAAAAAAAAAAAAAGGAGGAAAGAAATTAGCATTATTAGGAAGAGGAGGAGGAAATCGGTGCTAGGATACCAAATGGGAAAACACTGCTGCCAAATGTCTCATACAGTAGGCATTCAGTAAATGTTTAAGGAGGGGTAGTTTGACCCAGAACAAACAACACTAGCAGCAGTTGGCTGTACAGCTTTGCCACGTTGTCAATTCTACAAGCCACTCAATTTCTCCCATCTGTAAAACGAAGTTCAGCTCTACTCTCTTTGTAGCTGGTTGTGAGGGGAAAGGAAGAATAGCTTCCCTGCTGCCCTGCTCAATACAATGTTCTATTTCTTTGCCCCTTATTAGAGGTGCCACATTTCCTACTTTGAGGTAACAAAAACCAATTAGTTAGGTAAATATTAAGTGATTTTTAAAATAAGGTATATATGAGGACTTTTATATTAATAAACAGAAACCAGTAATGAAAAGATAATGATGTAAATATATATACAGGCCTGACATGAGTTAAAATCTTTTATCTATCTCTTATACATATAAAACAAGTTAATTAGCTTTTCTGAAAACACTTTCCTCATTTGTAAAATAGGAGCAGTAATACATTTTAGAAACAAAAATACATTTACATCTGTGAAAAATGTAATTTTATACATATAGATATATAGCACTTAGAGTGCCTAACATTTCATGAATGATAAATGATAAATGATTCTTACTTTTATAAATCAAAAAGTATTTCCAGGGACACCTGGCTGGCTTAGCTGGAAAAGTATGTGACTCTTGATCCCAGTTTGTGAGTTCGGGCCCCACATTGGGTGTAGGGATTACTTAAAAACAAAATCTTAAAAAAAATAAAATGTATTTCCATAGCAGCAGAATTATTTCAAGCAGTCATTCATTCATTTATTCATTTTAACAATTACCAAGTGCCAAGCACTGGGGATCCAATAGTGAGAGAAAACACATACAGATCTGGATAATCCCAATGTAAGAATAGATTGCAACTTTTACAACTACTGCAGAGAATACTATCAACTTAATCTGACTTCTCAAAGAAGTGACACTTGAACTATGATCCCAGGATTAGGTAGGAGATAATTAGATGAAGCAGGAAAGAAAGAACATTCTAGTCCAAATGATGTGGAATTCTCATTTCCCTGGAAAATTGAATGCCTTCACAGATACTGGTTATTTGCAAGAAATATTGAAATATTGAAATGATTGCAAGAAATAATGCAAATGAAATACAATGAAGTGAAAAATGCATTGCAGATGTTGCTATGGGAGGAAGAGATCAAAACTAGCCATTTTGTGAGGCTTTTTAAACATTTTTGTGTTTACACATAAAAGAAAGAAGAGACAGCAATATACCAATAATTATCTCAGTGTGATGAGATTAGGGGTGATTCTTGATTTTAGACACTTTGATTTTAGACACTATTATAATTTATTTTTCTTTGCAATAATTAAATGTTGATTTAAAAAAACAAAATTTGCCCAAAAAGTTGACTAGAATTTCTGAAGTAGACTTAGAGCACAAAATAAATCCAGAGATGACTTTAGAAAATTGCAGTGATCTAGAGGTGGAGAAGTAGGAGAATAGTTCAGACATCAGGAATGGAGTTTGAGATGAAGCCAGAATAGAGCACTACAGAAATATCTTTAAACAATACAGCACTGCATTTGCAATACTCCCTAAATGTCATTGTTTCAAAATAAATTAATAGTGTTATCTTTCATAATCAAAATGCATTGTGCTGACGTTCAAATTGTATATAGACAGTATTACCAGTACTGCCCCTACTTCAGCTAGTAACATAATAATGTTAGAACCTGTATGGTTGCAATGAATCAAAACCCAAACCTGATTAGGTTCTATACGAATGGTTATTATTATAGGAAGGTCAACAGTGCAGCTGGCCTAGAGATGACTGGAACCTTATGGTTTGGCCCTATTCTCTTTTACTCCAGACCATTTTCCATGTGAGAATGCTTGGCTGGCCACAGCCTTTAAACACATACCTCAGCTTTTCCATTAGGGAAGAGAGTGCTGTGCCCTCTGCCTCAAGCACAAAAATTCCAGAGTCCCTCCTGGGTTCATACTGACTCAGATTAGGTGAGAAGTCAAGGGTATGATGCTTGATGGCTTCTATGAGAGTCATGTTCAAAGCAAAATAATGAGCAGTTCCCTCAAAGAAGACAGGGTGCAGGGCAGACAAACTAATAGACAAGATGTTTCTATACTATTAGATCCAGAGGATTCTTTCTCCACAGTGATTATCCTTAAGCTGCATTCTTTCTACACAATGATTAGCCTTCAAATCCTCACATAGAGAAGGCTACCTCCTTAAAAATCTGTGAAGCCATCCCCGATGCATCTTTCTAACAGTTATGGCCTCCTCTCTACTACTTCTATAACTTACTCATATTATTATGTCACACTATATTATTCTTAGATTTACTATTTTACAGTGGATGCTGCCCAAAAACAAAATTTGACTCCTCTTCTTACTAGCTGTAAGACCTTAGGCAAGTTACATAAGCCATATGGGTCTCCGTTTCCTCATCTCTAACATGTAATTAACAGTAGTTTGTTCATAAAATTCTTATGAAGTTTAAATGACATATATCTAAGTCTCTCAGTAGAGCTCTTAGCCTTTAATGAAATTGACATATCTCCGCTCTTCTGGTTGTATTTGTGGGAGAGAGTATTTGATGGGTGGGATGGGGAGAAAAGGAATGACCCACAAGATGGCAGTATTTGAATAGAACTTTAGAACTGTATAGGCTTGAAAGCAGAGTCCACCAATGAATCTAAAACTTTAAGGCAAATACTGGAGAAATTCAAGGCAAATTTAGAACCTATATGAAACAAACAAACTGTGAGAAAGCAACCTATGAATTTGGCAAGCTTAGCGTCATTTCATAATCAGGACAATCTGAACTCCCTAAATGCTCTCTCCCCTTTATAATGACTAAAAATTTGTAGTGTTCCTTTCTTAGAATTTCTTGTGTTCCTTCTTTACCTAACTACTTAATTAAATCAGGCTGTTAACACCACTGCTTCCTATTTTAAAAAAGAAAGGAGAAGCAAGTTTGATTGAAAATGGCAGAGTGGGCACATAACACAACCTTCTTTTCATGCCATAAATTCCTAGACCTGGCAGGAAAAAAAACATATTTTCAAAGCTTAAATTCATAAGAGCATTAGAGAACAAGAAGTTTAGCTGTTGATGGTCCAGCACTTATATGAGAATTCCCCAGAACTTATGAGAATAGAATGGACAGAAGAAAGGAGTAACAGCCCCAAACAACAAGACAGAACTGCTATAAAAGGTAATAGCAACACCAAAAAGTGTTCCTCATCTATAAAGTATTTTTTAATGTTTATTTTTGAGAAAAGGTGAGCTTAACATGAGAAGGGGAGGGACAGAGAGGGAGGGGGACAGAGGATCCAAAGTGGGCTCCAAGCCAAAAGACAGCAGACAGCCCAATGTCAGACTCTTGAGATCATGACCTGAGCCGAAGTCAGACACTTAACTGACTGAGCCAGCCAGGCGTCCCAAAAGTGTTCCTCAACTAGAGGTGACGGTTGGGAGTAGGAAAGGAGTCCAGACTAAGCCACAAGGTATTTAAATGGAGTCTCACAGCAGGAGCAAGTGAGCCAACTGAAGTTCCTCATCCCCCCCATCCTATGGTGACAACAGGGTATCTGTCTCTAGATAGAATACAGGACATCCAGTATAATAGATAAGACAATGTCCATGAGGCTGATGAAACCCGACACAATCAGGAAGCTCTTAAACACAGAACACCGGTTCCTAGCTCTTCCTGTTCAGCAGCATGCCCCACCGCTTCCTCGCACATCTAAAGGAAAGGCTCTGGCTGCAGGTCTGACTCCTCACCCCAGCAAGAGTGTGCAACAAATTAAAAAGAAAAAAGAATGTCAAGTACACAGAGGAGCACAAAAGCAAGAATCACCAAATATGTGAGGGAAGTTAACATCCTGAGAGACAAACTTACAAATCCAAGCTCAGCAAACCTCATACAGAATAAATACGAAAATAACTATGCCTAGGAACATCATAGCCAGGGGTGCCTGGATGGCTCAGTGGGTTAAGCATATGACTCTGGATTTTAGCTAAGGCCATGATCTCACAGTTCCTGGGAGAGAGCCCCACATAGGTCTCTGTGCTGAGAGCCCACTTGAGATTCAATCTCTCCCTCTCCCTCTGCCCCTGCTCTGCTCATCTCTTTCCCTCTCTCAAAATGAGTAAATAAACACTAACAAAAAACATTATAACCAAATTGCTGAACACCAATGATAAAGAGAAATCTGAAAGCATTGAGTACTATAGAGTACTACATAAAGGAAGAATGATTCGAATCACCATAGATTTCACACAGTAACTGTGAAGCTGACAGTTAATTAATACCTTTAAAGAGCAAAAGAAAGTAGCTGTCAACTCAGAAAATATTCCACAATAATAAAGGCAAATTAAGATATTTTCAAAAAAACAAAAATTAAGAAAAATAGCAGCTGTTGGAAGTGCTCCCACAAGAAATGTTAAAGAAAGGTCTTCAGCCTGAAGGGAATGTTGCAGATGGAAATTCCAAATTTCAGTAAGGAAGGAAGAACATGAGAAATTGAAAACACTCAGTGAAATAAAGTCAATCCCCGTTACAGGCATACCTCAGTGATAACACAGGCCCACTTTTAGAGTACCACAATAAAGTAAATATCACAATACAATAAAGTGAGTCAAATAATTTTTTTATTTCCAAAACATATAAAAGTTATATTTACACTATACTGCAGTATATTAATAAAGTATGAAATAGCATTATGTCTAAACATTTTATTTAAAAAAACATGCACATACCTTAATTTATAAAATACTTTATTGGGTTCCTGGCTGGCTCAGTCAGTAAAGCATGTAACTCTTGAGCTCAAGGTCATTCATTCAAGCCCCATGTTGGGCATAGAGCTTACTTGTAAAAAAGTAATAAAATAAAAAATACTTTATTGTTAAAAAGTGCTAACCATCATCTGATTTTTCAGCAAGTTGTAATCTTTTTGCTGGTGGAGGGTTTTGCCTCATTGTTGATGGCTACTGACAGATCAGGGTGGTGGTGGCTAAAAGTGAGGATATCTATGGTAATTTCTTAATAAAATTCAACAATGGAGTTTGCCAAATCAACTGACTCTTCCTTTTCATGAATGATTTCTCTGTAGCATGTGATGTTATTTGGTAGCATTTTACCCACAGTAGAACATCTTAAAAATTTGAAGTCAATCCTCTAAAACCCTGCCTCTGCTTTATCAACTAAGTTTAGGTTGAATTCTAAATCCTTTGTTGTCACTGCAACAGTTCTCACAGCATCTTCACCAGGAGGAGATTCCATCTCAAGATACCACTGTCTTTGCTCATCCATGAAAAGCAACTCCTCATCTGTTCAAGTCTTATTAGGAGATTACAGCAATGCAGTCTTCAGGCTCAACTTCTAATTCTAATTCTATCGCTATTTCCATGACACCTGCAGTTACTTCCTTCACTGAAATCTTAAAACCCTCAAAGTCACCCATGAGGGTTGGAATCAATTTTTAAACTCCTGTTAGTATTGATATGTCACCAATTTCTGTAAATAACAAAGGTTCTTCATGGCATCTAGCATGGTAAATCCTTTCTAGAAGATTTTCAATTTACTTTGTCCAAATCCATCAGAGGAATCACTATCTATGGCAACTATAACTGTATGAAATGTATTTCTTAAATAATAAGACTTGGAAGTCAAAATGACTACCTTGATCCATGGGCTACAGAATGGATGCTGTGTTAGCAAACAAAAACAACATGACAAGAATCTCGTGGTTGCACATCTCCATCAGAGCTCTTGGGTGACCAGGTACATTATCAATGAGCAGTACTATCTTAAAAGAATCTTTTTTTCTGAGCACTGGTCTCCACAGGTGGGCTTAAAATGTTCATTTAGTAAACTATGCAGTAAACAGATATGCTGTCATTCAGGCTCTGTTGTTCCAATGTTAGAGCACAGGCAGAGTACATTTAGTGTAACTCCTAGGGGCCCTAGGGTTTTAAGAATGGTGAATGAGCCCTGGCTTCAGCTTCAAGTCACCAGCTGCAGCAGCCCCTAACAAGACAGTTGGCCTGTCCTCTGAAGCTTGGAAGCCAGGCACTGATTTCTCTCCATCTATGAAAGTACTGATGGCATCTTTTTCCAAAAGAAAGCTGTTTTGTCTACATTGAAACTCTGTTGTTTTGTGGAACCACCTTCATTAATTCTCTTAGCTAGACCTTTGGGATAACTTGCTGCAGTTTCTACATCAGCACCTACTGCTTCACCTTGTAGTCTGATGTTATGGAGACAGCTTCTTTCCTTGAACTTCACGAACCAACCTCTGCTAGCTTCAAACATTTCTTCTACAACTTCTTCACCTCCCTCAGCCCTCATAAAACTGAAGAGAGTTAGGTTCTGAAGGGAGTATTATGGCCGGTTTGATCTTCTATCCAGATGACTAAAAGTTTCTCCATATTGGTGGGATAAGTCTGTTTCACTTTCTTAAAATTCACATGTTCACTAGAGTAAGCAAAGTTCTAGCTAAGCTAAGTTCAAAGGTCTAGCTAAGGGAATGACCAGCTGGTGGAGTAGTTATAACACAAAAGATTTATTAATTAACTGTACCACTTTACATACGTGTGGTTCATGGTATCCAAAAACAACTACCAGTGTAACATCAAAGATCACTAATTAAAGATTACCATAATAAGTATGATAATAATAATAAAGCTTGAAATATTGCAAGAATTACCAAAATGTGACACTGAGGTACAAAGTGAGCAAATGCTGTTTGAAAAAAGGTGCTGATAGACTTGTCGAGGCAGGGTTGTCCACAAACCTTCAATTTGTAAAAAACACAATATCTGCAAAGTGCAATAAAACAAAGTACAATAAAATGAAAAATGCCTATATTCACAGATTCCACATTCATGAATTTGCCCACTCGCTGAAATTTACTTATAAATCCAAAATCAGGACTCACAATGCCTTCACTGTCATTCAGGGACATATGCAGAAAAATGAAAAATTTGAGCCACCTAGTACCCATACTCCCAGCATGTTCCCAGCTGAGTTCAAACAACATAAATGCTCTGCCTCCTTGTTTCAGCCATCATGTCAACAGGTATCTTTTCCTGCCTATTTAGTACTAGGTTGTTTGTATTTGTATGCTTTCTTGATGATTTCACTGCTTGAAATGGCCCTCAAATGTAGTCTAGTGTTCCTAAGGCCAAGGCTCTAATATCCTTTATTAAGAAAGCTCGTGTTGTTAGATAAACTTCGTTCAAGTATGAGTTGTGGTGCTATTGGCCCCTACTTCAATGTTAATGAATCAACATTTAATAAGGTGTCTTAAAACAGAAACATACCTAAAACAAGGTTATGCATTTATCAGTTGACAAAAATATTGTGACCAGGCTCCTAGGAACCTAACCTTGAATTTCTCCTTGAAGAGTATCCACTAATTTGGTATTTGGTATTTGCAGTAACTTTATAAAACATAACTATTATAAATAACAAGAATCACTGTGTATACAATTTTATATTTTCCTATCAATGTCTTTAGATACGTATGACCTAAAAGCAAAAACTATATTGCCTATGGGCTTATAATGTATGTAGATGTAGTACAAATGTCAACTATAGCCTAAAGGACAGGATGAAGCAAATAAATGGACTATACAAAGCCAAGGTTTCTATATTTGTGTAAGTTGGTACAATACCAACAAGTAAACTGTGGAAAGTGAGACCTGAAACTATAAAAATCTTAGAAGAGAACACAGGTAGTAACTTCTTTGACATTGTCTATACCAACTTCTTTTAGATATGTCTCCTGAGGCAAGGGAAATAAAAGCAAAAATAAACTATTGGACTACATCAAAACCAAAAGCTTCTGCACATTGAAGGAAACAATCAACAAAACCAAAAGGCAGCCTAGGAAATGGGAGAAGATATTTGCAAATGACATACCCAATAAAGGGTTGTTATCCAAAATATATAAAGAACTGATACAACTCAACACCCAAAATTCAAATAATATAAAAAATGGGCAGAAGACATGAACAGATATTTCTCCAAAAAAGACAAACGGATGGCCAACAGATACATGAAAAGATGCTCAACATCACTTATCAGGAAAATGAAAATCAAAAACTACAATGTGATATTACCTCACACCTGTCAGAATGGCTAAAATCAACAACACCAGAAACAACATGTGTTGGCAAGGATGTGGAGAAAGAGGAACCCTCTTGCACTGTTTGTGGGAATGAAAACTAATGCAGCCATTGTGGAAAAGAGTATGGAAGTTCCTCCAAAAGTTAAAAGTAGGAATACCTTATGATCAAGCAATCACACTACTAGGTATTTACTCAAAGAACGTGAGAACACTAATTCAAAGGGATACATATACTCCTATGTTTATCACAGCATTATTTACATTAGCTAAGACATGGAAGCAGTCCAAGTGTTCATAGATTGATTAACGGATAAAGATGATGTCATACATGCATACACACACACGCACACAAACACACACAGGCCAGAATCCACTCTGGCCTGGTCCAGGGGTCCCTGAAGGATGGACGAGGGAGGGATGAGAGAGGCTCGAGATTCTTTATGGTCACCAGGCAGGCCTCTCTGCACTGTCTGAGACTCAACTTTATTTTATGATTTAGCGTTTGGGGGACCAAACAGAAGTGGCATTCTGATGATAAATCCTTTTATCAGTAAAACTTTCCAGAACATTGATATGCAAAAGGATGGGGAACAGCGCAGAGGTGGCATTAGCAGAGTAAAGGCAAAAGTTAGTTCTTGTGAGCAGGGGTCAACAGCCTGCTCATTACTTAATCGGAGGTATTAAGAAAAACAGGTCTTTCAGGAACACAATGTTGCTCCCATAACCATAAAAGAAGTGCTTTTAGTAACTTCCTTCACAAAGTGCAATCAGCATATCAAAGCCAGAATGATTCACTCTTAATACTAATTAACAAGGTGACTTGGGGATCGGTACTCAAGCGGAAATAATTGGGTGGGAATGGATATTAGGGTCCACATCTGATGGTAAGAGTCCGTGCAACTTACGTTAGCCTATAAGGAGTCCTTACTCAACCTATGGGTTCAGAAAACGGCTTCCAACACACACACACACACACACACACACACACACACACACACACACACACTGGAATATTATTCAGCCATTAAAAAGAATGAAATCTTGGCATTTGAAGCGACATGAATGGAGCTAGAGAGTATAATGCTAAGTGAAATAAGCAAGAGAAAGACAAATACCATATGATTTCACACTTGTGAGCAGTTTAAGAAAAAAGACAAGCAAAGGAAGGAGAAAGAGAGAGAGAGAGAGAGAGAGAGATCAAGAACGAGACTCAACCATAGAGAACAAATTGATGGTTGCCAGTCGGGAAAGAGTGGGAGGATGAGTGAAATAGGTGGTGGGGATTAAGGTGATAATTGAAATAGGTGTTGGGGTGAGCACCAGGTGTTGTATAGAAGTGTTGAATCACTATAGTATACACTTGAAGCTAATATAATATTATGTTAACTAACTGGAATTAAAATAAAGACAAAATTAAAAAATTTAAGTAGCCATCACTATAAGTCCTACAGACATTAGAAGGAAAAATAAGACAACATTGTAAACAACATTAGGTTAAAAAGTCAGAGCCCTGGGTTGCCTTTAAAGAATTGGAGATAGAAATTGACTGGGAAAGAATATGAGGGGACTTTCTGAGGTGGTTGAAATATTCTGTACCTTGATAGGGGTGTTGGTTACACAGGTGTATGCATTAGCAAAACTCAGCAAATGTACATTCGTGCACTTGTAAAATGTACCTCAAAAGAAAAAAGAAACAGTAAACATTATGAACTTAAGCAATAATTTTTATTCTGGAAGGTTTAAGTGTCAATGGATACCTATAATTTACTACAAAATGCATCAAGAAACATCATCTGGAAAAAAAGGTGACTAGGTGGTAAATAAGTGATAAAGGAAGCATATTAAATATATCGTTGCTATTGGGGAACCCGGATGAGTCTTAGTTTTGGCTCAGGTCATGATCTCACAGTTCGTGAGCCTGCCAGGGATTCTGTCTCTCTCTCTCTCCCTCTCTCTTTGTCCCCTCCCCCACATGGTCGTGTGTGTGTGTGTGTGTGTGTGTGTGTGTGTGTGTATTCTTGTTCCTGCTGTCTCATTCTCTCTCAAAATAAATAAACTAAAAAAATGTTGATTCTGTAATCTTGATGGATACATAGCTGTTCACAGTAAAATTCTTCCAAATTTGTTACATGTTTAAAAATTTCAAACTAAAGAGTTGGAAGAGAGACTTAGAGACATGTAAATCAATTACACTGGACTTTATCTGCATCGTGATTTGGACACATAAAGTGTAAAACTATTATGAAACACTAGGGGAAATGTGAACACTGATTGGTTACTTGTTCATTGTTTTTAGGCCCGTGTAGGATATGCTGTCAGTTCCTAGGTCCCACAGTCCCTTTCCACTTCAGTGCGTGCTACACAGAATTAAGATGCCAGCACCTGCTTTTCTTTGCCTGAGGACTTTCCCTGCATGTTAAAACCTCTGCCTGCTCAGTATCAACTTTTGGAGGAACCCCACAGTATAACATTGGGATGATGGCATTTTAGTTAATTTTTTTTAAAGAGATCTTAATTTTGGGGCATACATATTAAAGTATTCACAGATAAAATTGCATTATCTGGGATTTGTTTAAAATAATCAAGTGCTAGGGCACCTGGATGGCTTAGTCGGTTAAGCGTCCTACTTCAGCTCAGGTCATGATCTCATGGTTCATGGGGTCGAGCCCCGCGTCAGGCTCTGTGCTGACAGCTCAGAGACTGAAGGCTGCTTCTGATTCTGTGTCTCCCTCTCTTTCTGACCCTCCCCTGCTCATGCTGCCTCTCTCTCTCTCTGAGAAATAACTAAAACATTAAAAATTTTTTTTGTAAATAATAATTAAGTGTTGGTAGGGAGAGTAGGTGAAAATAGGGATGAATAGAATGGCAGAATGCTGATAATTGGTGAAGCTCAGTGACGGTTGGGAGTATACATTGTATACTATTGTCTACTTTGTAAATGTTAGAAATTGTACTGAAAATGACCCGTAGGGGCTAATGATGGTAAAAGATCTATTGAGAGGCTTGAGCACAAACTCTGGCCTTATTAAGCAGACTCACCTGAGGAAGATATTGGTTTAAAAGTTGACCAGAGAATCTTCTCTAGAACATTCATAGAAACCTTATTTGTAATAGCCCCAAGCTAGAAGCAAGCAGAATGTCTTTCAATGGACAAACAGTTAAATAAGCTATGATGTATCTATACCTTGGAATACTATTTGACAATGAAAAGGAACTATCTATTGATAACACATAATGACCTGAATGGATCTGTAGGGCAAAATGCTGGGTGAAAAATGTCAATCTCAGAGCATATATTATTCCATTTATATAACATTCTTGAAATGACTAAAGTATAGAGATGGAGATAGATTAATGGTTGCCAGGGATTGAGGACAGGAGGTAGTAGGTGTAACTATAAAAGGGTAGTAGAAAGGAGATCTTGTGGTAATGGACCAGTTTTGTATCTGAATGGTGGTGGTGGCTACATAAATCCATAAATTTTCATAGACCTGTATACACAGACACACATGCACATATACACAATTAAGTTCATGTAAAACTGGTGAAATTTGGCTAAGTTCTATTGAATGTACCAACATCAATTTCCTTGTTTTGAATTGTGCTATAGTTATATAAAATGTAACTATTAACAGAAACTGAAGGGTACAAGGGGCTTCTCTGAACTATTTTTGCAATTTCCTGGGAATCTCTATCACAAAATAAAAAGGTTTCCTCAAAAGTAAAGAAATGGAAATAAAGTTTTTTTTTAAAAAAAGCTATTCAGATTTTTTTTAAGTAATCTCTACACCCAGTATGGAGCTGGAACTCACAATCCCAAGATTAAGTGTCATATGCTCTACCAACTAAGCCAGTCACGTGCCCCATGTATTCAGATTTCAAAGGTAGCTAGGACGAAGGCACTAGCAGTTGAGTCCCATATCCAGCGTTAACAATGCCAAAGTCTAAGCTTCCTTCTTCCAGAAGTAGGCGTGGTAGAGGCTTCACTGGAAAGCCCAGTAGCCCTATTATTGCCAGGCTATGTAGCCTATAAACCTGATTATAAGGCCCTCTTGGAGATTGGTAAGGTGTCCAATATCTTACTACATTCCTTTTCTGCTTAAACAAGACAATATGGGCTCTGTTGTTTGCAGCTTTGAACACTGGCTGATTATTACTCTAATCACTTTAATTGCATATCTGAATTTTCTGAGGCATTTTAAGGAGGGATAAATAAAGATAACATGTATCTCTATACAGAGAGGTCACTGAGAAATCACTGTCAGACTACACATTAATAAATGAATATACAACACTCCTCAAGAATGTCTTTGTTATGAGCCTGATTACAGCTGCTTGGTTACCTCTAGAAGCAGAGAGAACTGGAGCCTATGTTGTTGCCTTGCAACTATTAATGGCCCTCTGTTTCTGAGATTTTGTTATTGTTGTTGTTATTGTTATTCTGAAATCTTTAAGAAACCAGAACTCTTGTGTATACTTCTGTGTCCCGAACATGGGTTTTTCTTCTATCCTTCACTGATGATATGCAGCACTGGCCCTTTAAACCCCCTAAGAGCGGCTCATCCTGGTCCTTAGATGGGAGGAATTGTGCCTGGAAAATAACCCTTCTGCATTAAGCATAGCTTAAATGAGGGCTCTGCAAGGGGAAGGTTGAGGGCTTTACAATTGCCCTATACTGCAAGCAGATCAGGAATGCACAAGACGACAGGCATAGGACCAGAGAAGAGAGCAAGAGGAAAAAATTAGAAACGTAGTTCTGAAAAAGGAATAAGACTTACAGAAATTATCTTGGCTTAAGTAACAGGAGAAGGAGGAAGAGAACCAGGGCAGAGTCTTTAAGGACCTCCTAGTCACAACTGCCCTTTATTATTGCTTTGTATCAAATGTGTATGGGGGTTTGGATCTTTGCTGGCTGAGACTTTGTACCTAATTTACTTGGGTCATAATGTGAAGAAGTTAATTTATAAAGCTTACAAGACCAGAACCACTCAAACAACTTCATTTGAATGGAATTTTTATTTGGTTCCAAACAGAAACAGCCACTTGTATTTTACATCTGTCTCTTGATCTTAGTTTTACATTTGTGGATAAAATGCAGCTAAATAAGCCCTTTCTAAAGTTTTATGTAATTGCTCAATGGGTCTCCCGCAAATGGAGATGATAGGGTCATCACAGGTGTACATGTTATACGTGTATAATGATTTCTTCTACATAGCTTTGTCATTGTTCCTTTTATATTTTCTAAAATTCATTATCCAGATTTTTAACAAAAAACAAAGCAAAACAAAACAAAACAAAAAAACAGGGAAGTTGGGGTAGCTCTGAGTCTGTCAAGAGGTACCACTAACTATTATTATTACCTACTTATCTTTGGCACTTTCCAGTTTAGAAGGTATTTTGAGGAGCCCCTGGGTATCATCCAACTTCAGCTCAGGTCATGATCTCACTGTTTCTGGGTTTGAGCTGTGCTGACAGCTCAGAGCCTGAAGCCTGCTTTGGATTCTGTGTCTCCCTCTCTCTGCCCCTCCCCTTCTCATGAGCTCGCTCTCTCTCTCTCACAAAAATAAACATTAAAAATATTTAAAAGAAAGTATTTTGACATCCTTTGTTTTCCATTATGATTTTTGCTTCTCTTTAACACTCCTGAGAAAGAAGGAGGCACTTAAACTATTATCAATAGGTATAAAATTAAAAATATAATGTTTATAGAGGTTAAGTGACTTGTTCAAGGTCACAGAGCTAGTAAAAAGATTCCTCACCGCTCACATCAGAAACAGAGTAAGCCTGCTGCCCTCTCTAATGCTAACAGATTAAATGAGAGAAAAGAGAGCCCTGGGGAATTTCCTCTAATCACCCCACATTAGCTGAAAAGCACAGATTGCCTTCTACTTCCTCTCAAATCCCATTGCACTTGCCATCTGTAAAATTCACTTGAGCTCTCCTTTATATATTTTTCTGTCTTGTCTTGCTTTTAGAGTTTAATAAATGATGGATGAATAGTGTGTGTGTGTGTGTGTGTGTGTTTTAACTCTCTAATTATACAGTATAAGTATTAGAAACAGGAACCTAGACTTTTGAATTCTCACAAAATTTAGCATAATGTAATGCTTATAAATAACTTTTTATTTGAATTTAACTAGATTAGATAATAGCATGGAAAATACAGACTTTGCTCCAGGGAAGTAAGACTGAGAAAAGGAAAATTTTAGTGAAGGAAGACCAGGTACTTTCATGGCTATTGAATCAATCACCATCAGTCTAATTCATTCTTTTGCCAAGACATTTAATTCCCTTAACCTTGTGGCACATGCTCACCTCAGTCATAACCCTGGATCAAACTACAAATCTGCTTTCTTCACTGTTTATTTTGGTTAGGCTAGAGAAAAGCTTACAAGGTATAGAACATTTAACATATACTTGCTTAAATAATAAAGGGTATTTGCATGGAAAAGTCCAAGGTAAAACTGCCTTCAAATGAGACTTGATCTTGCAGCTCAACTGATGTGAGCAAGACCTTTTTTTTTTTGTCTTTTCACCCTGCTTTCCTCAGAGTTGGCTTCATGCTCTCAGACCAGGCATTGCTCTATTGCTTTCTGGTTTTCAGTAGTGTTATTGAGAATTCTGATACCATTCTTGTCCCCAGTTCTTGGTATGTGACCTATTTTTTCCCATTGGAAGCCTTAGGATTCTAAAATTTCCAAATAATCCTTCTTCATTCTTATCCAGCAAGGAAAAGCAAATACATGTTTCAATGGTTCATCATTGAACCAATCATTCTAGCCAGGTAAATTGAATAGACTGAGAAGTTTAAACTCAGTTCTGTATTCTATATTAGAGCTAGAAATTGAATCAATTTTTCTGGGATCATATGGGTTCCTAGTGGGAATTAGTAGTTACTGGAAACAGAAAAATAGATGCTATAGAAATAATGGGCATGTTCAGTACTTTCCTTTATCTTGGCTGATAGGTGCTAATAGAAGAAACCGTATAAACACGTGAAATGCACAAATGAAAATCGTGCTCTCCAGCATCTGCGGGGTTATTACATTAGTCATTCCCTCCCTCACATTACACTAGTAAGTGCTTTTTGTCAGTTTAACTTGATCAAGCATCTCCTTTCACAAAAAAAAAGAACAAAACTCACTCAAACCAGTGAGACTTAACTACTACCTTGTTTACCTCCCCTCCCAATCAAGTATATGAAGTCTACACACAATGTAAAACAAAATAAAGTGAGACAAAATCAAGGCCACTGAACCCATAAAATATCAAATGCCTCCTCTCCCAGCTAACATGACTACTACTTCTTTACCAATCCTCCCTCTAGCCTGATAAGAAATAAGCTAGTAAATCTTATCTAGCTAGATAATATTTCTTGACTTATTGATTTACCTAATCATGGAATTATAATTATGCCCTTTTTGATAGTGAATAAATCCTCATTTTCTTAGGCTCTTCCCAAAATTATCCTATTGAATCTCAAATCTGATAAATAGGATTCTAACACCCTCTTACTGAAACAGCTCTATGTTTCTCATGGTGAGTGTTCTCTACCTTTGCAATGAGTAATAAAATCAACTTGGTCAACTAAAGGTGTGTTTCTGGTAATCTTTGGCTGGTGGGTGTTGGCAGTCCTCACTGTGTCCGTTGGAGTCCATTGAAACATCCCTCATTTCTCTTCTGAATTACTTTAACATCCTCAAAATGGTTTTCCCTGTCCCCCATCTTATTTCCTCTAATCAACATTCTACAGTTCTTTCCAGGGTGATATGAAACTGAAACATGATCATGTCATTTCCATGCCCCCGTATTCCTAAGAATAAAGTCCAAATATTTTAGCCTGGCCTGTGACACTGTCCTCACAATCTCACCTCCTGCCCCATTAGTAACCACCTCCCCAATTCCATTTCTCTGCAGCAGTCTTGGTAAATTTGTTTGAAGGAGGTATATTTTCTGAAAGCATGTTTCCGAATGCTGGCATGGCCTTTGGACCTAGATGCCTAGAAACCTTCTTCATCTAGTTATTTTTTACTTGTTCTAAAGACTTGGCTCATGAATTTTCTTCTCTGAGAAATCTTGAATATCCTTGTAATTATTTTGTATTTTTTTCTCTTATTGCTTGTGTCATCCTGTACTGTATGTACTTACTTGTTTTCCTTACAAGGGAATCAGCTTTGAGGTCCACAACCTTATTTTATTCATTCCAGTATCTTTTGGCAGTGGATCATACCCAGGGTTCTTCTTTTGTGAAGTCTGGAAAAGGGTTGTGAGGTTAGCTTGCTCAGGGTTGAGACCAACTTTGTGGATATATTGCAATATATTTTGCAATGTATTGGACAACCCTGTTCAAAGAATTAACTCCAAGAACTATTTGGCCCCTAATGTCTATATCATTTCCATTGAGAAATACCACAGATTCTCAGTAGGTGTTTGTTTATTGAAGTAATGAGTAAATGAACATGAATGTGTAACTAAAATAATGTAAAAATAAAAGAATAAATTAATGAACTCTTTACTGAGGGAGAAAAGCAGCCTGAGCAATATATTTAGAGTTGAAAGTATACATCCCTAAGGGGAAGTATTAACTCAGAAATTCATGCCTTGACAACTTAAAATTTTCTCCTGGTCATAATTACTGTACCTTTCCCCAGGGGTTATGAGTATAAGGTGCAACCTGAGTTGAAAAAAACTAGTTTAAGTGAAAAGATTCATAGGAAGATATCTGAAGTGGGAGATAAAATCAGACTATCTAGATGAGGGAGGGGAAGCATTTCTGTAAGGCTTCTCAGATCATTTGGCCTATGACATTTACCTCACCTTTTCAAAACAAAACCTCTTAATTCTGATTTGAACTTTATATTTAACCATTTAACCCAAGGCCCATTACTTGCAGTTTATTGTTGCTGCAAATTAAAATCCACAGGGAGCAGACATGCACTGTGGTTTTATTTGCCAATGTAAGTACTGTGTGACTCACATCCTCCCTTCAGGGAAATCTTAGCTAGGTAAAACTTTTCCAAGGCTCAACATTTCCTAGAATAACTTTGTCATTAAAGACATAGGCACTGAATCAAGAGCTAATTGAATCAAAACTGTGGATAATTTAATCTGGAATTCTAGACCCATTTAGTGCATAAATAATTGGTACCAAGTGTCTTTTATGCAAGGATGCCAACTGTTTCTGGGTCCCAATGTAATCACTTCTAGTTTTGAAGGCAGTATTTTAAATTCCCTCAATCTGTTCACATAATGACATAAAGATTTTGTTACAATACCAACCCATAAGTAATAGCTGATCATCATGATCTAAGAGGCATCCTTAGAAACATCTTTAACAACTGTGATTCACACTTTTCATGAAAATATTTTTTCTAAACTTCTAATTTCACTGAGGAAAACAACAGTTAATTCTCATAAGCATGACAGTGAAGGACTTCTGTTCATCTTCTGTCATCACAGACCCAGTGTATCCCCAACTACAGCTTAAACACTTACTGTTTTAAAGAAAAAAGAGGTAAAATCATTCTTGTCTTTGACCTCTTTTGAGGCCTATCAAATATTCTATGCTGATCTATTAGTGGGAGCTAATAGATAATGCCTAGTGGGGTTTTCAGTACTGAGATAACCTTTTCAAAATATCTTCATTCACCAAATCCACTAGTAAATCCAATAATGGGAATGTTTTTAGGCACTCATAGTTGTTTGACAGAGGGATTTGGGAATAGACTGTATCTAAAGCAAGCAGGGCCTGGAGTTATTCAGTTTATATTAATATTGTGGAAGAGGATTCCAGAAAAAGATCAGCTTCTAAGATCTGACTTTGCAGAAAGCTGCCATCTTTATCTATAAGAGAGCCAATCAGGACCATCTGAATGCATATAAGAATTATATTAAATTCAATGAAACATATCTATTGAGCACGTTACATATTTAGGCCCTCTGATAGCCACTGCAGAGGATTTTTAAAAAGCAACTTAAATTCCAGTAAGGGGAATTAGATAGATACATATTATCACTGGTGGTAAAATGAAATAGTACCACAAAAAAGAGACAAGGGCATTGTGATGCTACAAAGGAGAGCTCACAATCAGTTGAGGGGATCAAAAAAAACTTCTAAATAGAGTTATCTAGGAAGAAATTTAGGGATAAATAGGATTTTGTGGAACATCTGAAAGATCTCTTATTTCCATGATTGCCAATGCAGGGAAAAATTACAGAACTTTGTAGGAACCAAAAAGATTACTGGATGATTTCAATGGAATACTAGGTGAATTAGCTGATTCTATAGGGTCACTTGGCCTTTCATTGTCTTTGAGCTATTTTGCCATTCTATAATCTGCAGGTAATCAAAGGCAATGCAGAGTACTCCTGTTTATAGATATGCAAATCTGCTTTTAGGCAGGTAGTCCCTTCCCAATACCTATGTTCAGCCCAGACACCTCATGTAGTATCCTGGTGTCACAGCCCTAGCACCACAGCCTCTCCCACCAAGGTCTCTCCCTATAAAGCCGAATGTCCAAGCAAGTTCTGATCCCTCTTCCAGTGGACCCCATAATATCACTGCTTCCCAGTTCCTGCCCATGCACCTTCCTCTCACTTCTGTCCCTAACACCCTGTCCTTTTTTTTGAATAGACAGTTATATTGCCTCTTTAAACAATGCAACTTTAGGCCATGGATTCTATGCTATGAAGATACAAATACCTGCTTATGTTTATCCCCATGTCACTTTCTCTAAAGAGAAAGTACCTGAAGCATTAAAAACCCCTCTAAAAATGAGGAGAACTATAATATAAGGAATCATGAGCACCTTAGAGTTCTCTGAAGTTGTCTCATAAAGTGAAATATTCTTTGGCTCTTAATTATGTCCATAAAATCCATAAAAGTTTAATAGAAATCAATATATTCTAGAAATATTTTTTAGACACCACATACACACTTTTTTTGTTGTTGTTATTTTGAAGTGGAGCAAAGCCCATGGCCCAGAATCTATGCCTGTCACAGTTACATATCATTAACAAGAGTGGAGCAGAGATGAGCTGACAGGTTCTAAGGAGAGTCTTCTCATGTCTGGTTGTTTTTCTACCCTATTATTGGGTTTCATTCTTCTACTTTTCAGGGTAACACAAAATACTGTTGTATTGGCAATGAGAAAGTTCAAGAACTCAGAGAAATCAGGATAACATGGAAGGAAGGCTTTTATTTCCTGTGTCACCTGAAAGAGAGAGAAAGGGATGCCAACACAGATTATGTATTGCTTTAGTTTAATCTCTGTATATGATTTGATTCTTTATTTTTGCCATATTTAAGCTAGTAAGATAGTACATTCATCATGACCTTGTATCATACCATGTTCTGGTTATGTAATTATAAAATAATTATACTGCCTTCATGAAATTACATGAAAATTAAATGATTACATTTTAGAAAGAGTTGCTAGATCCTATTCAGTTTCTAACCTATAATAAACTTGGCACTGTTGGAGAAGGTTGGAAGGGAGACATACAGTGAGCCTTGCTTGGCAATATTCCACTAAAATTCCTGCTGTGGAAGATTGGCCCTTTCAAATGACATCAGATACTAAACTGGTATTTAATTAAAAATCTTTAATCTACAAAGATCTCAACAACCATTTAAATCTCACTGCATGTCAATTCTAGGTACCAATTATAAAATCACCTCTAATGCTATCAATAAAACAGGAGCCTTTGAATTAAGAGCTCTGGGGATACTGAAACCATAGCGGTCAAAAAGTCACTATCCTGTTTCTGAAAGGAAAATTCTAGAGTAGTTTGGCTGAAATTAAGAACAGAGGTTTTGAGTCTTCTTGAACTGAAACTGCTTTAGACAGATGTGCCTCATTCAGTTACTTTCTTTCTAATTAACATGGTAAAATCCGCCATTCTGAAAAATTATGTTCATTTTCACAGTTCTGAGTATCTTTATGAAGAAAAAATTAAGGCCAAAGAAACCCTTTCATAGATGTCAGGGAACTGAGAAAGGAAAACCAGATTTATTCAAGGAGAAATTTCTAGATGACGGCTATTATTGGGAAATTACAGATTTAGCCCTTGACCCAATAGATATAACAATATCTCAGCCAACATCCATATGATTTTTGAGCGTCATCCATTTAACTACCTCCTACTATTCAAGGCATTTTAGATTGGCTCAGCATGTTTTATATTTCAATTCAAATTGATGGCTATTAGTTTATCCACATGATCATGATGAAATGAAAGAATGCACAACAAGAAGAGGTCCTGGGAAACCAGAAGCCTCTGAGGTAAACATGCTAAGAATCCACCTCTCCCACCCCTTGGAAAGCTGGTGATAATTTCCACAGGCATATTTGAGGAGCGAGTGCTACGAAAGCTAGTAGAGGATGCTGTGGAAACAGCATCTGATAAGTGTGGGTCGGGAGAGAGGCTTGGTCCTGGAAGTATCTCACAGTCAAATGAACTAGAAGTTAAAGATTGGTCTTTGAAAGGACACATTGATGCTGGGAATACAAATAAATTAGACAGTAGTTTTTGATTGGGCTGTTATTTTTCTAATTTTTGTTTTCTTTTCACATGTGTAGGTTGAGGGTTGCTTATTGATTTTGAACTTTGCTAACAGTGGGCTAACTTCTAAAACTCTATCCTTATAGATGTCTATCTCTTTAATACGTGTAATTGAAAAACCTTTGCTTCTTCCTATTCATAAGATTTAAATTTTAAGAGCCACAGATTTAAATGAGAAGAGGGGAACAATGTTCTATTTTAAGTAGCATGATCATTGCAGTTTTCTTAGATTGTTAACATTTCCTAGTCTTAGCAGAATCAGTGTTTTGTTTTAGCAAGACACACAGAAGTGAAACTGCAAGGAAGTCTAGAGTTAAAATACTATGGCAGTAAGTGCTATGGATTTTCAGATTTTTCATCTTTTTTGGCACTACACAAACCAGATTAAAGCTTAAAACTCTCAATGACACCAAAAAGAGCCCCTAGGATTGCATTCTCCTCAGAGCAGATTAAAACAAAACTAGAATTAAACCTGTTTTTTTGTGTTCCTTTAAACAATCCCTGGAGGAAAACCGAGCTTTTTAATGATTTCGCCACTAGATGGCACTATAGAAACACCTTTATTTTCACTTTTCCCATCTTCCCAAAGATGTCAGGAAGGAGTCAAAATATTAGGTAAAGTAATTGGTTTAGTCTTTTAAAATTGCTACAGTTTATTAATTTAACTAAACCTTTAAACTATAAGCCTAAACACCTTGTAACCGATTTGCCATACCTTAATTTCCTATCAGCAAGTACAGTTCAATTGATTAGAGATTGGCTCAAAGGCAGCTTTAGATTTGTTGTTTCTATTTCAAAGAGGAAACTGAATAATAAGAAGGCAAGAAAATTGATCATATGCGAGAGGGCAGACAAGAAGCCGAAATACATTTACAAGAAAATGTATAATCTTGAATTTCTTTGGTTTCCATTAAAACTGCCAGTGCCTCAGAAGATTGTCTGTGTAATGTTCTATCAGTAGTACCATAATTTATTCTTTTGTTACACCATGAGGATTGGAGATGAAGAGGCCCAGGCTAGCAGGAGGCACAGGAAGAGATTACATATGCAAATAATTTTGTAGCTCATGTTCCAGGAGAGGGTTTGTCTTGTAATATTTCTTTTAAGTCACACAGAGAAATCTTTGGTTGGTTGCCAAAATGCAAAACTGTGAGGTTAAAGAGAGAGAGAGAGAGACAGGAAGAGAATATTTGAAAGGGGTATGCAAAGATATGATGAAAAATCAGAAGATGTGTGGTAACTGCCGTGTCTGTGATATTTTTTTTAAGAGCTAAGAATAGAGGGGGATAAAAGGGGATGGGATAAGGAATATGAAGCAGTTTGGAGAAGGAAGTCTAAGTGTATTCAGGCTTGGGGAATTGAGGACATCTGGTCATATCCAGAAAAATGTAATCTGTGTGACTGGTAGTGGGTAGGAATAACCCAGGTCACTTGCCTTCCTAATGCATATCGACTGCTTCTTGACTCCCCTTCTCAAGAGCAGAGCCGAGGGGCCAGATGCTGCTTCCTCCCTGCAAGAGACAAGCAGACACTGAGGCTAAATTTTAGACATCAAAGAGCCTAAGTCGACTACTGTGTCTGTAGCTGGCCATTCTACTAGCCCAGTAAGATCAGGGGGGAATGGAGACATGGAATCGGGACCCTTAGATATGGGTCGGAATGGGGTGGAAGGGGGCTGCTCAGAATGAGCTTTCCTCCTCCAGCACTCAAGTTGTGCAGCAAATTTTTTTCCCCCTTCCTTTGTATTTTAGCTTACAAATATTGGCTCCTCTCTGGAAAGGTCACCCTCCTATTCAGACAGAATTTGCGACTCTCAGCAGCTGGGAATACCTTGGAACCAAAGAGAAGCTAATAGGAGAGGAAAAAGAGCCAGAGTCATTGCTAAGCCAAAAAAAAAAAAAAAAAAAAAAATGGGGAAAAGATTAACCTCTAAGTTTTTTTTAATGACAACAAGAACACACAACATTTCTCTTTGATTCATAACCTTAATAAATTCTACTTACCATTTGCAATAATTCTAAGGTGTTCTAAAGACAATTTTATATTGGAAAAGGATTTCGTATTCGTTTGAGTTACTTTAGGGAAAAAAATGCCCCTATTCCACTACTAAACTTATGCAAAAATCCATAGGGGAACATTTTTTACTCTCACTAATGAAGAAAGAACCTAATAAGGGTTACTGAATTTTAGAGATCAGGGAGTTGTGTTTATACCCACAATAAAATGTTGGGCTATTACATCAGAAAAGCCTTGGTTCATTTATTTTGACACAAGTATTTGAGATAATTTAGTTTCCTTGGTAAATGGTCTGTAGACTCTTCAAAGTGTTATTAGCTAAAATATTATTAATGTGAATTCACTCACCACATCTCATAATTTTGCTGAGAAATGAGACATGAACACTAACTGTGTTTTGTGGTTGCAAAAGTTGGAGGAGGGGAGCAGAGAGGACAGCACAGTGTGGTTGAATTTATGGGTGTTCAGAGCACTAGCGACAGGGGAAAAAAACCAGGAAACTTGAATTTTGCTACCAATTGTCATTCAGCATCAGCTTGAAAAATAAACTGGCTAATAAACACACTGAGGATAGTTACTAAAGCATCCAGAGCCCTTTCAAATAAAGCATTAGCACTGTGAAGAAAGCTTTCAGGTACAAGCCTTGGTATATTGACACTAATTACAAAAAAAAGTATAATCACAGTCCAACTAACCCCAAAGTGAGCACATTTTCAGAGTTCCTGGAAAATATTTTGCAGGAGTGAGATTTTGAGGGAGAGAAAGTCAAGCCTGTGGGAAAGCGTGAACCAAGTGTCTCCTTCCCGCACGTCAGTGATTGGGCTGTGGCCCAAGATGTCAGATGAATGTTTTGCTTTGCATCTACGGAGGAGTTCTTGCTTCTCTCCCTGAGAGCCTTCTCTCCCATTCTCTCTGCTATTCTCCTTTGTTCTCCCACACCCATTCCAGTGGAGTCACCTGGGGGCCCTCCAAAGATACTCCTTATCTGAGATGGAGATGAGGTTTTAGGTCATAGTTCTCTACCTCACTCCGTCATGATCTATATATACAACTTTTCCTTTAGTGAACTGTAAGCTGCTTGCAGGCAAGGACTTTGTCAGAATTTCCTTTTTAGATAACAGGTGCTTGAAAGTATTTACATCACCTAATTTCCATAAGCTCTAGGAACTGTGGGCACTGGGATTTTCCTAAGCATTCCATTTGATGTAGCTCCCATGTGCTAAATTAATTTGCTTAACAAATGGTTCCAATATCCTCATCCATCTGGTATTTCATTAAATTTATGCTGGACATCAATTCTGACTATACTTCCCCAGCTTAGTCAGATTGCATGAGGGAACCCACTCTGGCCTGGAACCCGGAAAAACCAACTATCCAGTTTGTGCAGGAGGGAGGGGTTTCCTTTTATTGCTAAAATATGGACAGTAGAAGGTAAACTAAAATAGTTGGTTAGTTTAGTAACTAACACTGCTTCTCCAGTCCCCCTGAGTGTACTTCTGCTAGAGCTGTCATAAATGTACAGTAATCTTTGATTTTTTTTGTTTGTCTCTTCCTAGACTGAGTTTCTTGTCTCTCTATATCACCAGCATCTATCACAGTGTCTGGTACTTAACTGATAGTCTATGAATGTTTGGTGAGTGCACAGAAGAATGGAGAAATATATGCATGCAGGAAGGAACAACAATGATTTTCTTTCTTTATTTCCCTATGAGGAGGAGAATCATTCTTTCTATGTTTCAATCCTATTGTGGAAGGTTTTCCCTCCATCTGAAGAAAACTGGATTTCACCTCCAGCCCAGAGATTCATGGGTATCTTTGGGGCCCTCTTTATAAGGAAGAGGCTCAAGGAGCACAGCATGAGATGCCTGTGCTCTCCCCTTCTGTGAAACTCAAGTATGGTCTCTTAAAAAGTCTTCTTTCACCCCCCTCCCACTCTGAGCAAGACTCAGGTGCTCCCCATTCCAGGCTTCTGTAGCATTTGTTTGTCTGCTCTACTACTCAAAGGGCATCTTGAATATCTGTCTCTCATTCATTTTTGGATTACCAGAAGTTAGCATTATATCTGGGCCATAGTAGGTGCTCAGCAAAGGACTAAAAGAAAATGTTAAAAGTACAGGGGAATTTATTTACAGGTGTTTCATAATTCAAAAATGGAAATGAGAGGGGCTAAGGAAGAGACACACAAATAGCAACAGACTAAGTAAGCACTCTGTATTCATTACTTTTTTAATGTTTATTTATTTATTTTGAGAGAGAGAGAGAATCCCAAGCAGGTTCCACACTGTCAGTGCAAAGCCTGATGCAGGACTTGAACTCAGGAACCGTGAAATCATGACCTCAGTAAAATCAAGAGTTGGAAGCTTAACTGACTGAGCCACCCACACACCCCGTATTCATTACTTTTTTAAATCCTCACAACAAACCTCATGAAGTTTGAATTATCTTCATTTTAGGAAGGAAAAAATTAAAAGTCAAAGAGATAAGTAATTGTCCAAGGTCACATAATTCATGAACGGTGTGGTCCAATTTGGCTTCATATTCATTTCATTTTACTTCCTTTTATCTAGGGATAGAGGTTTCTGTCATGGGCACTAATAGCTCCACATATGAAAGAAGCAGGAGTTTGGGAAACTGGCTATCAGTATATATTAGGGATGGAGAAATACTGAGAAAGCTTATATTATTGTCAGAACAGTTTGTGGAACCCATCACCCGCAAAGTTCCCTTTGGAATGTGATATGTACACATGGCTTCCTCAAAGCCCTAACTTCCTCAGATATTCTAGATTTGGGGATTTGTAAGAAGGACAAGCTAGACTACACGTCTGGGCCCAATTCTGTTTTTATATTTATTGGTGAGATGAGAGTGAATATAATTATGTGACTGGGAGGGACTCAGAAGAAAAAAATCCAATGCCAGATCACATTTTAGGTGTGACCCCAACCCTGGAGCAATTTCAATTACAAGAAGAACTTTAAAATAAAGGATAATTTGAAAAGGGTCCTAGAAAGGAAAGCTTCAGGAATTTTAATGAAAGTATTTGTGTAGGGGCACCTGGGTGGCTCAGTCAGTTAAGCTTCTGACTCTTGATTTCAGCTCAGGTCACAATCTTACAGTTCATGAGTTTGAGTCCTGCATCAGGCTCTGTGCCTACTGTGTGGATCCTGCTTGGGATTCCTTGTCTCTGGTCTCCTCTCTCTCTGCTCCTCAGCCACTCACACTCTCTTTCTTTCTCTCAAAAATAAAAATAAATAAACTTAAAAAATGTGCATATGTCTATGTGGGGGGTATTCAAGGTTAAATTATAGTTGTATTATTAGATATGTAAAGAAGTATAACTTCTTTACTTCTTATTACTGAGGTGGGAAGGTGAAAAAACAATAGACCCTTTTTAAAATTTTAACTTTTAATTTTTAAAAATTGTGGTAGAATGGGCACCTGGGTGGCTCAGTCAGTTCAACCCCTGACTCTAGATTTAAGCTCAGGTCACAGTCTCCTGATTTCTGAGTAGGGATTCTCTGTCTCCCTCTCTCTCTGCCCCTTGCCTGCGCTCTCTCTCTCTCTCTCTCAAAATAAATAAACATTTTAAAAAATGGTAGTATAATACACATAACCATTTTTTTTAAAGTTAATGTTTATTTATTTTTGAGAGAGAGAGAGACAGAGCATGAGCAGGGAAGGGGCAGAGAGAGAGGGATACACAGAATCTGAAGCAGGCTCCAGGCTCTGAGCTGTCAGCACAGAGCCTGATGTGGGGCTCGAACCCATGAGCAGTGAGATCATGACCTGAGCCCAAGTCAGATGCTTAACCAACTGAGCCACCTGGGCACTCCTACACATAACCATTTTTAAGTGTACAGTTCAGTGGCAGAACAAGAGACACTTTAACTTGTCAATTAAAATAACTTCCAGATTTAACAGTTGTGTTCAGGTAAATATTTTGTCAGCTCCCTACAAGGGATGTTCCTTGACTAGAAAAAGTCAAGTTAAGGTCTGTAGGGGAAAGCATTCTTAGCAGTGTGGCCCCTCAGCATTTAGTAATTCTTATCTATTCGTCTTTGCCACCTGATAGCTCTCCTGAAACCATCTCTGACTAGTGTAGTGAAGTAAAACTGGAACATCCATGGTGCCACTCCAGCTGTTCCCACCTATATCTTCCCTCAAAGCTCCTCTCCCAAGAGGTGAATTTCCAGCCTATAACTGTCTTGCCCTGGAAGGGGAAAGGCTTTTTTCTTTTTCTTCCTCCTTGGAAGAGGCCTCTACATTATGTTCTTCTTTTTCCTCATAGCACTGAGCCCAGTGGCACAGCCTTAACTGTGGATGAGTTGTCCTCTCCACACCTTGAAACACTTGAGTCTGCCAAGTAAGTATAGCCCTTAATGTGAGAGCCTCATCATCATTTGGAAACAGGAGTTACCGAGGACCAAATAGCACCAAAATATTATTCTTATTAATAACATATATAACAAAACTTTAAAATTGACAACCTTGGATCAACAATGGTATGACATTTTTTCTAAATCCTATCTAAATCCAATCTTTAAAAAATAGTAGAAAACCATTTGTTTTATGAAAGAAAACAATTCACTTATTTATTTTTTTTAATTTTTTTTAATGTTTTATTTATTTCTAGGAGAGAGAGAGAGACAGCGTGAGCAGGGGAGGGTCAGAGAGGGAGTGACAGACTCTGAAACAGGCTCCAGGCTCTGAGCTGGCAGTCAGCACAGAGCCCGACGCGGGGCTCGAACCCACAAACCGCAAGATCATGACCTAAGCCAAAGTCGGACGCTTAACCAACTAAGCCACCCAGGCGCCCCAACAATTCACTTATTTAAATATTTAATGCGTCTCTTAGATGTAATTGCCGTGCATCTGGCTGACATGAAGGATTAGATTTAGAAAAACCAGGGTGCGAAAAGTGAGTTATGATTCCACACAAGCACACACACAAGCACACAGACATGCAAGATTTGAAGTAACATGCAATTCTCCTACTTTTGATTTTATTTTAATCAGAGAAACAGTGGAAGCCTATAAATGAGTCTATAGGTTTGGAATCAAACCATAGAATACATGTTCTTTATTTCTATGAGAAACTTTTGAATGATGAAGGAAATATCTTGCTAGTCTCTCGAATAATTATGGAAACTATTCTCACTTCAAAAACAATATTCAATTATATTTAGAGTCTGTGCTTTTATAAATTCCCATGAAGGTTTTCCTTGACAATGAAATCACTATGTTCCAAGGTTTTAAAAATTATTAATGTTCCATGTTTGATAATTACATGCTGATATATAGTATTAAGTATATTAAGAATAAAAGCTTTCTTAATATTTAATATCCACTTTAAACATTTTTGTCTTTTCTGGGATAAAATAATGTGTGAACTAAAGATAGCTATCAATTTAATTAAAACTGAAATATGGCTGAGTTTTTTATATTGAGATCAGTTGGACATTGATATCTCAGGCATAGTTAGTTAATTTGCATTAATATTGGAGCAAGAATAATTTTTACAAATAACATTTATAATTCTGGTTTTCTAGACCTCTTTTAAAATGTAAAGGGAAGGAGGTCAATAGGTAATGAAAAGAACATAAGTTCTAACAGAAAGAATTCATCTGAAAAGGACTGGAAGTACAGAGACATGGCAAACACCAGCTGCACCAATCTACATTGCATGGCATCAATGTTAACACTTACTTTTGCTTAGATTTGGATGATTTTCCCTTAGATTTATTATGATTTTACTTTGCTCTGACTTGTTCTGCTGCTAGGATCGTTCATACACCCATTTTTGGCGTGTTTTTTAGTATAGTTGACACAGGGTATTACGTTAGTTTTAAGTATACAATATAGTTGTTGAATACACTTAATTTAATGTAAGTTGTTCTATCCTTATTCAAGCAGTAGTATCAGTCAGGTAAGGAATTAAGCAGTGCAACTGTTTAAAAACCAGGAACATTTTTGTGGTAGCTGCCTGTCAATTTCAAATTCAGCTGTGCTAAAAAAACTTTACTTTTCCTATATCCCCCCACATTCTCTATTTGACCTTAGTCACTTCACAATAAACCACAGAAAAGGAGGTGGGGGGGGAGAGTCTCTGATCCTTTTCAAACCTATTTCAGGTTCACGGATCAATATATACTGAATATCAACTTTGAGAAAATACAGAGACCTTTTCCTTCTTTTATATTTTCCCAATACTTTATTTCCTATATTCAAGGAAAGGGGGGAATGGGTAGAAGGGTACAAGTGAAGTGGTTATGAGGTTAAGATAAAAGGGAAAAACAAACCCCTGGTGTTGGGATACAATTGGAGAGTACACAGTAGACATGAATAGGATTGGAATCTAGAATTGAGGGAATTGCTATGATCTGAAGATCCTTAGGGAGCTATCATTGTACTGGGTGTGTCCTAGTGAAATTATAAAAAAAGGCAAATTTAGGCAATAATAATAGCTAAGATTTTTTTCAGCACTTTCTATGTATCGGGTAATCTTCATAATCCTATTCTGTGGGAGGTACTATCATTATTCCTGTTTTACAAATAAAGAAAGTGAGGCACAGAAAGGTAAATTATCTAATGTCTCACAGTTAATAAATTCTGGATACTTACATTCATGTAGACTAATACAAGAGGCTGTACATTTGATCCACATAAATAGTTGTCTAATCATGGTAGCTTTGAGTTCACTTAGAAATAAACTGGAGTATAGAGATAAACCCTCCTATATATGGTCAAATGATCTTCAAAGTTATCAAGAATACTCAACAGGAAATAGTCTCTTCAACAAATGGTGATGGGAAAACTGGATATCCATATGCAAAAGAATGAAACTGGACCTTTATCTTATACCATATACAAAAATTATGCAAAATGGATTAAAGATCTAAATGTAAGACCCAAGACCAATAAAACTCTTAGAAGAAAGTATAAGAGAAAAGCTTCATGACAAAATAAATTTGTCAATAATTTCTTGTATATACCAAAAGCACAGGCAGCAAGAGCCAAAATAGGCAAATGAAACTTTAAATCTGTGCATTTAAGGACACAAACAGTAGAGTGAAAAGGCAAGTTACAGAAAGGGAGAAAATCTTTGCAATTCGTATATCTGATAAGAGATTAGTATCTAGAATACATAGAGAACTCCTGCAAATATAAAGAACAACAATAATAACAAATAACTTCAATTTAAAAATAGGCAAAAGAGTTGAATAGACCTTTCTACAAAAATAATATAAATGGCCAACAAGCGGCACCTGGGTGGCTCAGTCAGTTAAGTATCTGACTTTGGCTCAGGTCATGATCTTGTAGTCCATAGGATCAAGCCCCACATCAGGCTTTGTGCTAACACCATGGAACCTGCTTGGGACTCTCTCTCTCTCTCTGTCTCAAAAATACATAAACCTCAAAAATTTGAAACGATGCTCAGCATCCCTCCTCATCAGGGAAATACAAATCAAAACCACACTGAGATACCACCTCACGCCAGTCAGAGTGGCTAAAATGAACAAATCAGGAGACTCTAGATGCTGGGGAGGATGTGGAGAAATGGGCACCCTCCTACACTGTTGGTGGGAATGTAAACTGGTGCAGCCCCTCTGGAAAACAGAGTGAAGATTCCTCAAAAAATTAACAATAGAATTCCCCTATGACCCAGCAATAGCATTGCTAGGAATTTACGCAAGGGATACAGGAGTGCTGATGCATAGGGGCACATGGACCCCAATGTTCATAGCAGCACTCTCAACAATAGCCAAATCATGGAAAAAGCCTAAGTGTCCATCAACAGACTAATGGATCAAGAAGATGTGGTTTATCTATACAATGGAATACTACATGGCAATGAGAAAGAATGAAATCTGGCCATGTGTAGCAACTTGGATGGACCTTGAGGGTGTTATGCTGAGCAAAATAAGTCAGGCAGAGAAGGACAGATACGATATGTTTGCACATATAGGTAGATTAGGAGGAACTTAATGGAGGACCATGGGGGAGGAGAAGGGGAAAAATAGTTGGGGAGCGGGGAAGGGAAACCGTGAAAGACTCTTGAATGCTGAGAACAAACTGAGGGCTGCTGGGGGTGGGGGAGAGGGGAAGGGGGGTGATGGGCATGTGGGAGGGCACTTGTTGGGATGAGCATGGGTGTTATATGGAAACCAACTTGACAATAAACTATTTAAGAAAAAAATGAATAAATAAAAGTAGCCAACAAGCATATGAAGAATGTTCAACATCACTAATCGTTAGAGGAATGTAAATCAAAACCACAATGAGGTATCATCTCAGACCTTTTAAGATGTCAAATATTGAAAAAACTGAAAAGAATAAGTGTTGGTGAGGATATGGAGAGATCAGAAGACTTTACTATTTTTGATATTTTCAAATGGTGTAGCTGCTATGGTGAAACAGTGTGGTGATTTCTCAAAACATAGAACTATCATAAGATCCAGCAATCCCACTCTGGGTACACATCCAAAAAAATTCTGAAAGAATAGAAAGCAGGGTTACAAAGAGATATTTGCACACCTATGCCCATTGAAGCACTATTCACAACAACCAAGAAGTAAAAGCAAGCCAAAGTCCATCACTGGATGAATGGATAGACAAAATGTGGTGTATATATATAATGGAATATTATTCAGCCTTACAAGGGAAAGAAATCTTGTCACATGATACAGCATGTATGAATCTTGAGGACATTGTGCTAAGTGAAGTAAGCCAGTAACAAAATGACAAATACTGTATGACTCCACTCATATGAAGCATCTTGAGTAATAAAATTCATAGAAATAGAAAGTAGAATGGTGGCTACTAGGGACTTGGGAAAAAGGGAAATCAAGAGTGTTGTTTAATGGGCATAGAGTTCCATTTTGCAAAACGAAAAGTTTTGGAAATCTGTTGCAGATAGATAACACTACTGAACTGTACAGTTAGAAATGGTTAAGATGGTAAATTTTACCCCATGTATTTTTACCACAATAAAAACTGAAAAATATGCAAATAAATAACCTGGAGACATTGGCTAGCTGAAAGATGCGTATGTAACACTATTCTTCTGAGATTCCTAAGGTCTATTTCTGCTCTGCTGTTCTTTTGCAGTATTCCACATTGAGTACAACAGTTGCTATCTCTTTGCAGAATCTTTCTCTAAAAGTACCAGTGTCTATGATACAGAGCATTTTATGTTCTACTGATCCTATGTGTTCTCATATTTCTCAAATTTTCTGAAACTATCACCTAACAACTTCCCAAATAATTGGTTGTCTTGATTTATCAGATAAACCAATTCTATTAGCATACCATCTCACTGAAATAATATCCAATTATTTAGTTCATATATATTATGAGGACACACACACACGCACACACCCATACACACACACATGCGCACGCATACACACACACATATCTGTAAGCATATCCTCAAAGAATGAAACTAAGTCTGGTAAAGGAATTGTCCTACTGAAGGAAATGTTTTGTATGGAGGGGGGCAGGAGAAAGAGTGGTTTGTCCACCAAATCACTGAGTGCCTTTTCAGTCTCAAAGGGAATATTTGGCCAATGAAGCAAAGCAGCATTGAAAAGAAAAAGAGAAAGAAAAGAAATAGTTAGGATTCAGGGAAGACCACAAAGGCAGGAATCTTTCCAGGAGAGCTGAGAATATAATTTGATTGTTGGTCAATTCATTTATGCCTCATTAATATTCAACATTGGCTGGATTGTATTACTTTGTTTCTTCACTGAAGCATTATTATTAGTGCTGGTTTTTCCTCTCCCATTTGTGCATGTCCCAGTATATCTCACAAAATAAGACTGTCATGAAGGAATATATTGTAAAGGAGCATTAGAAGAATGAGAAAGGTGGTAAGGCCATTATAGACTCAGTGGGGAGAGGCCATTATTCTGCCCAAGATAAGAAAGTTATCATAGAAATAAGAAGGTGATCATTAGCAAAAAGTCCAAGTTTCTTTTCCTTTAGCAATAGCAGGGATAGTTCTCCTATCTCTCCTGGTTCTGTAGGCAACTGTTCAGTGTCTTCCCAGAAGGTGTGGAGTGAGTAGATAACAGCCAGAAATACGAAGTGAGGGCTTCTAGAGAGGATAGATGATGATTCCACATGCCAAGAGCCAAAGGGAAATTCTCGTTCATTTTCAAGATTCATTGCATGAAGAGTTCCAGAAAGCACTGAGAGGTTGAATATAAAAGTAATTGCAAACGAACATCAGCCACAGCTTCTTAGGAAAACGAACAATGCATGTGTTAGAGATTGTGATTGAGGTGAATGGGCTCTTTAGGCAGAGGTTGCTCAGGAGTCCATGGGATCTCTATGGATAATAATCTCCTTGTAGTTGATAGATATGCTATGCAGAATTTCCTGGTAATTAAATCTTTTAATATAATTCTGTGGCAAGAGTTCTTGTATTGAATTTCAAATATTTCTGGGCTTGGGGGAAGGGGAAGAACAGGGAGGGAATTACAACACTGGATAGTATTATATGAAATTAATTACCCACAGGGAATTTATAAAAGATTGATTACAAGGATGATTGTCTTCACCCGTGATTTTCCTCTTCTTTACTAATTGTGTTTCTAGCTATTGAATCAATGTGATATTGCAGCAAAGGCACTGATAGTCTTTAAAGTTCTTGCTTTTGTGTTAAGTGAAGATCAACCATCTGTCTCTCTTCCAGTATTTTTTTGCATAATGCAAAGTCATATCAGTCAGTGACTAATAGATTTTTTTTTCTGGTAAAATTTTTTCTTTTATTTCTTTGGCAGAATAGCAAGGTTATGCATTATTAGCATAATAGATGGATATACATGCACACATATGGAAACTGTTTTGCAATTACAAACAAATGAGTTGGGTTTCAGAAGTTCATATTGAGGTTGGCTGGTCAGAACTTGGAATGATTGGATATGTAAACATACTGTTAGAATTTAGTGCTTTTAAAATTATGTTCTCATTGGACACTGGTATCCCACAAGAAATTTTTACAGAAAAATATAAGATACTAATTGTCTTTCCCCAATTTTCAGGGTAATGCAATTGTTATATAATATTTTCTTAGTTTTAAGGCTTTTCCCCATATATATATTTTTCAAAATAAAAGAACATTTGAGACCTTTTTGTGAGTTAAGTGTTTTGCATACATCATTTTATTTAATCTTTACCAGGATCCTGTTTTATAGATAAAAAACCACAAATGACTAATTTCCCCTCAGGCTACTCAAATACTAGGTGGTAGAGCTAGTGTGGTAGATTTATTGTTTTCTTGTATTTTTCTCTTTTATTTTCTTTTTGAGAGAGAGAGAGAGAGACGGAGAAGGGGGAGAGGGACAGAGGGAGAATCAGAGAATCCTAAGCAGGTTCCATGCTGAGCATGGCTCAGTTCCATGACCCTGGGATCATGACCTGAGCCGAAATCAAGAGTCAGATGCTCAACCCACTGAGCCACCAAGGTTCCCCTAGTGTGATAGATTTAAACATGTCCACAAATTCTTATACATTTCTCTCATTCAAAGCCTATGTCTCCTTCCCTTAAAAGCATGCTGGCCTTAGTGACTCATAACCAACAGAATCCAGTGGAAGTGACACTGTGATTCTTGAGGCTACATCAGTAAAAGTCATGCAAGGGACACCTGGGTAGCTCAGTTGGTTAAGCGATTGACTTCAGCTCAGGTCATGATCTCATGGCTTGTGAGTTCAAGCCCCGTGTCAGGCTCTGTGCTGACAGCTCAGAACCTGAAGCCTGCTTCGAATTCAGTGTCTCCCCCTCTCTTTACCCTTCCCCTGTTGTGCTCTGTCTCTCTCTCAAAAATAAATAAACATTAAACATTTTTTTAAAAAAGAAAAGGAAAAGTCATGCAGCTTGCACCTAGCTCTGTTGTGAAGCTTGTAGAAGCCAACTGGTAGGTATGAAATCTGATGATCCTAAGACTTCATGCTAGAGAAGCCACAGACAGACAGATGCTCTGGTCATCAGCTCAACCTCACCTGTCAACCATTAAGTAAGTCATTTAAATTTCCAGCAGAGCCTGAGGTGCCTGGGAGGCTCAGACAGTTCAGGATCTGACTCTTGATTTTGGCTCAGGTTATGATCCCAGGGTCATGGGATCGAGTCCTATGTTGATCCATCCTGAACATGGAGCTTGCTTAGGATTCTCTCTCTCTCTCTCTCTCTCCCCCCTTCCCCCCTCTCTCTTTCTCTCAAAATAAAATAAAATAAAATAAAATTTCTGTCAGAACCAAGTTTTCAGATGTCTGCAGCCCCATATCTGATTGCAAATGCATGAGAGATTCCAAGTGAGAACTACTAGTTTGATATGTTAGTGTTGGTGTAATTCATTATGCAGTAGTAACCCAGAACAGCCAATAACAGAACCTAGGTTTTTTTGATCTCTAATGCTCATCTTAAGCTATACATCTTACTGTTTTCCTTAAACCTTTGATATTGTTGCTACTTTTCCACAATAAAATCTAGTATGAAACACAGTTTAGTATAAAATTATATACTTAGCTATTTAATTAACTTTAGAATATCCATAGTAATTTGAGCTCTGCAAAAAAATTTCCCTGAATCCTGTTCTCTTAACAAACCAGAGAATCACTACTTTACAAATAATGGGAAAATTCTCATTCACTCAATCAACATTTATTGAGTACCTACTATATGTCAGGCAGCATAAAGACTGCTACAGATACAGTAATGAATTAACATGAGTTTTGTCATCTTGTCACTGGAGGGGGCCTGGGAGAAAACGGGGAAGGATGCACATATAAACAAATAAGACAACAAAATAAGAAAAGTTTTGTGATAGAAGAATGCATAAAGAGCTGCTGATAGAGTCTAAAGGTTAGTATGTTAGCTGGTTGGAGGAAGGAGAAGTACCAGATGGAGAGTGGAAAGGACTCCCTTGACTGGTTCATCTGTAATACCAACCTCAAGCTCTTCCTTAATCCGATGCCCTTTTGAGCACTGACTAGTCAGAAGGGAGAGGCTGGAGAGAAGAATTTGAAGTGGGAAATCTAAAATGGTCTTCCAAAAAAGCAACTCTGGGGGGATGCTAAGGTTGAGAGAATCCAGAGTTGGGCACTCAGATGCTATTCTCTCAGGAGAGTCTAAATTACAGGTTGCCTGCATTCAGTCTACCAGGCATTGACTTTAGACGAAGACATTTTCTCTCCTCTTTTTTTCTTTTTAAAATAATTATAATAGCTCTTACTCCTAAACTGATTTTTATTTCCAGGGTAATGAGATGAGTTATGTATAACTCTATGTAGAAGTCTGTGGAGGTTCCTGACGTTTTTTGCTAAGAAAAAAAAAATGTTTCAGAGATGGAAGTTATCATTATTCCAGTAGTATAGGACTACGTTTTAAGAATAAGGAAAACATCTCTTTATTTTTGTTCAAGCAGTATACTCTGTTCAAGGGAGCTATTTTTAATATATTGTGTCTCTTGCTCAATGAGGTAGCAGCGTTTTCTCATATGCTTGCATTGCTCACATCTTTCATTTAGCCACCCACAACTAGAGACTGCCCTGTTTTCTTAGTAAGTTAGTAATTTTTGTATCTATATTTGTTTTCTTACCTTTCTTTGTCTGCACAGATTCCTGTCTGCGGAACCATTTCTTAACAGCTGTGGAACACTTGGCCTCCTCTGTCCTATTAGAGGTGAACCTGTGACTCACACTGGCCAGAATATTGCATTTCTCCTCAAACACGGTGGTTGGTCCAAGGATGGGCAGGTGATTCAAGGGAAGCCTGAATGTTTTTCAAGGATTGATATAGACGATCAAGGAGAGAGGGTTATTTGCTCATGTGAGGTTATGAACTTCAAGGACTGTGTAAATCTGGTGCTGTCAGGACTCATCTCCATTATGTAGACACAGTCAGCCTACAGATTGAAAATAACACACAAAAAAGCAAGGTTTGTAAATTAATATTTGCAGAGAATGATTTCTGAAAACTTCATTTTAAGTGCTTGGTTCTATGCTGGAAGTTATCACCCTTTGGACTTGTAGGTTAAATAAGCCAATAAATATATTTTTCTGGCTTAAGCTGGTTTGAATTGGGTTTCTGTCACCAAGAGTACTGGCTAATTAAATTGATTCTTGTATATGGGTTCTCTTTTTGGGTTCCTGGACCCAGTTCCAACAAGTGTGTTAGGTGGGAGAGGTGTGCTCTCCACAAGATACCAAGAAATTCTTGGACATCAACAGAGTGCCTGAGAATTCAACTCAATTTGATGGTGATCTACCCAAAGATAGCACCAGATTCCACAGGTAAGAATTCAGTCCTACAAGACTCCTCCCTAATCCCCCACCCACTTCAGATACTAGTCACAAATCCAAATTGTTACTTGTACTTCTGACTGAATGGCTATATAATCAGAGGTTCCCAAGACCTCAGGTTCAACTAATTTGCTAGAGCAGTTTACAAAACTCAGAGAAATGTTTTATTTACTAGATTATCAGCTTATTATAAAAGGATATAACTCAGAAACAGAGAGAGGAGATACATAGGTTGAGGTATTAGAGAAACGACTTGGAGCATCCACGTTCTCTATGGGTAGCTACTCTCACAGCACCTCTACATGTTCACCAACACAGAAGGTCTCTGAACTCTGACCTTTAGGGTTTTATTTGTATTATGTAGTATAACCATACTACATAGGCATGGTTGATTACTGGGTATTGATCCAACCTCCAACCCATCTCCCCTTCCCAGAAGTCAGGGGGTGGGACTGAGAGTTCAAACCCTCTAATCACATGGTTCACTCTCCTGGCAACTAGTCCCCATCCTTAGATGCTTTCCAAAAGTCACCTCATTAAAATAACAAAAAACATATTTACCACTTTCAATACTTAGGATATTACAAGAGTTTTGGAAGCTGTGAATCAGGACTATAGATGAAAACTAAATATATATGAGAAATAAATTTTGGTCAACTGAATGATCAAATCAATGTTTCTTATAAATAGCAACATTGTAGATTCATAATTCTAAAAACAAGTTTAACTATCCATATGATACACCATCTCACTACCTTTCTTCTGAACTCCCTGACATATTCATTCAATGTGGCGTGGTTGTTAGGACCAAAGCTTAGAACACAGACAGAGATTTTAAGATCAGCTCTACCAGGTACAAGTTATGTGTCTTTGAGCAAACCAATGATTTCTTAAACCTGTTTTCTCTGTAAAATAGGGATATTTTAACATGTATCACCCAGATTTATTTTGAGGTGATTAATGTAAAACACTCAGCTCAGCACCTCTTCTACAGGCTATCCCAGATACCAAAAATGTGAAGGAGAGGCTTGTACAACATGTATGTCCATGGATATTTCTCTCTTTTATTCCTCAAGTTATGTCAGAGTTAACTTTACAGAAAACAGTATTTTCCTGTTAGAAATTTCATGACACTCTCTCTTTGACTGTACCCTAGGTACATGCAGGTCAAAGCCATATTTGCATGCTATGATTGCTCCCAGCAGTTGAGGTAGTCATCGACCCATCTAGGGAGTTTGCTTGAACCTAACTATTTCCTAGAAATTCTTCCACAAGTCGCTTGGTAGTTGTAGACACAACCAGATAAAGGAGGGCTAGGTAGGCAACCAAGTTGGCTGGAAGTACCTAGGAGTTTTTAATGCAGCATCTATTGTCTGCAAAGAAACAAAGACATCCCTCATATTAGTATTCAGCCCTGAGGAAAGAATCACTCCTATATCCATTCTCCAGCTTTTGGTAATTTGTTTTTGCCTCAGTGATTTCAAAGAGTAATGTAAACTCTTCTCATGGATGGTTGAAAGCTTGAGTTTAGCAGCAATAAAAAGAATTTAGAGTTCAAAAGTGTACATCTTCAGTTGCATTGGTTTTCTAGGTGCTTAGTTTGGCTTCTGGATCTGTTGTTGCATGTTAGTTATATGCTTCAAATATTGCTTTTCTATTTCTTATAATACAGAATGTTTCAAGCTAAGCTGTGGTACAAACAAGGTAGGAATTTTGTAGGTTTTTTGTTTTTTTGTTCCCCACCCCCAAGGAGGTAGGAATTTTGGTGATAAGACAAAGTGAATGCTGCTTGAATACTTCTTCTGCATCTTGCTCTGCCTGTAACTCAGAGCTTTTCCCAGAAGTAGGGAAGGTGGGGGAGGGGTGACTAACCTGTCTCCAGAACAGACTTCCAGTGTATTAGAAGGGGAAATTTTCTGAAACAAAGCTTGACTGCAGTTGTTTCTGCCTAAGATTAAGGCCATAAGTGGTCCTTAATATTAATCTTACTCAGTTTCTGCTTTCAAAGTTACCTCCAAACAAAACCATAATCTCTTCTGGTTATTCTCCATCAATATGGACAATCCCATGTGTTCTGGGCCTTGGGTAGGGAATCCTGCAAATGACCTCACCAGGGCTCCCCTGCCATCTGGCTTCTAGTTTGTTTCAGCCCATGAGAAGCATCAGCTGGTGTCTGGAGAACAAGAGGAGTGAGAGATCAGGGTATTTCCTCCTCTACTCCCTTCCTGCTTTGGTGCTTATAACCCCTATGATAACAGCTCTTATTGACTCTTCCACAGCTCCAGCCATTACCAGGCTCAGAGACACTATTTCCTTCTGATGTTCCTTCAGGCCTTGGGGTGTAATGGCTTCCCACTGTCACTGACCCTGGGTGTCTCGGTGCTCTTTTTTGGTTTCTCTAACCTACCCACACTTCTGGAGACACTCCCTAAAGTAAAGTCTCTTCAGTTAAATTCCTTTAGGTGGAATTTTGATTTCTGCCAGGACCTTGAATGATGCACAGTTAAGTTAAAAATAGTTTGTTTGCTATGCAAGTATAATTTCAAGGTAAGCTTTCTCAGTTCCCTTTTAGTTAGATAAATCCTACTAAGCTCTTTCTACATAGAAATTCTGGAACTGCTATGAGGACTATCATAATTCAGTCCTGGAGTAGATGGTTCTTTTAAGGAAAAGATCATAATGGGGGATGCCTGGGTGGCTCAGTTGGTTAAGCATCTGATCATGATCTCAGGGTTTGTGGGTTCAAGCCCAGCATCAGGCTTTGTGCTGACAGCTCAGAGCCTGAAGCCTGCTTCAGATTCTATGTTTCCCCCTCTCTCTGCCCCTCCCCGACTCATGAATGTGTGCTTTCTCTCAAAAATAAATAAACATTAAAAAAAGAAAAAAAAGAAGGATGACTGGGTGGCTCAGTTGGTTAAGCGTCCAGATTCAGCTCATGATCTCACAGTTCGTGAGTTCGAGCCCTGAGTGGAGCTCTATGGATGACAGCTTGAAGCCTGGAGCCTGCTTTGGATTCTGTGTCTCCCTCTCTCTCTGCCCCTCTCCCTGCTCACACTCTGTTCTTCTCTTTCTCAAAAATAAATAAATAAAAGAAAAAAGAAAAGATCATAATGAGATGATTAACTTGGTTAATAAAGGCACTCTTGTCATTGCCTGGGGTGAGGTAAGGAGTAAGAATATATTATCTTTTTGGGGGAAACTTTGAAGAGAGGAGCAAGTAAATGAGAAACAGGGAGAAAGGAAAGCAAAAAGGGAAATGGAAGAGAGGAAGCTCAAGATACAGCAGGAGACAGGCAGTGAGAAATTGTTAGTGATGTCTACAATCGTTGAAGGTTATTTTGTGTTCTGTGTTGAAATTACCGCTATCCTGTTCTTTTCACTCCATTCTCTCCCACCTTGCCATTCCTCCCTCAAAACATCAATAAAAGTCAATGAAAGTTGACTACAAGGGACCACTTTGTAAATCAGTGCTCCAGGGGTCATGCAAGAAAAGAAGTGGAGGTCTTAGGTGGAGCCCATAAGAGAGAATGGGGTTTGTTCACACTAAGAGGGGTGTTAGGAGGAAGTACATGTAGGGATGTAGGCAGCTATGAACCTTAAGAAAAATTATGAGTCATTTAAAAATCTTCAGAGATGTTGGGTTGTGTTTGCATACTATTATTTAATTAATACTGAAGACCATGGTGATGGACCTCAGCTGTAAACTCCAGAAGGCAGAAATATGGTCCCATAGAGGTTATGTGACTCAAATAGAACAAACAAGAACAATAACATTAACTATACATGAAGGTGTGTTTCTGAGTTTGAAATATTTAGAAAGAATTCCTAAAGTGGTGAGCAAATGCATGGGCATTTACATTGACAAATGAGAAGTTTTCTCTAAGTGCTTAGAATGATACCTGGAACAAAGTAATTGCTATATGTGTTTTCAGTGTTTTATTGTTTCAAATGAGGAATATCCATAAATAAATAGCATTAAAATTTTTTTTTGAGAGAGAGATGTGGGTAAGGAGGGGAACAAAGGATCTGAAGCAGACTGTGCACTGAGAGCCTAATGCAAGTCTCAAACTCATAAAGCCATGAGATCATGACCTGATCCAAAGTTGGACACTTAACTGACTGAGTCGCCCAAGCACCCTCATTAGTAAGAGATAAAGCCATACAATAACAGTAGGATGGATGGATGGATGGATGGATAGATAGACAGATAGATAGATAGACAGATGGAGAAATAGATGAATGGGTAGATAGGTAGAAGGGTGGATAGATTATAATATTAAACAAATAATAGGTATTATTTCATTGTTGTTTTTATGACCTGGGTTTTATCGTCCAAAGAGTGCCCCCTTTTTTCCTACACTCAAATTGTGCCTTCTGATTTTCAGAAGGGTCATACAGCTACATATTCCAAGAAATTCAGATTTAAGTCAAGAATACAAAGATAAGTATGTGTTCATTGTTTATGGAAAGCTTCATTGATGAAAGAAATAACTCAAGATACTCACAGGAAAGCAACCACAATAAATATTATTCTTCTGTACTATGTGCAAGACTCCATTTAGATACATTTGATACTCAGAGCTACCTTATTATCTCATTTCACAGAAGAAGAAATTAAGGGACAAAGAATTAACTTGCTGGATATTTTGCAGCTAAAAAGTAGCAGGGTTAGGATTCAAACCTAAATAGTTCAATTCCAGAGGTACAGCTTTCAGTGGCTAAATTACCTAATCTTAAAGCCAGAAATAACCAGCCTGGTAAACATTCCACTTTGGTCCAACTCCCTAAATATTTTATTGACATATTTGGGGACATAATTCTAAAACTGCATAAAATACACTAATTATCACTGAATGTGGAAAGGCAATAATGTAACATGAGTTTATTCATTCTTTCAATAAGTATTTAGGTGAGCACCTACTAAGTGCTAGAAACTCTCTAGGCACTGGGGCAATAGCTGTGGAAAGAAATCCGTGGCTTCATGAAGCCTAGATTCCAGGGAAGTGAATATAGGTAATAAACAAAATAAGCATAAATATTATGAAAAAAAAACAAAGTGGAGAAAAAGGATGACTAATCATGGAAAGCCTACACAAGAAAGTTGTTCATTTGTTTAGGAAGCCATGGAGAAGGGAAACAAAATATTGTGCTTACTTTTTTCCCTTTTACTTTCTTTCTCTTCGCTAAGATGAAGCATGACTGGGAGCTAAATGGCCATATAGGCCTACTTACCATAATTTTAGAAATTACTCTTTCATCTATGCAAAGCCAGAAGTATTGCTATTATGTTGTCATTACTCCTCAAAACCCTTTTTAAGATCGCAGGGACTTCCTATCTTCAGCTGGGGTGCACACACATGTCTGTGGTTCTTGAAAGATCCTTCTAAGTCAGAGCAGCTCATCCACCTGGTCGTCACTCTATTAAAGTCAAGTAGAGATTTATCTGAATTTTGCCAAATGCTTTGGTCAGTTCAGTGTTCTTTCATGTAGGATATTTGACTTGTCAAGAGATGAGATAAATTCCCTGAGACTTGGTCTCAAACTTGTCTAAAGTTAAGACATTGGATGATGAGATTTTTCCCATCTTTTTCTATTTTGTATGTATGTGTGTTTGTGCTAAAAAGGCAACACTGTCACAGAACCTACAGAGAAAATCACTATAGAAGTGTTATAGTCATGGTATGAAATCATGCTGATAAAACATGTGTTTTTATCATGGTCGCATAAATGATGTGGCCTAAACACTCCAGAATAACAGATGGTCCCCAAAAGAAGATAAACAAACTTTGAGCAAAATCCTCAATCATGAAAAGAATATATTTTAATTCACCAGAGGGTTTATTTGCATTTTTTAAAAATCTTCAGATATCCTAAATTGTCATCACTTACTTCCGCTGTTTCTCTGCTTCTTGAGGAAAGCCATTTTCTCATTCATAAAATATAACCTTGACATCCATCTCTGGTTTCAAATATTACAAACACAAAAGCTAGAGACTCATGTATCAGTTGATGCTTTGGCTGTGGGGCATTTCTACACAACCAGTTCTCATAGTTAGTGCTTGATTTCAGTCTGTTCAAACATGAAACCAGAAACAAAGAAATGCATTCTCCAGGAGCATCCTTGCCACCTTAGATCAATCCCCTTTTCCCTCTACACCAGTTTCTTCCTCATCCAAAGCTACATTGCAATGATCACTCTCCCACTGTCACTCTTTCTTCCCTTCTCTTGTTTATTCCTGGATTCTCAGTTCTCAAACTTTAGAGAAAGTACCGATCAGCCTAGAGCTCATCAGAAACTATAGTCTTGAATTCCTCCTCCCTTACTAAAACAATTTTTTTTCAGGAACATAATTTTATTTTTAAAATGTTTCTCAAACCAAAAAAAAAAAAATGTTTCTCCCAGCCTTACTGAAATATAATTGATATTTATTTATTTATTTATTTATTTATTTATGAGATAACAAGAGATAGTGAGAGAGACGGAAAAAAATGAGCGTGAGTGGGGGGAGGGACAGAGGGAGAGAGACAGGGAATATTAAGCAGGCCCCATGCTCAGCGAGCAGCCAAACACAGGGCTCTATCCCATGACCCTGGGATTGTGACCTGAGATGAAATCAAGAGTCAGATGCTCAACCAACTGAGCCACCCAGGTGCCCCACTATAAATGACATTCTATCCTAAAAAGATCTATTTAGTAGGCTTGAATCAGGGTCCAAGAGTCTGCATTTTATTTTTTATTTATTTCTTTTATTATTTAATTTTTTTTTTCATGATAAGTGTACTCTTTAATCCCTACCACCTATTTCACCATTTCCCCACCCTCCTCTCCTCTGGTAACCACCACTTTGTTCTCTATAGTTAAGAGTCTATTTCTTGGTTTGGTCTCTCTCTCTCTCTCTCTCTCTCTCTCTTTCCTTTCTTTGTTTGTTTTGTTTCTTGAATTCCATATATGAATGAGATCATACAGTATTTGTCTTCCTCTGACTTGTTTCACTTAGCATTATATACTGTAGCTCTATACATGATGTTGCAAATGGCAAGATTTCATTCTTTTTATGGCTGAATAATGTGTGTGTGTGTGTGTGTGTGTGTGTGTGTGTGTACCACTTCTTTATTCATTCATCCATTGATGGACATTTGCACTGCTTCCATATCTTAGTATTGTAAATAATAGTGATGTAAACATAGAGGTACATGTATCCCTTTGAATTAGTGTTTTTGTATTTTGGGGGTAAATACTCAGTAATGCAGTGTTGTTCTATTTTTAACTTTTTGAGGAAACTCCATACTGTTTCCCTTGGTGGATGGACCAGTTTCCATCCCCACCAACAGTGCAGGAGGGTTCCTTTTTCTCCTTGCCAACACCTGTTGTTTCTTGTTTTTCATTTTAGCCATTCTGACAGGTGTGAGGTGATATCTCACTGTAGTTTTGATTTTGCATTTCCCTCATGATGAGTGATGTTGAGGATCTTTTCATGTGTCTCTTGGCCATCTGTATGTCTTTTTTGGAAAAATGTCTGTTCATCTCTTCTGCTCCATACTTAATTGGGTTATTTGGTTTTGGGGTGTTGAGTTGTATCAGTTACTTATATATTTGGGTACTAACACTTTATTGGATATGTCATTTGCAAATATCTTCTTCCATTCCATAGGCCACCTTTTGGTTTTGTTGATTGTTTCCTTCACTGTATTGAAACTTTTGATTATGATGGAGTCCCAATAGTTTGTTTTTCCTTTTATTTCCCCTTGTCTCAGGAGACATATTTAGAAAAACATTGCTATGGCTTATGTCAGAGAGATTACTGCCTGTGCTCTCTTCAAGGATTTTTGTGGTTTCAGGTCTCACATTTAGGTCTTTCATCCATTTTGAGTTTATTTTGGCACATTAGAGAAAGTGGTCCAGTTTGATTCTTTTGCATGTTTCTGTCCAGTTTTCCCAACACCATTTCTTGAATAGACTATCTTTTTTCCATCGTTTATTCACTCCTCCTTTAATGAAGATTAATTGACCATATAATTGTGGGTTTATTTCCAGGTTTTCTGTTCTATTCCATTGGATTTAGGGTCTATTAATATGCCAGTACAATACTGGTTTTGTTATTACCACATTGTAATATAACTTGAAATCTGAAATTGTTATCCCTCCAGTTTTGTTTTTTTTTTTTTGAGATTGCTTTGGCTATTCCTGGGATGCAAAGGTAAATATTTGCAAAACAATCAACATGATATGTCACATCAATAAGAAAAAGGATAAAAACAATATAATCATTTTAATAGGTGCAGAAAAAAACATTAGAGAAAGTAAAACATCCATTCATGATAAAAATCTTCTGCAAAGTAGGTCTAGAGGGAACATACTTTAATACAATAAAGTCCTTACACAAAAACCCCACAGCTAACATCATACTCAATGGTGAACAACTGAGAGCTTTTCCCCTAAGGTCAGGATCAAGACAAGGATGCCCACTCTCACCAATTTTATTCAAAATAGTACTGGCAATACTAGCCAGAGCAATTAGGCAACATAAAGTAAAAACATCCAGATGGGTAAGGAAGAAGTAAAACTCTCACTATTTTCAGATGACATAATACTATAAATAGAAAACCTTAAATACTGCACCAAGAACTAGTAGAACTGATAAATGAATTCAGTAAAGTCTTAAGATACAAAATCAATATACAGGGGTCTGTTGCATTCCTATCCATTAATAATGAGAAGCAGAAAATAAAATTAAGAGAAACAATCCCACTTTTAATTGCACCAAAAACAATAAAATAACTAGGAATAAACTTAACCAAAGAGGTGAAAGACCTGTACTCTGCAAACTATAAAACACCAATAAACAAATTCAGGACAACACAAAGAAATGGAAAGATATTCCATGCTCATGGGTTTGAAGAAAAAATATTGTTAAAATGTCTATACTACTCAAAGCAATCTACAGATTTAATGCTATCCCTATCAAAATACAAAACAGCACTTTTCACAGAAGTAGAACAAACAATTCTAAAATTTGTATGGAACCACAAAAGAGTTTGCATTTTAAATAAGCGTTTCTGGTGATTATGTTATATGGAAGTTTGAGGACCACAATTTGAAAAATAGTGTTAGTGACAATAAAATAATTTATCAAGAGAGGATCTACTAAAATTTAGATTTCAGATCTGCTCCTGGTAGAATGAGGATTAAGCTGGAGAATTGTAAAAATGTAGCATTATGGAATATTCTGGCTAGGAAAAAAGATCATTCTAGTTGAGTGCCTTCATTTCACAGATGAGGAAATACAGGTTGTGAGTAGTTAGGTGATATGCCCAAGGGTTATAATAAGTTTGTGGCAGAAACAGGGCTAGAAATAAGGTCTCAATGTCTCATTCAGTTTTTCTTTCCCCCATTTTACATTTTAAAATGAAGTAAAATCAAGAGGATTAATTAGAAAAGTTCTCTTTGTGTTTTTAACCTTTTGTATGGCTCTAGAGTTTCTAATTGTCTCTCAAAATATAGCCCTATTCTATTCAAACATTTGGAAGGGTAACAAAGGAGTTGATTATCACAAAAGCAGAAAAGAATGTGGAAAAATACAGCTGGTGGAGACAAGCTTTTCTATGTGAAGAGATTCTAAACCATGATTTTATGTTTTAAATACTCGTAATTAGACCACTCTAAATAAACACTCCAGTCTCCTTTTTGGGTTTTCAACATACATTCTTTCTTTTTTTCTACACAGCATGGTCAAATTGTGTCTTGATGCATGAATGATGACCAAGGTCATGTATCACGAGACTAACATGTGTGGTCATTATTTTTAAGAACCAGGTGTTATATACCTACTACATTAACATGGAAAACCAATCCTTTGACACTTGCGTGTCAAGCTCATCTCCATTTTTATAGGATTAAAGTTGAGCTCAAATTATACTGCTAGCAGTTTTTCAGGACATTTATAGCTTTTAAACATGGCCAGTGATTTCCATGTAAGAAAATGATAAACACGAGTAACGTATAAAGTTACTCTACAAAACAGTACTGGCCTGCTTGCTTTAAATGTTCACCACCCCAAACAGCCTCTTCTTCAAAGGAAAATGTATATCAGAAAGTAAACCGCACATTTGAAACTTGAAATCTGACTTTCTTTAAAAAAGAAAAGTTTCCATTCTGTCCACAAAAAGACAGTGAACATACTAGAATAGAAAGAGTACTAGTTTTGGAACCAGGTGACAGAAAGACCCGGCTTGACTGCTATAACAAGTTTTGTTTTTTTAATGTTTTATTTATTTCTGAGAGAGAGAGAGAGAGAGAGAGAGGAGAGAGCAAGGGAGGATCAGAGAGAGGGGGAGATATAGAATCCGAAACAGGCTCCAGGCTCTGAGCTAGCTGTCAGCACAGAGCCTGATGCGGGGCTCGAACCCATGAACCGTGAAATCATGACCTGAGCCGAAGTAGGACACTTAACTGACTGAGCCACCCAGGTGCCCCATCAACAAGTTTTAACTTTAGTTTGCTCATGTGCAAAATGAGGATATCTCAACCTATCTGACAGACTGTCATGAAGCTTCTATGAGCTTATAACTGAAGTGATTAAGTAACTAAGATTGTTATTTAGTAGTTGATATTTTTATTTGCAGTGAAATATAAAAAATATCTTGTGGTACGAGGAAGAAATGATGATAATATTGATTATTAAATAATGTGTATTTCCGGTAAAAGAGCAACAGAGTCTTTTGCAAGTATAGCATTGCATAAAGCATTTCAGTAATGTCATTCAACCAGCTTGTAGGTGCTGACTTGCTCCAACCCCCAAATTCCCCCAAATTCCATTCTAGGCAGGAATTAAGCCAAATAGAAGGAGGAAACAGACATCTGCAGGGAAGGGTAACATGAATAGAGATTAATGACAGGTACACTCTCCCTGCTAGTTCATCAATTTCTTATACACAAGTTCAAATTTAAGATTGTTTCTAAGTGGACAACCTACAGTAAGTTATTTGCCTCTGTAACTTGTCACCTCTAAGTCACTAAATTAGAAAAATCAATAGCAGTTTCCCAGTGCCACAATGTCATAATCACAGAGCTTGGAGCTGGAAGGGATGCAGTTTTAGGAAGCTTCTTAGATGATTCTGATAATTAACCAAGTTTAGGAATCAAAGCTATAGATCATCTGATTTAGCAGTTTTCAGTCTCTGTTAGAATCAATGGAGAAATTTTTTAAAATTACCAAGATATTTTATTGGACATCAGAATATTTCAAAAATCCTCTTGGCGTTTCTTTTTTTTTTTTTTTAATGTTTATTTATTTTTGAGAGAGAGAGACAGACACAGAGTGCAAGTGGGGTAGAGGCAGAGAGGAGAGACATAGAATCTGAAGCAGGCTCCAGGCTCCGAGCTGTCAGCACAGAGCCCAATGAAGGGCTTGAACCCACTGATGGTTAGATCATGACCTATGCTGAAGTTGGTTCTTAACCAACTGAGCCACCCAGGTGTCCCCCAAATCCTCCTGATGTTGCTAATGTGCAGTCAAGGCTAAGAACAATTGATGTAGCTTAATTCATTACTCAATCAGGAAACTGAGCTCCACTCCTCTTGAAAAAGGAGTAAATTAAAAAAAAATAAAAATAAAAAAAAAATAAAAAAAAAAAGAAAAAGGAGTAAATTATCAAATTTCTATAAGCATGCACAAATATGAATACTCCACTCAATTCAAAAAACCTTAATGATATAAATTCTGCTCTAAATGGCTTTATCAACTTGTAAGAGGGTTGAAAATAATTCAAAACTATTTAAGGCAAAATAAGGCAAATGCTATGAGGCAGGAAAACTAAGATGTTTTGGTATTTCAAAGTCCTGGGAAATAACTGGAGTTCTTTATCAGGAACATGGCAGAAAATTTCTTAAAATCAGAGGATGTTGACTTCTAAAAGCTAGTGAGTTCTGAACCTGTGGAACTGTATATAATAATATGATATGGATACTGCAATTCCATCTCATTCTTTGAGATGACTGTATGCCAAAGAATTATAAAGACTCTGCTTACTGTGAACAGTAGACTATAAAAATCTCTTGAAAGGAATACTGCTATAGATAAAGGTAACCTTTGATTTCTCTTAAGTGCTTAAGTCACAAGATTGCACTATTTCTAAAGTCCTAAAAGTTACCTGACGGTGACTATGAATGATGGCTATGGAAAATGTGGTCATCCCTGAGTATCTTTTTAAAAACGTTTAACTTACAAAATATATTCTAATATATCATTACTCCAATTTAAGGGATACTGTCTAGTTCAGGGTCTCATTACCTATCAGCTTAATCATCTCAAAGTCTCTTTTCTGGCTTTCTTTCCTCTAATCTCTTTTTTTTCTCCAAAATTTTATTTACATTCTAGTTAGTTACTATGCAATGCAATATTGGTTTCAGGAATAGAATTCAGTGATTCATCAGTTACATACAACACCCACTGCTCTCCTTAATATCCATCACCCATCTAGTCCAACCCCACTTCACTCAATCAACTCTCGGTTTATTCTCTATCTTTAAGAGTCTCTTGTGATTTGTTTACCTCTCTCTTCCCTACCCCCCATATGTTCATCTGTTTTGTTTCTTAAATTTCACATGAGTGAAATCATGAGGTATTTGCCTTTCTCTGACTTATTTTGCTTAACATAATACACCCTAGATCCATGCACAGCATTACAAATGGAAAGATTTGATTCTTTGTGATGGTTGATTAATATGCCATTATATATATAAACCACATCTTTTTTATCTATTCATCAGTCATTGGCCATTTGGACTCTTTCCATAGTTTGGCTGTTGTTGATAATGTTCTTATAAACATTGAGGTGTATGTACCCCTTTGAATCTGCACATTTGTATCCTTGGGTAAATACCTAGTAGTGCAATAGCTGGATGGGAGGGTAGTTCTATTTCTAATTTTTTGAGGACCCTCCATATTGTTTTCCAGAGTGTCTCAACCAGCTTCCATTCCTATCAGCAGTGCAAGAGAGGGTTCCACTTTCTCCACACTTTCCTCTAATCTCTTACTTCACTCAATTAAGTCTGTGTGTTCTTGTGCAATTAGGAAATCTAAAACACTAATTGTTTTTGTTTCTTTTTTTAGAGAGACAGAGAAAGAGAGCATGCAAGCAGGAGATAGGTGTAGAAGAGAGAGAGTCTTAAACAGGCTCCATGCTCAGCACAGAGCTTGATGTGGGGCTCAATTCCATGACCCTGGGATCATGACCTGAGCCAAAATTAAAAGCTAGACATTCAACCCACTGAGCCACCCAGGTGCCCCAAAACACTAATTGCTTTAAATGTACAATGCAACTTCATTTTGAATACATAACTTTATATTATCCATTTATATGTTTCCTCCTTTCAAAGCTTAATTATTATTTGTTTATCAAAGTAATATATGTAAATAACTTAAGAATCAGAAAATACTACCAAGGCTTATAATAGAAAACAGCTCTCTCCTACTTTATCCCTTCACATTCCCAATTTCTGCTCCCCAAACTTTTCAATCAAATGTTGCCTATTGATTTTTCCACTCTAAAGGATCTAAAGGGTTTTCTCCTCCAATTATACACTCCTTGTCCTCTGCCTTTCTGCAAATAATAGCAGATATATTGGTAAACAAGACAAAGTTCAATATTTATGAACTTACATTCTCATGTAAAATGGTAAATAGACAAGTAGCCAAATAATCCTGTAATTCCAGAAAGTGACCCATGACATGAAAAAAATAAAGAAGGATAAGAGGAAAGGATACATGGCCTCTTCCTTCATCCACCCAATATAGTTATACCAACATTTTTTAATGTTTTCATTGTGTAACTAGACTAATATTACCCAATACTGGGGTGTAACTTGTGCTATGATTACCTTGCATTTATTGTACAAGCACTTGTTTTCTCTGAGTCTGAAATTGCCTTGTTTTTGCATTTCTTTACTTTTGCATTTACTGAGAACTAATTCATTCCTAAACATGCTGCCAGAACTATACAACTTCTCTCAATATGGTCAAATGCTACAGTTAATCTCCCAGGTTTTATTCCTTCCCTTCTTTTTCCTTTTTCATCATTCCTTCCAGAGACCTCTACCTTCTTGCTCCAGTCTTGCCTGGTGGCTTTCTGGGCCTGCGGCACACCTGACACTCTGGGGATTCCCTTTATCACCTTCCAGGATTTCCCTCCGTCTCCCTAGCAGATGTCCTTTCCTAGATACCTTATCGTCCTTTCTTGATTTAGTCTTCTAATAGCTTCTTGAGAAAGAGGCTACAGAAGGTAAATTTTTATACGATTGAGAATGTTTTTATTCTACTCTGACACTTGATGGAGAACTTGAGTATAGAATTCTAGATTGAAAATTATTTCTCCTCAGAAATTTGGAGGCATTTCTCCATCACCTTCTGGTTTTCGGTAGTGCTATTGAGAATTCTGATGCCATTCTTATTCCCAGACCTTGGTATGTGAGCTATTTGTTTCCACTGGAAGCCTCGGAGTTCTAAAATTTCAATAATTTGGCCCTCACAAGATCTTCTTTTCTCTGGAAGAGCAGAAAGCATGGTGATTAAGAGCACAGGTTCTGGGACCAGACTGCTGGGTCTCTCACTTAACTAGCTCTATAACTTTGGGCAGTTTACTCAACTTTTGGTAACTGTAAAATAAGGATACTACTACTGCCCACATCATCAGATCATGGGGAGGATAGTAATAACACTTCAAAATGTTTAGTACAGTGCTGGGTACATAACAAGATATATGTAAACATTGGCTGTTTTTATTATTATTAATTATTATTATGTATTTATTATGCTGGATATTTAGTAGACTCAATTCAGAAACTCAGATTTTCACAGCTAGGATATCTGTTTCTGTTATTTGGTTGATAATTTCCTCCCCTTCATTATTTCTATACTCTACTTTCGGAATCTTTGTTATTAATCCAGTTCCTTCAGTGATATATTTCAATCCATCTGCTATCATATTTTAAATATCCAATAATTTTGTCTTTTTATAATGTATCTATGCATGTATGTCTATTGTATGTATACTTATATATCTATATGTGTGTATAAAAATATTTTTTAATGGATGCAACATTCTCTCTCTCCTTTCTGAGGATATTCGTTTAAGGTTTGTTTTTGTTGTTGAGGTCTTCCGCTTTTTTTTTTTCTATATTAAAGGCTTTTCTCTGGTGATCTGTGGCAATTTATACTTAAAAGTAAGCTCTTACACTTCAGGATTTGCCAACTGGTGAATTTTGCTCTAAGTAGATTGGGTTGGGGTAGGGATCCCCTGAAGAGATAGATGGGCTCCTGTAAATGTCAGTTTCTGTAGACTTTATTTTGAGCTGGTCAGTTTTTTTTCTAATCTCTTCCCTGGGAGTATAAGCCTGGCCACCAGTGTTTTGGGAGCTGAGTTGTACAAGGGGTCAAAGAGAACTGTTTTTCATGCAGACTCACATAATCCTCTTATTTTTTGTATGGTATTTCTTGGTCCAAACTTTCTACCCTGTCTAAGGTGAATCTAAGTTTGGTGGAACCTAGAGCTTACACACCTGGGGAGGCCCTCGTCCAGACAAAAAATAAAAAATAAAATTATGAAGCAAAGTTCAATACAGGACCTTAGAAGGAACCTGTGCAAATGGGCCACCTAAGGCCTAGCTCCATTAGGTTCTTGTAAATCTGGCTCTTCAGCTTGCCTTCTACCAGGAATGGAAGGGTATGCCTGAAAATTGGCTTAAGAGGGCATCTGGGAGGTCTAAATGTTGTTTATAGTTTTTTGGTTAATGTTAATTCTCTTCTTCTTCATCTCACTCGACCATAGTTCTTCAGGAATAATCAGTATCTTTAAATCCTGAGCCTTTATGGTATTTACAATCTAGTTGGTGCACCTCTTGCTGGGGCATCTCTCATCAGAGGCAGTTAGGCTTCACCTTCCTCTGCTGAGCTTTCCCCACTCATTTATCTCAACTCCATTTTCTAAGATCTTGTACATATTGCTTAGCTGTTGTTATAACCTGCCTTGTTCTTTTTGTTATAATGGGTTTATTCCTTTTTTTAAATCTTTATTTTTAAGAGAGAGAGAGCAGGAGAGGGGCAGACAGAGAGAGGGAGACACAGAATCTGAAGCAGGCTCCAGGCTCTGAGCTCTGAACTATCAGTGCTGAGCCTGGAGCCTGATATGCGGCTTGAACACACAAACTGTGAAATCATGACCTCAGCCAAAGTCAGATGTTTTACCAACTGAGCCATCCAGGTGCCCCATGGGTTTATTCCTTTTGACAATTACTTTGCAGCCATTTATGTGGGGCTTTGAGAGTATAGAAATAACCAAGCAGGCTCAACTGCCATGTTTAATTAGAAGCTTCATTTCATCATTAAATATTTTTATGTCTGTCATTAATTGTAATATTTTATTGCCATGGAAATGACTTAATTATAAACCAAAACATTTGTTGTACTACATATTTGAAAAATAAATACTTCAATGTTTTTATAATCTTGTATTTTTTTCAGCCAATAAAGCAACACTTTTTGACCCAAAAAACTAGTATGCTTTCAAATTAATCAAGCTATGAATTTTCTGCATAGAAGAATATGTCATAAAAAGTCTACAATTTTTAAAACCAAAATTACAAAATTGCCAATAAAGGAATTTGTAAAAAAATCCCTTTGTTTATATTCTTATGGAAGAAATCCTATAAAAATTGCTTTGTCTAGTTTATTCTTCTAGATGGTGTTCAATATATGTCTGTTACATAAATAAATGTGCCTGTAAGTAGTCCTATCTTATTCACTCAGCTGAATTCATTTCTATGAAAACATTTCCTTTCCTAAACTACTCTCCAAACTCTTAGCAAATGATATATAAAAGTATTTACAGTAACCTTTCCCAAATCGTGCTCCTTGGAATCTCAGATTTGCAAGAATATCTTAATAAGTAAAATCTAATAAAATGATCTGTAGTCAAGTACATTTTATAAACTCGGCATTCAACAAAGTTAAACAAAAACAAAGTCTTTACATCAAGGACTTCTTAGAGTATTCCCTATGATAATGTGCACTGTGAATCTTTAAGAAGAGAATAATTATTAGTATTTCTCAAATATAATTACTACTAAGCCTGTTTTAGGTAGCATACTATTTATTCCTGATGAAGCAAATTACTTCAAAATATAGTTTGGAACATTTTTTATCAACAGTAGATTTCTTGATTCTATACTTGTAAAAGATGTCATTTTCATCCTGAGGAGTTTCCATTCTAGATCTTGATCCAATTCCATGCTAGATCTTGATCTCTCAGGATTTCTCTATCTTTAAACTCTCTGGAATATCAGGCTGGTTGTGTTCCCATGGGGTCTAAATGATGCAGGGTGAAATAAAAACCTGTGTCAGAGAACTCTTTATATTTGAGTTATTGGGGAAAAGCATAAATGAATAAAGCTGACAGTGGAATGGCATAGCACACGATAGGCCATTCAAGCAGTCCTAAATTGAGGATCTGGATTAATTTTAAGCAGACAAGTAGAGAAAGAGATAACACCAATGGTAGTTATTAAGTGTTCTCTTCTCTCTGCTCTGCTCTTTAGTGTTTTCCAAACTTCCTTTCTGCATGTACTAAACATGCACATTTTATAGCCAAAGCCTCATACTGACTGAACCGGAACTCACTGGGGGAGGGACCTAGAAATCTGTATGCAAGAAAAGAGGCTTCGTAAGACTTGAAGGGTTAGGAAATACTGTACTCTGCATGACAATTGTGGGGCTTGCTTGGCCGCTCCTGACCATGATATCCACTTTGTTCTCAGATCAATGACAATCCTGTTGGAGAATTTGAACTTACTTTTGCCATATGCATCTAATTTGCTTCAGATTCTGATTGTGTCATTTCTGAGTGCAGCCTCTCAGTTTGGTTCTGATTTCTTTGTTTCCTTCTACTTAATATTTTGGGCAGACATTCAAGGGAGTGAATTCTCTCTAGGATTAATCTTGCCAGAGCAGCTCAGAAGATCTGAATACCTTCTAATATTTGAGGAAATTAAATGTTAAATAGATTCAAGGTAACTGAAAAAATAGTCGTGGAAGGGGATTGAAACAATTGATTAACACAGAATTCAAAAAGTAGCAAAAAAGCAATAACTAAAAAGTATGATTTTTCTGTACTACTTCTACCAGCTATGTAGTTCTACTTGAAAGCCACTAACACTTTATGAATGCTTCTAGAAATATGCTAATATAATCATAAACATCTATGTAATATGTATGTGCATATTCCTTTTACATGGAGATATCATGCTACCTGCCCTGTTTTGCTCCTTACTTTTTTTTCACCTAATTTATCTTGGAGATTTTTATAGACTGAATTGTGTCATCCTCCAAAATATGTTGAAGTCCTAATCCCCAGTATCTCAAAAGATAACATTATTTGAAAATAAGGTCATTGCAGGGGTGCCTGGGTGGCTCAGTCTGTTAAGTGTCCCATTTTGGCTCAGGTCATGAACTCATGGTCCGTGAGTTAGAGCCCCATGTTGGGCTCTGTGCTGACAGATCGGAATCTGGAGACTGCTTTGAATTCGGTGTCTCCTTCTCTCTCTGTCTCTCCCCTGCTCTCTCTTTCTCTCTCTCAAAAATAAATAAACCTTAAAAAAAAAAAGAAAAAAAGGTCATCGTAGGTGTGTTAAGATGATGTCATACTGGAGTAGGGCGAGGCCCTAATCCAATGTGCCTGGTGTCCTTATAAGAAGACACAGGTGCATACAGTGAGAATTCCATATGGCTGCAGACAACAGAGGCAGAGATTGAGATGATGCAAGTGTCAGCCACAGAATGCCAAAGCTTGCTGACAAATCATCAGAGCTAGGAAGAGGCAAGAAAGGGCTATCCTTTACAAGTTTCAGAGAGAGCCTGACTATGCCAACGCCTTGATTTTGAACTTCTAGTCTCCAGGACTGTGATACAATCAATTTTTGTTGGTTTATGTCACATAGTTTGTGACTTTTTTTTGTTAATTCTAGGAAAACTGATAAAAAGATCTTTCCATATTTACAGAGAGCTGCTTCATTCTACTTGACAGTATTCTATTGTATGGCTGAAGCATAATTTATTTACTCAGTCCTCTATTGATGGACATTTAAGTTGTTTTTAAACATTTCCCATTAGAAGTAATGCAAAATGAATAGCCTCATATATGTCATTTCATATCTGTGTGAGCTATCTTGGGCTAAATATATGGGAGTAGTAAACACCTAAATTGAAATAAGATGTTTTATACATAAACAAGGGAGAAATTATTAAAACTTGAGTAACCTTAAGTTTCCACAAACAGAGGATAATAATAAAATCATGTTCAAGCCAATAATGATGCTAACTAGCAGGACTTTATCTCGACTCCTTTTTCATCCCTCCTTCTAGTTACCCACTTGCTACATGACCTTTAAAAAAAAACACCTCTTTTTTTGTTCACTCTAGATCTCCACTATACTTGAGTTTTTAGTGTTTTAATACTTAAGTTCTCAGGGTGGTTGTACGGATTAAATGAGAACAAATTGTGAGGGGCACCAGGTGGGTCAAGTCAGTTAAGCATCTGGATTTTGGCTCAGGTCATGATCTCATGGGTCCATGGGATCAAGCCCTGCATTGGGCTCTGGGCTGGCAGTGTGGGGCCTGCTTGGGATTCTCTCTCTCCCTCTCTCCCTACCCCTCTCCTGCTTACACATATGTTCTCTCTCTCTCTCTGTCTATATATATAGACAGAGAGACAATTATATATATATAATCTGATAATGGTTATATATATTTTATATTATATTTTATATATATAAATTTATATATATATATAAAAGAAAAGAATTGTGAAAGGAATTGCCCCACATAAAGACAGGGAATGCTGTTGTCTTTGCCTTAAAGCAATGCCTGATAACTTTATTATGTTCTTCATCCACATTCTATTATGTTCTTCATCCACATTCTATACACACACACACATACGCACACACGCACACACAGTTGCTCTGAGTTACATATCAGTTTCTCACATTTGTTTTCATATATTTAGTAGTTTCTTACTATCTCCTTTATATTTGCCAGTTACTATACTATCTTTTCTACAAATGTTACTTTCTGACTAATAAATATATATTCAGTGCTTATGCATTTTAAATTTTTCATCAGTGAAAATTCTTTAGTTCCTGAAGAAATCAGCCTGAGGATTTCTTTTTCTAGAATACAGTTCCTATGAACTACATTCTTTCTCTCTCTTCTTTTTTCAGATTAGAATAACTGTTGGGGATATATTTTGTAACCAATGGAGTGAAAACAATCCATACAAGATACATTTAATTGTTACAGCTAATCCATACACAAAGGAAGGAAGTAATTTCACCTGTCTTCCTAAATCATGAAGACTTTTCTTTCTAGGCAGGGTTTAGCATTGATACTCTGGTCCCATGGTTATGATTCTTAGTATCCTTAGCCTTGTAGCCTGCCAAGAACAGTCAGAGCTAAAAGCAGGCTGTTGTTTATATGATATAATTGGTGAAGTGCTGGGAAGAGCCCTAAGTCTTCACACATCTCCCCTAGAGCATTCCAAAGTACTTAAAATTCCTACCTTCAGAGTCAATGCTTTCTTTTGCTCAAATGTAAATACCCTGAAGGGATATCATAATAAACCATTATCAGTCATCAGCAACTCAGCATGAATTGGTCTATTAGATTTTTTCCCACTAACAATAGATGGCCAAGAAGAAAGTGAGAATTCAACAGAGAAGCTTTCACTAAAGTGAGTTGGTTACTGCTGCTGCCTCTGCCTCTGTGAAAGAAAAATCTGGAGGCACTTCCCCCCATCACTCTTTTCACTCACCAAGAGACCACAACTCCTTTGGAGCCATCTAGAAAACTGAGCTAAAAGGATCTTCTTCACTTGCCTGCAGGGCCAACTCTAGGCAAAATTGTGAAGAAGTCGCTGTTAAGTCTTTCTAAACTTTAAGTATGACAAGTAGAAGTATGATTCTGGGAAAGCTAAATGGCATCTGGCAGTCATGATTTATCACACTTCTTTAACACAGAATGTCCAACACTTATTTTTTGAACCAAGCTACTCAACTGAGATGAAAGTTCTCTGTACTCCTCTCTGTTTTCCCCCTTTCCCATTTATGTCACTATTGTGGGGCCACTAATCCCTTTTCATCCTGGAAAAGGCTATTTGACTTCTTTGCTGAATATTTGTGAATAACAAAATCTAATTAATATTCTTCATATGTCCTACCCAATGAAGCTAATCCCTGCACCCCAATGTCTGTCTAGCGGATTGAATGCCTGACTTGTTGAGGCACTTCCTTCTCTCTCTCTTCCCATCCTTTCCAATTCTCACATGAGCAGAAAAACTATTGGAAACAGGTGATATCTCATGTAGATAAAGCTGTCCAGAATCTTAGCCACATCTTTCAAGAATTCACATTCATTTCAAAAGCAGTAAAGAATTGTAAATTGAAAGTGCTACATAGAAGAAACACTTTTTTGCTTGCGAACAGCAAACAAATTGTAGGTAGTTTCATAAATTAGATTTATCCATACATGTTTCAACTCAAATATTGTTCTCTGTTATTGGTTTATTGAACTTGTCATATTATCTCTTTATGAAATTTATTTGTTATGAGAAAATTTTCTCTAAATAAAGAACTCCTCACTTCTTATAATAATATTTTTGTTCTATTACTGGCTCTTTCTTTTCTGCCTAAAAACATGCTTGAGCCTTTCTCCATCATAGAATTTTAAAAATCCCTTCCTGGATACAGTTTACTACTCAAGTGAATGCTTCATGTCTCTCTTTCTTGTAGATTTCTTGAGACGCCTCCATGTCCTAACCTCTCACTTGCTCTTTAACTGATTATAATAATATGGTTATTATTAATAATAGCTAATATTTATTGAGTGAATAATGACTGCCAGGCACTGTGCAGTTTACATGTATTATTTCATTTAAATCTTCAATGAATCGAATGAAGTCTAGATATCAGCAGTAGCCTTATTTATAGATGAGAACACAGGTTTAGAGGGTGTTAGTATGTTGCTCAGCAAATCAGACAGTTGATTGGATGGCAGAATAAAACCCCAGGTTAGTCCTGTAGATGCTTTCTATACCACAGCTCTTATACACAATGTGTACTGTCTGTACCAACTCACTGTAATCAATTGTTGCCTAATCATCATACACAAGGGTTCATGTTCATTTTCATCCTACTCAGTCTTTTCAGTCTTCCCACAGCAGTTGCCAATGTTGGACCTTTAGACCTTTCTCCATCCTTTGTTTCCACCATATTATACTCTGTTAGCTCTTCTACTTTCTATTTTTGACTTTGCTGTCAAAAATTTTTGACTTTCCTCTCAAAAATTTTTGACTTTCCTCTGTTCTTTTTTTTTTTACATATCGGGCTAATCTGAATTTTGTTCTTCCTTTAAATGTCTTCCCTGGGTAACCTTAATGACTCCTATGTCCTCAACAATCATCTCAACTCAAATTCCAGTGGTTCTTTCTCCTGAACTTCAGTTTCATCTCTACTTATGGGCACCACAAACTAGAATTATCTAAATCAACCACATTATCTTTCATTCAAAGCCTTTTGGTCCCTCTGCATTCCCTGACTCATTCTAAAACATAATTTATATAAACATACAAATCTGAAGATGGGTAAAAAACAAACTATTTTTACATCTCTCTTTTATTCCTGCATTTAGTTGGTCACTATGTCCTGTGTATTCTAATTTTTAAATTTAAAAATTTGTCCATTCACCTCTATTCGCATTTCTATTGCTGTAATTCAGACCCATATCCTATTTCATTTCTTTTGAGATTAAGTGCCATGTATTGTACTTTATTGTATTTCCTATAATATAATTCCTTAGCCCAATTTTGGGCATCAGACACTTGTTAAGTGAATAGATGAAGATCTACCTGACACTTATAATTCATGAAGATTACTGTCCAATACTAATATAGCACTTGTTATTCAGCAGACTTTACTCTAAATGTGTTAGCTATGTTGCCTTATTTAATATTTACAAATTTCTTTTGAAGTAGGTACAATTATTATTCCCACTTTATAGATGGAGAGACAGGCATAGGGAAGTGAGCTGACTTAAATAAATAATAATAGCTAATAAATGACAGAGCTGGATTAGATCACAGTTTGGCTTGAAATCCATGCTCTCAAATCATTGTACTTCCTTACATTTCCTTTTCCTCTGCTCTATATATTACACTTAAGTCCTAATTATTTTTCCATTATAGCTCTGAGGATACAATAGTTACTCAATTCACAAACTTATAGATCTGGAAGTAAATTCATATTCTCAGCTTTGCCCACCCCCTCAACCAATTCTAGAACAATTTAGAATCAAATCAGTTCACAATTTAAAGGGAAATTTGAGATTAAAGTAGGGTCCACTGGCCCAACAACAAGCAGAGATGCAAACAACTAGCACAGTTCTTATAACCCAGAGAAAAATTAGACATCAGTAGCTTTGTCGGGAACTCTTGGCGAACATTAGCCCGGTCACATTGGATAACAGGTAGCACTGGGTTGAAAAGACTATAAGGCAAGACAAAACATAGTATGGAGCTGCCATTTAGGACAAAGTGAGTAGATGCTCTAGAGTGAGTAAAAGTACAAGACAGGTCCACATGGAGGAATGGATTAATGTCAATAAATGTAAAGGAGTCAAGAATGCAAAGAAACTGAAAGCCAAGGTGGGTCATGGATGAGAGGGGAGCAAAGAGCAGACAGCACAAGAGATCGTGTGCAGAGAAAAGTGTGCCTTTGAAATGAGGGTAAAGTCACTTCAGATGTCGTACACTCTGCGGTAGATTTTTGAACTGATTATCAAAAGGCTTGCTTATAATTTGGTTCTACCATCAATCAAAAGTGTGACCCTGGAAAAGCTCCTTGAACTATCTGGAACTCACTTTTCTCATATGTAAAATTAAATTTCAACAAGGTAATCTCTGATAGTTATATAGTTACAAGATCTAGTATCTTTTACACAATGGTCTTCACAATTTTTGATCATGAACTCTTATTAGCAAAGAAATCTGAAATAGTACCCCCATTTAGGAAAGTGCTAGATGGACAAATTTGTAAATTATTTATAAATATATTAACCTGTATAAGCACTACTTTATTAATTTACTAACATTAAGTATGTAAGGAAACACAAAAATAGAAACATAATACGTTTAAAAAGCATAGTTAAATGTCTTGTCAATTGTTGTGTATCATATAATCATTAGGATTTCAAGGCACAAAATACAAATAGGGTGAGGTTTATCATTACAATGAATATAAAAGCCTATTTAAAATAGTCCTACATAATTTTGATTTTTATCCCACTTCTTGTTAGATTTGATTAGATTTTCATTTTTTTATATAACAATTTGGTCAACAACAAACTTTTTCTTGGATTTAGAAAACTGTCAACAGGGGCGCCTGGGTGGCTCAGTCGGTTAAGCGTCCGACTTTGGTTCAGGTCATGATCCCGCGGTTCGTGAGTTCGGGCCCCTAGTCGGGCTCTGAGCTGACAGCCAGCTCAGAGCCTGGAGCCTGTTTCAGATTCTGTGTCTCCCTCTCTCTCTCTGACCCTCCACTGCTCATGCTGTTTCTCTCAGAAATAAATAAAACATTTAAAAAAAAAAAGAAAACTGTCAACAGAGTCAGTTTCTTGTTTACTTGCTTTTTCATATCAGTATTCTCTTCGTTATGAGGTTTCTTTGAAGTAATCTTTTAAAAACATGTTTTCATTATGTAATCATTAGTTCAGTTAATTAGGCAACATTACATAAATCCATTTCACCTGACATTTTGGATGGCCTCAATAGCAGTCCCTGTGTGAAGGGCTAAATGCAGGTTGTTTCCTTAGGAGGTGGTCTTCGGAAGCACAAGGGCACAATGATCCACTGGGTGTGCTATGAAGCATGCTGCTGCTGTGGGCTCAATCCCAATTGAAGCTATGTTGGACATACCTCAGAATCATCCTTTTCTAGATGATTAGGGCAGATGGGGCATTTATCCACCAACTTACATTCCCCATTGATCGATGGTTTTTGCCAGTGGCTTTAACTCCCCTTCACTTCTGGGTTACACTTGTCATTGGCAGAGAAAACTCCAAACTCCCATGGTGCTGGAGAATCAGGCAGAAAAGAGACATGCCGGTGCTAGCCATGGAAGGGTTTTAGCATGCTACAAACCATTTACTGCACCTAAGGTGAATGCAGGTGGGCTCAGCAAGTATGGGGCATGGTATCTGCAGTATCTGCTACACCTGGTGCTACACCTGGTTCACAGTGAGGATTAGGGTTAAGGTTAGGATCAGTAAACTATGATAAACTTAAGCAAAGAAAGGATTGGCATCTATCTCTCCCGTTCTTTCCTCAGGCTATATTGAGTTCCATATTTTGGCAATCTTCTTACCAAAGAGTAATAATCAAGTACATAGTTTTATATTTTTAGACAAAATATGTTAGGTGGAGGCCTTAATATTCCTTTCCACAGTTTGAAGGTCATTTTGTATGTCTCTTAGGGGCCTGCCTCTGACTTATGATCAGCTCCCCAGAGTGGGTGACCCAAGTGCCAGCCAGGCTTCTTCTGAGATGTCCCTTCTGAGAAGCCTGCTGAAGTCCCCAGAAGACATGCCAGGTGTTGCAGATCCTGGCAACTTTTATGTCTCTAATGCAAAATTGTGGGCTTCTGGGAGCTATGCACCTGCATACTTTCCAAGGACAACTGCCAGAATACCATGGAAGCCTCTGGAGGGTGCTAAAATATCAGAATCCTCTTACAGGAAGTACTTAAGTGAGCAGCTGCCTATTTAAGAAAATGAACTAGAAGGAAGAAGAAAATGACATCTCTCTGCATATAAGCTGATCTATAGAACAAGTTTAATTATTGTATCATTGATGTTTACAATCATGGTGGAGCCAACAGTTTCTCTAAACAGCTTTGGCATTATCACAATTCTATATATGAAGTCAGACAAATTAATTGGTCAATTTGACATTCAAACGACATTGATTCAGGAACTCCTATTTGCTAAATACCTATAAAAAGTAGTGTGAGTTAAAAAAAATAGGAGTAAAACTCAGTGTCTTATTTATAATATAATAGGGGAATAAGCATTGCATATAGGTAACCATAAAGCAAGGTGGAAATAGACAAGATCCATAAGAAAAATATCAAGGGGTGCAAAAATTCTAAGATAAAAAAATTATTTCTACACCAAGCAATGTATTATTTCTTGTGATAATAGCTAAGCCCAATCCAAATTCCATGCCTTGAAAATTTCTTTAAACATGGTCCACTTGTAAGCCCACCAGCTAAAGTTTAGTAATAAGTAAACTTGGGCTTAGAAAAGACAGAGAAGTCTGAGATGGGTTTTTAACTAATGATAACTGCCATGGGCTCTAAACATGTCCTCAAGAGACAAAGCAGAATACTTGCCTGGTTCCTAATTATATAGAAAAAAATCTAATGTTTTGTGGTCTGATTTTAAGACATAAACTTTTAGGAATACAACAGCAAACAATGGAAAAAAACGTGCAATATTTGTACTGACAATATATTGTAGTTTTCTTGAGTATGAAAATATTTTCTTAATAAGTTTTATCATAAAATGGAAACTGATACATTAGGTGTCTTTTTTTTCTTAGCTAGAAATCAATTTATAATGAGATTATACACATGAAAAGTTTTATAACAGATATTTTAATAGAAAATCAAATTTAGTAAAGCTACTCAGAATTTTTTATAAATTATATTTCATGCTCAAGTAACTAGGAATTCTATACTTTCCATATTACAACTTGAGATCTAATAAGTACATTTTTCTATTCTGCCCAAAGACAAAAAAATGTTATAATGAATTGCTTACAATAAAATGTACTTGTCACATTGGCTATTTGGAACATATATTTGACAACTTTTTATTAATAGTATTTAAATGTATTGAAATATAGTTGACATACAATGTTATCTTAGTTTTAGGTATACAACATAGTGATTTGACAATTTTATACATTATTCAATGCTTACTAGGAGAAGTGTAGTCACCATAAACTGTTATTATAGTATTAATTGATTATATTCCCTATGCTGTACTTTTCTTCCTTGCGAGTCTTAATCTCTTTCACCCATTTCACCCATCTTCCCTGAGCCTTCTGGCAACCACCAGTTTGTCCTCTGTATTTATGATTCTGTCTGTTTATCTTTGTTGTAAGTGAAATCATGTGTTACTTATCTTTCTCTGTCTGGCTTATTGCACTTCTCATAGTACCCTCTAGATCCATGCTTGTTGCAAATGACAAGATCTCATTCTTTTTTATGACTGAGTAACATACCATTACCATTACACACACACACACACACACACACACACACACACACACACATCCATTTCTTTATCCATTCATCTATTCATGATCACTTGGGTTACTTCCCAGTTTTGGCTGCAATAAACATAGGGGCGCATATCTTTCTGAATTCGTGCTTTTGTTTTCCTTGAGTAAATACCCAGTAGTGAAATCACTCATTCGGTATTTCTATTTTTAATTTTTTGGGAACCCTCTATACTGTTTTCCACAGTGGTCACACCCATTTACATTCCCACCAACACTGTATTAAGTTTCCCTTTACTCCACGTCCTCACCGACACTTGTTATTTCTTTTCTTCTTGGTACTAGCCATTCTGACTGGTGTGAAGTTGTGTCTCGTAGTTTTGATGTGCATTTCCCTGATGACTAGTGATGTTGAGCATTTTTTCCTGTGTCTATTGGCCATCTGTATGTATTTTTTGTCTTTTTTGGGGGGGTTTTAATTTTTTAATTTTTTTAAATGTTTTTATTTATTTCTGGGAGAGAAAGAGAGACAGCATGAGCAGGGGAGAGTCAGAGAGAGAGGGAGATACAAAATCTGAAACAGGCTCCAGGCTCTGCGCTAGCTGTCAGCACAGAGCCCAACTAGGGGCTCGAACCCACGAACCATGAAATCATGACCTAAGCCAAAGTTGGATGCTCAACTGACTGTAAGCCACCCAGGCGCCCCTATTTTTTGAAAAAATGTCAACTCAATGTCTAGTTTCAAAAATAATTTATTGTCAAATTGGTTTCCATACAACACTCCTGCCCATTTTTAAATCAGATTGTGCATGTATGTGCATGTGTGTGTGTGAGTTGTATCAGTCCTTTACATGTTTTAGATATTAACTCTTTTTTTAATGTTTATTTATTTTTGAGAGAGAGACAATGCCAGATGGGGAGGGGCAGAGTGAGAGACACACACAGAATCTGAAGCAGTCTCCAGGCTCTGAGAGCTGTCAGCCCAGAGCCTGACTCCGGCTCCAAATGACAAACCTGCGAGTTCATGACCTGAGTCAAAGTTGCAGGCTTAACTGACTGAGCCACCCAGGCGCCCCTAGATATAAACTCTTTATCAATTATGTCAGTTGCAAATCTCTTCCTCATTCAGTAAGTTGCCTTTTTGTTTTGTTGATGGCTTCCTTTGCTGTGCAAAATCTTTTTATCTTGGTATAGTCCCAATAGTTTAATTTGCTTTTGTTTCCTTTGTCTGAGGACACAGATCTGTAAACATGTTGCTAAGGCCAATGTCTAAGAGATTACTGCCTTCTTTCTTTTAGAAGTTTCATGGTTTCAGGTTTCACATTTAGGTCCTTAATCCATTTTGAATTTATTTTTGTGTATGGTATAAGAAAGTGGTCCAATTTCATTCTTTTGCATGTAGCTGTCCAGTTTTTGCAACACCATTTATTGAAGAAAACATTTTTCCCTATTGTATACTCTTGCTTCCTTTGTCATAGATTAATTGACCATATAGGTGTGGGTTTATTGATTTATTCTATCCTGTTCATTGATCTAGGCAACTATTTTTGTGCCAGCACTATACTTTTTTGATTATTATAGCTTTGTAGGATATCTTGAAATTTGGCATTGTGATACTTCCAGCTTTGTTCTTCTTTCTCAAGATTGTATTGGCTATTTAGATAACTCTTTTTAAAACCATTTCAGTCACTACCTCCAAATTAGTATTTATGGGGTGTCTGAGTGGCTCAGTTGGTTGAGTCTCCAACTTTGGCTCAGGTCATGATTTCACAGTTTGTGAGTTTGGCCCCCATATCAGGCTCACTGCTGTCAAAGCAGAGCCTGCTTCAGATCCTCTCCTCTCTCTCTGCCCCTCCCCTGCTTGCATGCTCTCTCTCTTTCAGAAATAAATAAGTAAAACATTAAAAAGTAATCTTATACTAAATTAGTATATTCATAGATTTTTTTTTATGTGAGCTCTGATAAGCTTTGTTGAAACTTCAGAACTTCTCTTAACACCAAGCTGTTAAAGTACCAAGCTAAATTCTGTTGTTGGATGCAGTGAATATGAATCTATATCACAAAAAGTGTATTATTTTTTAACTTTTTTTTTTCAGATAGGGTGACTTATCTTTTTTTCTTTAAGAAGGAGAGTAAAAGAAAGGTCAGTTTCCATTAGAAGTACTATAATATATAGGGCACTTGGGTGGCTCAGTTAAATGTCCAATTTCAGCTCAGATCATGATCTCACAGTCCTTGAGTTTAAGCCCTGCGTTGGGTTCTGTGCTGGCAGCTCGGCCAGCATCTCCCTTCAGATTCTGCATCTCCCTCTCTCTCTGCCCCTTCCTCACTCATGGTCTATTACTCTGTCAACAATAATACATTGAAAAAATGAAAAAAAAAGTGCTATAATATAATTTCTAAACTATTTTCTAGAAGTTAAAAACTATTCTAAAATCTTATTAGCTAAAAAGGTATCAGATTGGCTATTTAAGTATTTCAAATTGGACTAGGATTAAAGTAGATGATTGAGACCCTTGATTAGTTTGCAATCCATCCATCCATCCATCCATCCATCCATCCATCCATCCATCCATCCATCTATCCATCCATCCACTCCTGTAGTCCTTCAAAAGGTGCTTTCTTTGGCAGTGAGTATACTCAAGAGTAATTTTTGTGAGTGGTATAATCTAGGGATCCAGGATCATTTTCATGTAGATATCCAGTTTTCTCAGCATCATTGTTGAAGAGACTATCTTTTCCTTTTCTTTTCTTTTTATTTGTTTTTGTAGTCATGTCAAAGGTTCTTTAGCCATATATTTGAAGGTTTATTTCTGGATTTTAGTTTATTTTTGAATGAACTCAAGTCTACAATGATTAGATGACTCTACAAAGTATTTAATGCATGGCTTCTTCTATCAGTCTGCATTTACCAACTGTGTGATGCTAGACAATTTACTTTTCTGTAATCTATTTTACTTATCTGTAAAGCAACAATAATAATAATGCCTCCCTCAGGACAGGATTTTGAAGATTAAATAAAAGAAAACTGGTTGAAAATGCTTGATACATATAAAGTACTTAAAAAAATCTTAGCTATTATTATTGTCTCTTTTTCACAATTTTACTAGGGCACATCTAACACAACTATAGCCCCCTAAGTATCTTCATATGGTTTCTTATACATTTTAGGATTGTTCTATTTCTGTAAAAAAATGTCAATGGAATTTTTATAGAGATTGCATTGAAGCTGTAGATCACTTTGCGTAGTACGGACATTTTAACAATATTAATTCTTCCAATGTATTTGCTCATGTTCCTCAGTTTCCTTCTTCAATGATTATAGTTTTCATTGTTCAGATTTTTCACATCCTTCGTTAAATTTGTTAATACTTGGCTAAGTTTTTTCTTTTTTTGATGCAATTGTAAATTGCATCTTTTCTGAATAGTTCATTGTTGGTATATAGAAACACAACTGATTTTTGTATGTTGATTTTGTATCTTGCAACTTTACTGGATCTAGCAGCTTTCACATTTTTTTGGTGGAGTCTTTAGGGGTTCCTATACTTAAGATCATGTCATCTACTTAGAGAAATTTTTACATCTTTCTTCCTGATTTGGATGCCTTTCTTTTCTTGCCTAGTCGCTCTGGCAAGGACTTCCAGTAATATAGTAAATAGAATATGGTGAATAAAGAAGAGCATTTCTGTGTTGTTACTGATCTTAGAGGAAAAACTTTTGGATTTTTACTGTTGAGTATGTTAGCTATGGGTTTGTCATATCTGGCCTTTATTATGTTAAGGTATATTCTTTCACTACCTAATATATTGAGTTTTTATCATGAAATGATGTTGAATTTTGTCAAGTGCTTTTCCTCCATCTGTTGAGAGCATCACATGATTTCTATCCTTTACTTTGTTAATCTACTGATTTTTGTATATTGAACTATCCTTGCATCCCAGGGATAAATCCAACTTGATCATGACATATTATCCTTTTAAAGTCATGTTAAATTGAATTTGTTAGTATTTTTTCATCTATGTTCATCGCAATTATTGGCATTGAATTCTCTTTCCTTGTAGTGTCCTGTCTGGGTTTGGTATCAGTACAATGGTGCCTCATAAAATGATTTGGAATGTTCCCTCCTCCTCAATTTTTAAAAAGAGTTTGAGGAGGATTGGCATGAACTCTTTTTTAAGTGTTTGGTAGAATACACTAGGGAAGCCATTTGTTCACAGGCTCTTCTTTATTGGGAAATTTTTGACTATTGATTCTATCTCCTTACTAGTTATAATCAGACTTCCTATTTCTTCATGATTCAGTCTTGGTAGATTATATGTTTGTAGGAATTTGTCCTCCTCTAGGTTGTCTAATTTGCTGACATATAATTTTTTGTAGTATTCTCTTACAATCCTTTGTATTTCTGTGGTATCAGTTGTTACTTCTCTTTTGTTCCTGATTTTATTTATTTGGGTCCTTTCTTTTTTTTCTTGATAAGCCTGGCTAAGGGTTTATAAATTTGGTTAATCTTGAGCTTATTAAGACTCAGATCTTGGTTCATTGTTTTTTTTCCCCTTTCCTTTCTGTTCCTTCCTTCCTTCCTTCTTTCCCTCCTTCCTTCTTTCTATCTTTCCTTCTTTTTTTCATCTCTATGTCATTTAATTCTGCTCTGATCTTTATTATTTCCTTCTATTTATTCACCTTGAGTTTTATTTGTTCTTCTTGTAGTTATTTTGGGTGTAAGTTTAGGCTTTTTCTTGTATCTAGAGGTAGGCCTTTGTCACTATATATTTTCCTCTTAGAACTGCTTTTGTTGTATGTTAAAGATTTTGGACCATTGTGTTTTTATTTTTATTTGTCTTCATGTATTTTTTAATATCTTCTTTGACTGTTTCATTGACCCATTGCTGTTTAGTATCATGTTGTTTAGTATTACATTGTTTATCTTCCACATGTTTGTATTTTTCCAGGTTTTTTTTTTTCTCATGATTGATTTCTAATTTCAAACTGTTGTGGTCAGAAAAGACTCATGTTTTAATTTCAATCTTGTTAAATTTATTGAAGCTTATTTTGTGGTCAAACATGTGATCTATTCTGGAGAATGTTTCATGTGCAGGTGAAAAGAATTCTGTTGTTTTTGAATGGAATGTTTTATATACATATGTTACATCCATCTGGTCTAATGTGTCATTCAAAGACATTGTTTCCTTACTGATTTTCTGTCTGGATAATCTATCTATTGATGTAAGTGGGGTATAAAGTCCCCTACTATTGTTGTATTACCATCAATTTCTCTCTTTATGTTCACTAATATATACTTTATGTATTTAAGTGTTCTAATGTTGGGTAAATAGATATTTACAATTGTTATATCCTCTTGTTGAATGTCCCCTCTTTCATTTCTGATGTTTTTGTTTGTGTGTTTTTTCTCTTTTCTCTTTGTCTAGTTTGTCAATTTGTTCTATGTTTTCAAAAAAACCAATTCTTCATTTTATTGATCTTTTCTATTGGTTTTCTAGTTTCTTTTTTTTTTTTTTAATATTTTTTAATTTATTTCAGGAGAGAGAGAGAGAGAGAGAGAGACAGCGTGAGCAGGGGAGGGTCAGAGAGAGAGGGAGATACAGACTCTGAAATAGGCTCCAGGCTCCGAGCTGGCAGTCAGCACAGAGTCCGACGCAGGGCTCGAACCCACGAACCGCGAGATCATGACCTAAGCGAAAGTCGGATGCTTAACCGACTAAGCCACCCAGGCGCCCCTGGTTTTCCAGTTTCTAATTCACTTATTTTTTCTCTGATCTTTGTTATTTCCTTCTTTTTGCTAGCTTTGGGCTTAGTTATTCTTTTTCTAGTTTCTCGAGGCATAAATTTAGGTGGTCTATTTGAAATAGTTTTTTCTTATGTAGGCATATGTTGTCCTCTTGGAATTGCCCTCTTAGAACTGTTTTTAACCTCCATCACAAGAACCTACTGTCATACTATCCTCTCATATAACTGCTGCTGCTGAGCCTAGATGTCTTCTTATTGGGGATAAGTCTCCCAACTTTGAGGCCAATACTATCATTGGCCACATCTATTTCCATGACTCTCTGGGAGAAACATGGGGCAATCTTTTGTCCCATGCTTGAGACTTTACTCCAGTGTGTACTACAAAGCTTGGCAGAGCAGCAAATCTGGTACGAAATTTACCAAGAGGAATGTTAAAGATAGTTGCTCTTTTAATAGACAGTGTAGAAGACTCTCTTGTCTGGAGCAAGGGTATCAATGCTTTACGATGGTGAGAAGTCCACAGGAATGTTACCTTTTTCAAGTATTGATGATAAGAATTAGGACCTTACTATCTTATGTATTGCTAGACCCAATAGAGAAGGATGAACAGGGCATGCCTGTGAAGCTTGTGTGATATTTATTTTTGGTCCTGATAAGAAATTGAAGCTGTCATCCTCTATCTAGCTACCACTGGCAGGAGCTTTGATGAGATACTCAACGTAGTTATTTCTTTTAACCTGGCAATAGAAAAAAGAGTTGACACCCTGGTTAATTGGAGGAATGGAGATAGTGTGACAGTCCTTCCAACCATCCCTGAAGAAGTAACCAAAAAATTTTCCCTAAAGGGGCTTTAACTAAAGTGGTTTCATTTGGCAAGAAATATCTCAGCTATACTCCCCAGCGTTAAGGTTCTCTGAGAAGTTGGTAATAGAGCCGGTTGCTTAGCACAGTAAGCCAGAGGATGCTAGTTGCTAATCATGTTTTCCTACAGCAATTTTGTAAACACATCCTGGTATCATCCAAAAAAAAAAAAAAATTGCTTTTGTTCCAGTTTGGTATGTTGTGTTTCCATTTTTGTTAGTTTGAATATGTATATGTTTTTTGTTTTTCCTTTTGATTTCTTCCTTGATCTATCTGTTATTCAGGAATGCATTGTTTAATTTCCACATATATTTTAAAATTTCCAGCTTTCTTCTTGTTACTGATTTTTTATTTCATACAGTTGTGTTTGGGAAAAATACCTGTTATGATTTCAGTCTTAAATTTGCTAAGACTTGTTTTGTGGCCTACCATATGAGCTACCCTACAAAATGTTCCATACGAACTTGAGAAGAAAATGTATTCTGTTGCTATTGGATATAATATTCTGTATATGTCTATTAGGTCCATTTGGTCAAAAGTGTAGTTCAAGTCCAGTATTTCCTTACTATTTTTTTTCTGTCTAGATGATCTATACATTGTTGAAAGTGGGGTATTGAAGTCCATAATTATTAATGAATTGTCTATTTCTGCCTTCAGATATATTAAACTTTGCTTAATATAGTTATATACTCCAATGAGAGTGAATGTATTTTACAATTATTATGTCCTACTGATGAATTGACCCCTTTATTAGTATATAATGAACTTTTTTGTCTCATTAGTTTTTTACATAAAGTCTTTTTTTCTGATACATTTTATCTTTTTTCATTTTCATTGTCATTTGCATGAAATACCTTTTTTTCATCTTTCAGTTTCAGCCAATGTGTGTTCATAAAACTGAAATAAGTCTTGTAGGCATCACATAGTTGGACCTTGTTTTTATTTTATCCATTCAGTGAGTCTGTCCTTTGAGAAATTTAATCCATTTACAGTTAATTATTTACAGCTAAGGACTTACTATTACCATCTTGTTAATGGTTTATTTGGGGGGAGGGTTGTTTTGTAGTTCCTTTGTTCTTTTCTTCCTCTCTTGCTATCTTTCTTATGATTTGATGATTTTCTGAAGTGGTATACTTTGATTCCTTTCTCTTTATCTTTTCTGAATCTACTATAGGCTTTTGCTTTGTGGTTACTATATTGCTTACATAAAACATCTTAAATTTACAATGATCTACTTTAAGCTGATAACAACTTAACTTTAATCACATACAAAAACTCTACCCTCTTATTCCTCCTCCCATTTTATGTTTTTGATGCCACAATTTCCATCTTTTTAATCCATTAAAAATTATTGTAATTATAGTTACTTTTAACATTTTCATCTTCTTTTATATACTAGAGTTGAGCAATTTACATACCTCCAGTATTAGAATATTCTGAAGTTGACTATATATTTATTTTTACTAATGAGTTTTACATTTTCATATGTTTTTATTCAGTGTCTTTTCATTTCAGCTTAAGAAATCCCTTTAGCATTTTTTGCAAGGCAGAGCTAGTAGTAAGGAACTCTCTCAGCTTTAGCTTGTCTGGGAAAGTCTTTAATTCTCTTTCATTTCTGAAGGACAACTTTGCAAAATACTCAAAGTATTCATGTTGGCACTTTGCACAAATCATCCTACTCACCATTGGCCTGCAAGGTTTCTGCTGAGAAATCCTATGGTGGTCTGATGGGTTTTTCCTTGAATGAGAGGAATTTCTTTTCTCTTGTTGCTTTCAAAATTCTCTTTGTCTTTGATTTTTGACAGTTTTATTAGAATATGTCTTAGTGAACTCCTTTTTGGGTTTTATCTGTATGGGGTTTTATCTGTATGTGTTTCAAGTACCTGGATGTCTTATCTCTCCTCATATTTGGGAAGTGTTATAGCCATAATTTCTTTAAATGAGCTTTTTGCCCCCTTTTCTTACTCTTATTCTGGGACTCCTGGATTATGAATGGAGTCTCCATTCTTCTCATGGAGTTCCATAATTCATGTAGTTGTTCTCCACTTTTTTTTTTCTTTTTTTTCCTCATCAGACTGGATAATTTTAAATGACTTGTCTTTGGTTTCACAGATTCTTTCAGCTGTTTAATCAAGCCTGTTGTTAATGCTTTATCATTGCATTTTCATTTCACTCATTGTATTCTTCAGCTCCAGAATCTCTGCTTGTTTTTTGTCTTTTTTGTTTTTTGGTTTTTTTAGTGATTTTTATCTTACTGTTTGTAGGTAGATCCCTATAGTGGTCACAGTCCAGCAGGGGATTCTGAAGGTTCTCAGATGTTTTTCTATGGGTGTGCCACTCCACACACTACTAGGTATTTACCCAAACATATAAAAATAGAGATTTGGAGGATTACATGCACTCCAATGTTTGTAGCAGCATTATCATTCCCTCTTGGGGGAATTCTTAAGATTCTCTGCCCTCTCTTGATCCTGCAAAAATGTATTAGGTGCTGAGAGTCTCCTATTTGTTCTCCCTAGAGTGATGCCCTGAAATGCTCAAGTGTGTGCACATTCTCCCAGTCTCATAGAATCAGGCAGGCTTTCTGCACTTAGCTGTTTACAAAGACTCTCTTTTTCGGTCTGAGGAAGTATGTGCCAGGAGCTGGCCCTGGGGGGTTAGGGGGATAAAGAGATATGGATTATCTATGGGCCAGTTGTGGGAGTCCACAAGCAAGATGTCCTCAGTGGCTTGTGGTCAGTTTGCAAGTAAGTTAATAGGAAGAAGTGGTTAGTAATATCCCTTTAATGAGTTTGGAGCCCTGAATGCTATGTTGCCAGCCTCTTTCAACCCTCAGTCTTGCTGGTCACTTCAGTAATTTAAATGAGATGAGGAAAAAAGTGTGCCTCTTGAGCAACATCCTGCATAGCTAGGGAAGGTGAGCACTCACTAAAATGCTCTCGCTTCCCCCATGGGAGAAATCATGGGCCCACTGGATCTGTCCTGGCATGGAGTCGTGTCACTTTGGGAGTGGGTTGATGTAGACAAAGTGAAAACGTTCCTTTTTCTCTCTTTTATACATCTACTCTTGGATGTCTTTGCCCCAGTTATGTGCTAGAATTTCTCTACAGATGCCCAGAAAAGTACTCTTGTCCAAGGCTGATTGCCAAAATTGATGTTCTGTGGAGGAATGATGGTAGAGAACTCCTATTCTGCCATCTTTGATGTTGCCTTGTGGTTTTCAGCATATCTCAAATTCGTTACATTTATTTCTTTTATTAAATTTATTTCTATGGAGGAGGGCACTTGTGGGGATGAGCACTGGGTATTATATGGAAACCAACTTGACAATAAACTATTTGTAAAATAAATAAATAAATACATTTATTTCTAAGTATTTTATTCATTTGCATGCTTTTTAAGTCAAACTGTTTTCTTAGTTTCATTTTTCAGATACTTCATTTGCTAAGATATAAAAAATTATTCTTCTATCCTGCAGCTTTACATTTTATTAGTACTAATAGGGTTTTTTTTGGTGGCTTTTGTAGGATCATCTACATGAAAAAGATCATGTCATCATAGAATAGAAAGTTTTACCTCTTTCTTACCTTTCTGGATGATTTTTCATTTTCTTGCCTGATTACCTCAGCTGAAACCTCCAGTGTAATATTAAATATAAGTGTTAAGAGCAGACATCCTTGTGTTATTACTATCTTTAGAGGGAAAACATTCAGTCTTTAATCATTAAACATGATGTTAGCTGCAGGGTTTTTTGTAGATGCCCTTCATGTGTTTGAGGAAATTTTCTTATATTCCTAGTGGATAGTGTTTGTTTGTTTTTTTAAAAATATAATTTATTGTCAAGTTGGTTAACATACAGTGTATACAGTGTGCTCTTGATTTTGGGGGTAGATTCCCATGATTCACTGCTTGTATACAATACCCACTGCTCATGCCAACAAATGCCCTCCTCCCCACATTGGATAGTGTGTTTTTATCATGAAGAAGTGTTGCATTTTGGTAACTGCATGAGTTATATTGGTCTCTTTTTTTAATCCTATATTACACTAACTGAGTTTCAAATGTTAAGTCAACCTTGTATTCCTGGGTATAAATTCCACCTGCTCATATTATATAATACTTTTTATATATTGTTGGATTTGATTTGTTAGTATTTTTAAAGAAGTTTTGCATTTGTATTCATATGAAGCCTGTATTTTACTCTTGTGACAGCTTTGTCTGGTTTTCATATTTAATAATATTGGCATCACAGAATAAATAAGAAGTATTCTCCTTGCTTCTATCTTTGGAAAATTTGTGAAGAAGTAATTATTTTTAAGTGTTTAGTATAAATGACCAATAATGTTGTCTGGTCCTTGGCTCTTGTTTTACTTAAAATTTTTTTAATGTTTTATTTATTCTTGAGAGAGAGACAGCAAGTGAGTGGGGGAGGGGCAGAACAAGAGAGAAATACAGAATCTGAAGCAGACTTCAGGCTCTGAGCTGACAGCACAGAGCCCGATGTGGGGCTAGAACTCACAAGCCATGAGCTCATGACCTGGGATCAAGTTGGAAGCTTAACCAACTGAGCCACCCAGTCACCTCATGGTCCTTGGCTTTTCTTTGTGAGATTTTTGTTATTGCCTAAGTCCCCTTAATTGTTGACAGTCTATTCAGATTTTTTTTAAGCTTATTTATTTATTTTGAGAGAGAGTGTACAAGTGGGGGAAGGCCAGAGAGAGAGAGAGAATCCCAAGCAGGCCCTGCACTGACAGTGTAGAGCCTGATGTATGGCTTGAACTCATGAACTGTGAGATCATGACCTGAGACAAAACAAAAAGTCATATGCTTAACTGACTGAGCAACCCAGATGCGCCAAGATTTTCTATACATTTTTTAGTCATTTTAGTAGCTTGAGTCTTTCTAGGAATTTTGCCATTCATTTAAATTATGTTGGAACACTATTGTTCATAGTATTTTTTTCATAATTAAAAAAAATTTTAAGATTGGTAATAATGTGTCTGCTCTCATTCTTGATTTTAATAATTTGAGTCTTACTTTCTGGTCTAACTGAAGTTTTATCAATTTGTTTCTTTTTTTAAAGAACCAACTATAGATTTTATTTATTTTCTTTATTATTTTTTCCTTTATCTATTGCACTAATTTTGAATCTAATGAGTATTTTCCCCTTATGCTTGCTTTGGATTTAACTTATTCTTATTTTTCCAGTATCTTAAGTGGAATATTAGATTATTGGTTGAGATCTTTCTTTCTTACATATAGTTTTTTGATGTAGGTATTTTACAACTATAAATTTCTAAGAACTGCTTTAACTGCATTCATTAACTGTTAGTTTGTTGTATCTTTATTTTCATTCATCCTAAAGTAATTTCTAATTTCTCTTTTGATTTCTTCATTGACCTATTGATTATTTAGTTGTGTAGTGTTTAATTTCCTCATTATTTGTGAATATCCCAAATTTATTTTTGTTATGAATCTCTAATATCTCTTCATTGTGATCAGAGAAATATTTTCTACATTTCTAACCTTTTAAGTTTATTGAGGCTTGTTTTACAACTTAGCATGTGGTTTATCCTGGAGAATATTTCATGCACTCAGACAAATATGTATTCTGCTGTTGTTATATAGAATAATCTATATATGTATGTTATGTCTTTTTTGCATATACTGTTGAAGTTTTCTGTTTATTTTATTGGTATTCTGCTTAGATGTTCTATTAGTTATTGAAAGGGGGTTTGAGGTTCACCAATTATTATTGTCAGATTTTCTATTTTTCCTTTCAATTTATTTTTGCTTCATGGTTTTCATGACTGTTAAGTGCATATATGTTTATAATTGTTATAATGTCCTGGTAGATTGATTCTTTCATCATTATAAAATCCCCTTTTTATGTCTAGTAACATTTTCATTTTAGTCTACTGTGTCTGATACTATTTTATTTATTATATTTTACTATATTATATTAGCCATTCCAGATTTTCTGTGGTTGCTGTTTGCATTATATACCCTTTTTCCATTCTTTTACTCTTAATCTGTTTGTATCTTTGGATCTAAAGTGTTTCTTCTATAGACAGTATATAGTTCGATCATATTTTCTTATCCAGCCTGGCAATCTCTGCCTTTTGGTTGGATTATTTAACCTATTTATATTTAATGTAATAATTGATATAGTTGTATTTATACAATTTATACAATGCCTGCTATTTTAATTTTTAAATTTTACTTTCTATGGCTTACTTTACTTATGTCTTCTTTGTTTCTATTCCCTCTACTGCTCTCTTCTGCCTTAAGCAAATAATTTTTGGAGTTATACTTTAATTACTATAATTACTCGTTCATTATTTTAAGAGTGATTTTGTTAGTGATTGCTCTAAAAATTACTATATACGTTTTATCAGAATCTACTTTAGATTTATATAAACCTAATTAAAGTGAGATATAGAAATATTACTTCTATATCACTCTATTCTCTCTTTCTTCCTTTTAGACTATACCAGTTATGCATATTAAATCTACATATGTTAGTAATCACCAACATATTGTTATAATTAATATTTTGCATAATTTTATGTCTAATAAAGCTGAGAAAAGAAAGTAAAACAAGTTATACTTACAGAGTTTGTGATATTAACTTTATTGGTTAACACTTTTTGGTTCTCTACATATGTTCCATGGATTTAAGTTATCATCAAGTTTCATTTCCTTAGCCCAGCAAGGCTTTTCTAACACCAACCTTCTTTGTACTACTGTTGGCAATATATTATATTCCCATATGTCCTGGCCCAATCATGTAATTATATACATAGTATTTTACACAACTGTGTTTTAAATCAGTTAAGAGAAGAAATAGGTGTGCATATACTACCTTTTAAATTAAAATTAATTATTTTCATTATTTAATAACCTAAGTTTTAAATTAACTAAATGTTGTGGAGGGTTGTGTCCCCCCCAATCAAATTCACATGTTGAAGGCCTACTCCTCAATGTGATTGTATTAGGAGGTGAGTCATTTGGGAAGTAATTAGTTTAGATGAGGTCATGAGGGTGGATCCCTCCTGATGATATTAGTGTTCTATAAAAAGAAGAAGAGCTTCCTCTCTGCCTGTACACAAAGTAGAGGCCATGTGAACATACAGAGATGGTTGGGGCCTACATGCCAAGATAAAAGGTTTACATATATATATATATATATGTATTTATCCATTCATCAGCCAATGGACATTTGGGGGGCTCTCTCCATAATTTGACTATTGTTGATAATGCTGTTATAATCATTGGGGTGCATGTACTCCTTCAAATCTGTATTGTTTTTATCCTTTGGATAAATATCTAGTAGTGCAATTGCTGGGTCTATTTTAGGTTTTTTGAGGAATCTCCATAGTGTTCTCCAGAGTGGCTGCATCAGTTTGCATTCCCACCAACGGTGCAAGAGTGTTCTCCTTTCTCCACATCCTCACCAACACCTGTTGTATCTTGTGTTGTTAATTTTAGATATTTTGACAGATGTGAGGTAGTATCTCATTGTGGTTTTGGTTTGTATTTCACTGATGATGAACAATGTTGAGCATCTTTTCATGTCTCTGTTACCCATTTGTATGTCTTCTTTGGAAATGTGTCTATTCATGTCTACTGTTTCTTAACTGGGTTATTTGTTTTTTGGGTGTTGAGTTTAATAAATTCTTTATAGATTTTGGATGCCAACCCTTTATCAGATATGTCATTTGCAAATATCTTCTTCCATTCTGCAGGCTGCTTTTTAGTTTTGCTAGTTTAGTTTTTTCAACTTTGCTGTGCAGAAGCTTTTAGGTCTTTTATCCAATTTGAATTTATTTTTGTGTATGGTGTAAGAACGTGGTCCACTTTCATTCTTCTGCATGTTGTCATCCAGTTTCACACAAATGATTTTTGAAGAGACTGTCTTTTTTCCATTGGATATTCTTTCCTGCTTTGGTCAAAGTTTAGTTGACCATATATTTGTGCATCCATTTCTGGGTTTTCTATCTTGTTCCATTGATCTATGTGTCTGTTTTTATGCCAGCACCATACTGTCCTGATGACTATAGCTTTGTAACATAGCTTGAAATCTGGAATCATGATGTCACAACAAGATACTAGGAAATCAAATTCAACAGTATATTTAAAGAATTATTCACCATAATCAAGTGGGATTTATTCCTGGGTGGCAGAGCTGGTTCAATATTCACAGATCAATCAATGTGGTACACCACAATAATAAAAGAAAGGATAAGAACCATATGATTTTGCCAATAGATGCAGAAAAAATATTTGACAAAATACAGCATGCATTTTTGATAAGAAGCCTCAACAAAGTACGGATAGATGGAATATACCTCAACATCATAAAGGCTGTATACGAAAGACCCACAGGTAATATCATCCTCAATAATGAAAACTAAGAGCCTTTCCCTTACCATCAAGAAAAAGACAATGATGTCTACTCTCACCACGAATATTTAACATTGCACTGGAAGTCTCAGCTTCAACAATCAGACAATAAAAAGAAACAAAAGGCATCCAAATTGGCAAGGAAGAGGTCAAACTTTCACTATTTACAGACCACATTATACTCTATGTAGAAAACCTGAACGACTCCACCAAAAAATTGTTAGAGCTAATACATGAGTTTAGCAAAGTTGCAGAATATAAAGTCAATGTGCAGAAATCTGTTGCGTTTCTATACACCAATAATGAAGCAGCAGAAAAAGAAATCAAGGAGTTGATTTCATTTGTAATTGCACCAAAAACAATAAGATACCTAGGAATAAACCTAACTAAAGAGGTAAAAGATCTATATTCTGAAAACGATAGAGCACTTATGAAAGAAATCAAAGGGGACACAAGGAAATGGAAAAGCATTCCATACTCATGGATTCAAAAAACATTGTTAAAATGTCAATACTACCCAAAGCAATCTACACCTTTACAAATTTAATGCAATCCCTATCAAAACTACCATGAACATTTTTCACAGAGCTAAAACAAACAACCCTAAAATTTCTATAGAAACACAAAAGACCCCAAATGGAGAAAGCAATTCTGAAAAAGTAATATGGGATTATTAAATAAATTATGTCACATTGGTTTGTACTAGAACTGTCTTCAAATAAGGTGCCCTAGTCAGGCCCAGCCTAAAGTAGAAAACACCAGTCAGTTTCTAGAAGTACAACCAAGCCCAGATTAGCAGAGTTTGCCAACCAAGTCCAACCCAGATTATCGAATCCTGCAGATGCATACACTGTACATACAAAGGACTGTTGTTTCAAGCCACTGAGTTTTGAGATTGTATATTACACAGCAATAGACAGCTAATACACTATGCAATAGATACCATCTACCCATAAAAGAGTTCTTTATTATATTGATAAGCAATAGTCTTTGAAATTTATTGTTCAGTTCAATTAAGCGCAGAAAAATGTAAAGCATTTGATCATCTGTGAAAATAAATTTGCATATATATGCATAAGATATGACTAGAAGGATACACAAGAAAGGGTGATAAAAGTCCGTTGTCTGTGGAAAGGTTAGCTGGATAGATGAGGGACAGGAGGAGTGGAAAGAGACTTTTCCCTTGTATACCTTTTTGTTATTTTTAAATTTTCAACTGTTTAAATGAATTACGTATATTAGAAAATAAGTTAAATTATTTTTAAAAACTCAGGATACTCCTGGTGCTCCAAATTCTTCTAGCAAGTAATAGAACAGAAAAAACATCTGAAATCAGTGAGATTTTTCTTTCTTTTCAAATGCCAATTCTGCTTAGATGAGTGCAGGAATTTTTTACTGCTCCCTTAAATCAAGAGTTTCACCAGTATTTGTCTAGGTGCACAACTCTAGTTTATTATGATTTCTTGATAGTTAATATATATATATATCTTAATTAAAATTCAATCATGTGAAAACAACAGCCCAATGTAGAAAATGAGCAAATGAATTAATCAGACACTTCATGAAAGAATACCAGTGGCAAATAAGAGCATTAAAAAGGTGCTCAAGATCACTGATCAAAGAAAAGTAAAATGAAATACTACCACACACTTTTTAGAATATCTAAAATTAAAAAGTCTAAAACCATGTTAAGTATTGGAAAGATGTGGACCAACCGGAACTCTTCTTCACTGCTGGTGGTGATATGAAATAGTATAACCATTTTTGGAAACTAGTTTGGCAATCCTGAAAAAGTTAAAAATGCGTCTACCATATGACCTAATGATTCCATCTCTTGTTATTTATTCAAGACAAATGGTAGCATATGTCCACACAAAGACTTGAACATGATTGTTCATCAGAGCTTTATATGTGATAGCCCCCACCTAAAAACAGACTGAATATCCATCTGTAGGTAAAGGGATAAACAAAATATCCTATATCCATACCATGGAATACTCTTCAGTTAAAAAAAAAAAAAAAGAGAATAAATTATTGATACTCATAACAACATGGAAGAATCTCAAATTAAGTATGCTGAGTGAAAGAAGCCAGTAAAAGAGAGCACGTACTATATGATTCCACTTATATAAGATTCTAGAAAATTCAAATTCATCTATAGTGACAGAAGTGAAATCAGTGGTTGCCTAGGGATAGGTTTGTGTGGAGGTGACATGTAGATGGAGGTAATATTAAAGGTCAAGAAGAAATTTTTGAGGGTGATAAATATGTTCATTTTCTTGATTGCAATAATGGTTTCAAAGGTGTATACACAAGTCAAAACTTACTAAGTTATACTTTAATTATATGCAAAAGAAATTTGAAAAAGAAACCAAGTGTTAGGATTTATAAAGCCAAGCAGCAACTACACAGGTTTATATTGCACTATGTGTTTTCTATATTTAATAACAAAATATATACCTTCAACTAAAAAAGGAAACTAGATTTCTCACACCTCAGATAATTGACTTAATAAACTAGTGGAAACAATAAGTTTTCATGAAAACAGGGCTCTAGTCTGTTTTATTTACCATATCTCAGCTCTCAGTACAGTGCCTAGAAGCAAATTATGAATAAATTCACCTTATTCATAACTACTGGTTATTTTCTTCTTTTAAAGAAGCCTCTAGTTCCTTATGGTAAAGCTTGGAATTTATGGGACAATATTAGAATGATTGCCCATACTGTGGAGGGTAGTTGATGAGATTGTCAGAAATTCTTATCTATCTATCTATCTATCATCTATCTATCATCTATCTATCTACCTATCTATCTATCTATCACCTATGAACCTTAGCTCAGTGAGTAAGACTTATAAAATACATTAGAGAAGCTTGGGCCATGTAGCCAAGTTTTGGCCCAAATTTGTCTGCTGAACTTCTGCCATGTACATGCAATAGATTGCCTGTCAACGTGCCAGGGTTAGAATTTTTTTTAACGAAAATTTCTGGCTTTGGAGGTGGCTCTGTTTGGAAGACAAAGTGGGTACCACAAAAAAGTCACATTAATAAACATTTATTGAACTGTATTAAATTTAATTGAAATTAATTGAATTTGGATGGTGGCTACAATTGCAACTGCTTCCATTTCTTGGCTGAATTCCAGTTTGGGTTTAGAACTCAGTTTGAGCAAAGGACTAGAGAAGTGGAAAATCTCCAATGTCACCTTCAAAGTTGAATTATTTTACACAGAAAAAGAGTATTAGGTAATATTTCTGATTAAAATGTTTATCATAATTTCCTTTGGAAAAAAATAATTTCAACCAAATAAGTCAGAGTTTTCTATACACAAAGTTCACTATTCTATGCTTTACTCTAGGTATGTCTCAACTTCTTATAGTCAATTTTGACTCTTTCAATCTAGAATTATTAGAATTTCTCCTGGACATCATTAAAATATAAAAATCATCTATAATTGTATAATGTTTAGAATTATAAATGCCTGTATTCTCACCTCCATACTGAATAAGTCATCACAATGTATAGATTCTAGCTTTTAAATATTTGTACAGGTTGTTTTCAACCCTTTTGAAACTAATATTTCCTTTTTAAAACAAATATTTTATAAAACCTCCTCTGTACATCAAATTTACCTACACACATATATTTTAATATTAACTATAATATAAAGGAGAAATAAAAGAATAATTAAGTGTTAAATAACATTAATGAAATATAAATATTTGGGCACAACTATATTAGAAGACCTAATGCAGTGGTAATACACTTCCAGCTATTTATAAACAGGTTTGTATTTAAGAGAAAGTAGACAAAAATTCAAATAAATAGTGAAAATATTTTTCCTTTATATTAGACATTTTGAATCTTTTTTAAAAAAATATTTATTTGTGTTTGTTTATTTTGAGAGTAAGAGACATTTCAAGTGGGGAGAGACAGAGAGAGAGGAGAGAGAATCCCAAGATGGGGGTCTCAAACTCATGAGCAGATCATGACCTGAGCCAAAATCAAGAGTCAGATGCTTAACCGACTGAACCACCCCAGGTGCCCCTATGTTAGACATTTTGAAGTAAGATTCACTGTGGATGCAATAACTACAAATGCAAACTGATACAGTTGGGCTGTACTGGTGATTCAAACAACATGAGTGGCATAGCTGTCAGAAATAAAATTTTGTAAAGTTCTAAACAAAACAAAAAATATATATACATATATCTTTTCAATAAATACGGTAGCTGCATTCCTGGAAACTTCAGTGTATATTAAAACCATACTCTAAGTATTTTCAGTTTGAATGAAGATGTTTCTAGGCTGATCATAATCTGGTTTTTCATCTGCAAGAATGTCTAGAGGGATATTTAAATGTCATGTGGGAAGTGGAATAATTTTTCATTCTATATTACTGCCCTCTAATTATAGGAGATCTAACATCCCTGGCATCTATGTGCTAAACGTCAATCACTGGGACAACCAGAAAATGCCTCCATAGATATACAAAATGTCCACCAGGGGCAGTGTCACCCTGTTGAGAACCACCGCTCTATACAATCTGTTCCTGGCTTGTCAATCTTTTATCGTTACTTTAGTTTGGTTCTGCAACCACTCACACTTGGACCTCCTACCTTCACTCCCTGCCCTCAGTCTTCTCTGCCTGTGTTTCATCCTTCAAACAGATAGCAAAAGTGATCTTTCTAAAACGCATGTCTGATCATGTCATTTCATACCTGAATATGGTCGGAGGCTCCCCAGCACTATTGGATGAAGTCAAACTTTTTAGAATGGAGGGCAGCAATCTGTTCTCACTATATTTCAAATCTTGTACCACTCTCTTGAATGTGTGTTGTGGTCTTCCCCATGTAGTCTCTAGAACTGAGTAAGTTCTCTGAGTCTTTCCTCCAAGTTGGCCATCTTTGGTCTGGAGAGTTCTTACTAATAATTCGAAATGTTATTAATAATTATTAATAATTCAAAATGCAATTCAAGCATTGCATCTCCAGTAAAACCTTCTCCAGTCAGCCCCCCACTCTACCTCTGACGCTGGCGCTTATCATGTTTTATAACTATTAGATCGTCTGCCTCTACGACTACACTATAAATTTAATCTGACAGCAATGATTTTTACGCTATCTACCTTTGTATCCCAAGAACATCAAGTAGGTGGAGGCCATATGGTAAGGCTTAAACAGTTAAACACTTTTAACATTGAATGATCCTGTAATGTTAACTATCTGGAGTTCTGTAGATTACCATGTAATTGTTTTTATTTACCTTTCAATATTTCTCACCCCTGAAGAATCACATATTTCCACCCAGTTTAACCTTTCCATCTTGGAGCTTTTTATCTTGTTCTTTCTTAAGTATTTATTTCAACTCCAACAAATTTTGAAACATCTTATATTTTCCTTTTACCAACTCCACCCTTCCACTATACTGACTCATGAAAAAAATATGTCCTTTGTGACCCAACCCTGGTTGATATTTTATTTAATTTCACTTAATTTATTTAACTTTACTTAATTTATTTAATTTAGCTTGACTTAATTTAATTGTTATTTAATTTACCTTCTTTATATATCAGACAAGAAGCCCATTTCTTTCTAAAGTAATTTGAAATCAGCTCATGAAAAGAGTTTTCTTTTCTTTCGCTAACAATTTTTAAAAATTGTTTTCTCCATGAGTGGATGTATATAACCTCAGGTTGATTGTTGTGGTTTTAAGTGTTGTGTCATGATTTTATGACATAACTGCTTGATATTATTCACCAATACTTAATTTTGTTTTATATTTTTCAGATTTGAAAGTGTTTACATTTATCAATTTCTTTGCTAATTTAAGGTAGAGATCAAAATTTCGTAGTTTTAAATAATGTTGATGTTTGTCCATGGTGAACTATTTGGCTTCCCTCTGCTAGTTTTCATGAGGGTGGCCATAATCAGTCATCCTTTTTCTTTTCTTAATACTACATTATTCTTTGCCATTCTAAGACTTAACAGCAATATTTCAATAGTTTACTAATGACTTTCCTTTGGGTCATTAGAAGAAAAATGGTTCCTGTGGAAACAATCTAAATAAATGATAGTGCAGAGACATTTTTCTGGAGGCTACAAAGTGACCTATTGAAATACGCTAAATTGTTTTTCTCCATTAGGACATTCAGATCCTCCTTTTATTTCATTCTGGAATGAAAGAATAAATGGGGAACAAATGTGCTCTGAAATCCTCTGTCCTGCTCTAAAGCATGTAAATAGCATCTCACACAAAACATTTTCAAGCTGTCAGGAGTGAGGCAAGTATGATAATTTAAGATAATTAAAATTCTTAAGACAATCAAAATAGAATGGATCCTAGTAAGCTTTTCTCACTTGAAGGAAACTTCTTTAAAAAGTAGTCACTGATCTAAATATCTTTCAATAGGCGATTAAAAAATATGGTATAACAATGCAAAGCATGGAATATTTTGGAGTCTTTAAAAAAGAAGAAAGCAAACCTATGTATATGGACATAGAATGATATATATGTTTGTACCAAATTAGAAAAGTTATGAATAATACATATTCTATGATCCCATTCATGTAAAAAATAGAAACACAGGTAAAACATATACAAAATATATACAAAATAGAGGTGATTAGAAAGACACACACACATCAAACTTCAATGTCGTGCATTGAAAAAGCTTTCGTTTCTGTGTCCATTTCTTCCACCAGGTTATGAGTTCCTTGGTTGCCAGATCAAATAAATGGATGCCTAGCTAGATTTTTTTTTAATGTTTATTTATTTTTGGAGAGAGACAGCATGAACAGGGTAGGGACAGAGAGAGGGGTAGACATGGAATCTGAAGCAGGCTCCAGGCTCTAAGCTGTCAGCACAGAGCCCAATGTGGGGCTCCAACCCAGGAACTGTGAGATTATGACCTGAGCCGAAGGGCAGTGCTCAACTGACTGAGCCACCCAGGCGCCCCCCAGTTAAATTAGAATTTCAAGTGGAATGGATTTTTTAAGTACATCTCAAACATTACACAGGGCATACTTAATACTAAAAAATTATTCATTATTTATCTGAAATTCAAATTTTTATTTGTGAATTCTGGCAATTCTACTTCAAGGAGACCATAAACTATTCATCTTTGTACTCCTATCATTAGCATACTTACAGATACATAGTGGTTGCACAATAAATCGTGAGAGGGAGAGTAATTGAGGAGAGCACAATAACAGGCAATTTTGCTAAGTGTGTTTCATACATTATCTCCATTCTAATGGAAATGCCTTACAGTTTTATTAGTGGTCCTATTTTACAGATTAAGAAACAGAGGTAGACAAAAGTCACCCAGTAAATGGAAGAGTTAGAAATGACCCCAAGTTTCTGGGTCCTGATTCAGCAGCCATAACCAAGTGCCAGCTACAGGGAGGAAAGGGAGAAAAGATGGGGAAAGAGAATCAGAGGTGTGGCTTTGGTTCTACCTAAGTGTAGCTGAGCAGGCCTGCACAAAGTCTTTAACCTTGTTAGAGGTGGAATGTGGGATATGTAGGAGAGGCAGACACATCTGGACCTTGTCCCCATATCTACCACACATTCGAACAAGTTACATAATTTATTTTTGCCTAATTTTCTTGTCTGTATAACAGGAGTAAGAAGACCTGAGTACTGACACAATGAAAAAAAGAGATAATTTCTGTAAAGTGGTCAGCACAGGGTTTGTCCAATGAAAGAACACTAAGTCAATGCTAGTTATTCTTGGCCCAGAACCCCAGTTTTTTCATTAAAAAAACCCAGAATAACAACATCAATAACAAGACAGAGACACAAATAATACCAATATTGCCAAGTTGATTTGAGGATCAGATGAGAAATACATATTATCTTTCTATATTCTAAACAGCTTCTCATTCTCCTCAACAGAGTGCTTGCTCCTTAGATCAGAATCAGAATTAATGCCATGCGAGAACATTATTTACAATTTTTCGTCTGAGTAATTCATTTTGTTTTAAAAATTGTCATACAGTACAATCCACTCTTTTTCGGTGTATAAAGTTTTATGAATTTTAACCCATGTACAGATTTATGTAACCACTACCACAGTCCAGATACAGAACATGACTCTAGCTTTTGAGATTCTTTTTTCAAAGCGTTTCACATTCTTGTTGCAAAACAGTTTTAAAAATAAGAAAAAAAGAATTTAGATAACTGTCAAGATACAAACTAACAAGAATGGCATTTTGTACAAATCTCTGCAGTCCCCAACCCCTCTAGGTCTTGTCTGGGCCATTTTTGCTGTTGACTCTGCAGACTCTCTGTTTCCACCAAAGTAAATCAGGAATCGCTTGAGAATTGGGGCATTTCTTCATGCTAAACGCACACGTCACAGGCACAAACTTCAGCATTTCCTCTTTGTTTCTTTTTATATTACCTTCCAGATCTCAATTTTCCCAATTATTTCCTCTAATTGCCATTTTCTCTCTAAAATGAAGAAGCCTGGAATACCAGCACCTTCTCATCCTTTCAGGACAATTATTGGATAGAGTTATTTAGAGAGCAACGCTGGAGCCCTCAGGACCCTAAACCTCTCCGAAATAACAGATCCTCCAGATAACAATCTATCCCTTTCCCCAACTCCATCCTCTCCACCTCCCCAGCCTGCCAGGCACTCCCTGGGAGGATAGACATCTGGACCAAACTTCCGTCCTCCGAGGGCCGCCCACGTCCCATCCCCCACCTCATGGGCTCTCCCATCTTAAGAGACTTGCACTGGCACACCAATGCCACATCCGCTTTCTGGGTGACTCAAGTCTTTGCTATTTGCCTTTTCTTTCTAGCATGCTTTGGCTGCTGTTTTCTTCCCTCTGTTTTTAATTTGGGGAGGAGGAAAGCTAATGAACCAAGAACGAATCTCCTCTCCTCGACTCCTTTTCCCTCTTAAAGTTGGCTCTCTAGTTCTCAAGTTCTGTAACTATCCTAGAAGTGCGGGGGTGGGACAGGTGGGGATGCATTAATTACACCTAAACCTTAAATTGGCATGTAACGTTATCACTCGGGTGGGAAGACTTTCTGAAGCTCCCTTGCAGCTTGCTAGGCATTTTGCTGCTGCCGCTGTACATTTCCTGCTCATTTCTTAATGCTGCTGCTTCGCGTGGCTCTGTCACCCCTAAAACTACCTATACGGCGCGAGGTGCCAAAATCAGAGTGAATTCCACGAGATTCACCAGCGGTTTTCTTCCTGTCCAAGGTAAATACATTATGCAAAATGAGGAACCACCAAAGGATGCAGGCGAAGGGGGAGAGAGAGGGATTCCCTCACCTTTCCGGGCACAGCCCTCGTTAATTTCCACCGGGAGGAGGCGCGCGGCCCAGATCCCCCCAGTGTCTTTTCTTAAATCCCCCTACCGAGGGCTGCAAAGGTTGGTCGCGCGGCGGGAGCAGCGCCTCCAGCAGGCCCAGCTCTCCCCCGCCCCCAAGGTTGGTTTTTCCCAGCTGCGGAGGCTGGGCCAAGGGCTGGGGTGCTAGGAGAGTCGGCGCCCGCTGCGCGGAGCCGGGAAGTCGCCGCGACTCCGGTGAGACTCAGAGTTGTCTCTGGAGGTGACCGGCGCGGAGGTGAGCGGCGGGGAGCCAGCGGCGAAGGCGAAAACGCGGAGGCTGCGCCGTGGCCCCTTCCCATCTTTTGAAGGGAGAGTGGCGTGGGTCCGGGGTCCCACCGCCGCTTTGTTCGCGGCCCCTCCCTGACTCTTTGGAGATGACTTGAACCCCCTCTGGGATCCGAGGGTCTGGCTGGGGCGGGGGCTGAGGGGGAGGGGGCAGCGACAGCTGTTAGGTCCTCCATTTCCTGCTAAGCGGAGAAGGTGCCCAAAGAGATGAAAAGACTCCTGTAACCTGAAACTTCCCTCCCTTCCCAACCTGGACCGCGAGGTGAGGTCGGGCGGGGGCGGGGACCCCGGAAGGCAGGTCGCCCGCGGAGGCGGTCGGGGACCGAGCGGGGAGAGTGAGAAGTTTGGTCGGGAAGGCGCTGGGGATTAAGTGAGAAGTTCGACTCCGGGGACGAATCTGGTCGGGAGGGAGGAGGGCGGGAGGCTGGAAGAATGTATATATAGCGTGGGCCTGGGCAGAGGGGAGACTTTCCCCTCGGTGTCTCGGGACGCGCGCCCCTCTCGGGGGTGAAGATGTGCGTGGGAGTGGGGGAGGCGGAGCCCGGACGCGCTTTCGGAGGGAGGTCTTGGGGACCGCGTGGGGACGACTTGGCTTGGGGAGCCCGGTTCCCGCACTCGGGGAGCTGCGGCCGCCGCCGCTGCTCATGCTTCTCTCCCGCCTGTCCCAGGTCCTGAAGCGGATCGAGCACGAGGCGCCAACAAAAGAGGCCGGAGGGTGCCACCCGGGGGCGGCGGCAGGAAGACGAGCCTGAGGAAGAGCGCGGAGCTGGGCGTCCAGACCCGCCGTGCGTACTTTTTGGAGGGAAGGGGTGGGGGAATCGGCCCCGGGAGGGGGACGCCGGGTGGCGAGGGGGTTAGCCAAGTTCCGGCTGCGGCGTCCCTCCTCCGCTCGCAAGAGAGGAAAGTTTTCTCCGGACGCTTCCGGCAGGCGGGCGCCCTCCGGACCGGCTCCCGAGGCTTCGGAGCGGGCGCCGTCTCAGCCCAGCTCCGGGGAAAGCCGCGCCGCGATGCCTGGGGGGTGCTCCCGGGGCGCCGCCGCCGGAGACGGGCGGCTGCGGCTGGCGCGGCTGGCGCTGGTCCTCCTGGGCTGGGTCTCCTCGTCCCCGTTCACTTCCTCGGCGCCCTCCACCTCCTCCGCGTCGTTCCTGGCCTCCGCGGTGTCCGCCCAGCCCCCGCTGCCGGGCCAATGTCCCCAGCTTTGCGAGTGCTCCGAGGCGGCGCGCACCGTCAAGTGCGTGAACCGCAACCTGACCGAGGTGCCCGCGGACCTGCCCCACTACGTGCGCAACCTCTTCCTCACCGGCAATCAGCTGGCGGTGCTCCCCGCCGGCGCCTTTGCCCGCCGGCCGCCGCTGGCGGAGCTGGCCACGCTCAACCTCAGTGGCAGCCGCCTGCAGGACGTGCGCGCCGGCGCCTTCGAGCATCTGCCCAGCCTGCGCCAGCTCGACCTCAGCCACAACCCGCTGGCCCAGCTCAGCCCCTTCGCCTTCTCGGGCGGCAACGCCAGCCTCTCGGCCCCCAGCCCCCTGGCGGAACTGCTGCTGAACCACGTCGTGCCCCCTGACGACAACCGGCGGAACCGGAGTTTCGAGGGCATGGTGGCGGCGGCCCTACGCGCGGGCCATGCGCTTCGCGGCCTCCAGCGCCTCGAACTGGCCAGCAACCGCTTCCTTTACTTGCCTCGCGACGTACTGGTCGACCTCCCCGGCCTCAGGCACCTGGATCTGCGCAACAACTCTCTGGTGAGCTTAACCTACGTGTCCTTCCGCAACCTGACACACCTAGAAAGCCTCCACCTGGAGGACAACGCCCTCAAGGTCCTTCACAACAGCACCCTGGCGGAGTTGCAGAGCCTGCCCCACGTCACGGTCTTCTTGGACAACAATCCCTGGGTCTGCGACTGCCACATGGTAGACATGGTGGCCTGGCTCAAGGAGACAGAGATAGTGCAGGGCAAATCCAGGCTCGCCTGTGCATTCCCGGAAAAAATGTGGAATCGGGCCCTTTTGGAACTCAACGTCTCCCACCTGGAGTGTGACCCTATCCTCCCTCCATCCCTGCAGACTTCTTATGTCTTTCTAGGTATTGTTTTAGCCCTGATAGGTGCCATTTTCCTACTGGTTTTGTACTTGAACCGCAAGGGGATAAAAAAGTGGATGCATAATATCAGAGATGCCTGCAGGGATCACATGGAAGGGTATCACTACAGATATGAAATCAACGCGGACCCCAGGTTGACAAACCTCAGTTCTAATTCGGATGTCTGAGACACATTTGAGGACAGCTATGCATGACATGTAGACTTAAGCTTTATTCTGTCCTAAGCTTGCTCCACTTCCACCCTCCACTATGGACACCACTGACCTTGACTGAAAGCAGTGAAGGGAATTTGCTCCCTTGTTATGTGAAGTTTCTTGGTGTGTCTTGTTAATGTAAGACGATGAAAAGCTGTGCATAGTGTTTTATCCTCTTCCTTCTCTTGGAACTCAACTCCTGTGGAGGGATTTTTCAAGTTTCAGCATGAACATGGACTCCTGGCTGTTTCTCTTAGTCCGGTTCGAGGGGTAGCCAGTGTACCCGCACAGATAGCATTCAACAAAAGCTGCCTCAACTTTTTTGAGAAAAAGACTTTATTCATAAATATCAGTTTTCTCATGTACCTAAATTGTGGAGAAAATAAATGCATTCTATAGACTGCCTGCAGATCTTAGCAAGCTCTTCAAAGTAACTCCATAGTACACAGGAGCACCTGCATCCGAGAGCATGCTTACATTTTACTGTTCTACTTATTACAAAAAATAACTTGCAACTTCAGATAACTTCTTTGACAAAGTAACTTACTTTTTTGGTTGCAGTTTATATGAAACTATACTGAAGTTTTTTTATAAACTGCATTGAGATCCAACAGACTAAATTGTTAAGAAAAACTTCAATAAAGATTCTTAAAAGAATTACAGTGTGTTCAAGTTTGCTATTTGAAAAAAATAGGATTAGGAGTAATGTCTTATATAAGTAGACTTTAGAAATAGTTTTGAGATGGTGGATCTTTTCAGGATTCAAACAGAGTTGAATATTCATGTAATAGACATCTCATGGTCCCAAAGTTAATTCTATTCATGAAGCAGTTTTATAAGGGCATTATATAAAGTTGGTAGGGTGAGAGGGAAGAGGTCCTCATGATAAACAGCTCACAGTTTGGAACTTTTTCTACACCAATTTGTTATAATGGAACAAAATTATTTACTTAAGGAAACTTTATGAAGTTATTTGTGGGCTTTTAGAGCAGAATACGAAACATATAATGCAGTTGTTTCCAAATGAAGTGTCTTAAAGATACTGACCGAATATCCTAAAATAAAAGATTTCAAAATGTAAATTTAAAAAAATGTTTCCTAAGATCATAATGTAAATTGGAACTTAGACTTTCTTGGGAAAAATTTTTTCAAGACATTTAAAATGGAATATACATGGTCAGTAGTTTATCAGAGATCCTGCTTGCATGTTTAAAAACTTTCATGATAGGCTATGAATTTGAGGAAATAACCACATATAAATGTCTACATCCATAAACGTGTCTCAACTAATCATAGGTTATGTTTAGTTCAGTATTTAAGAATTTGGGGTTGTTTCGATTTTTTGCCTAAGCTTTATCTACACCTTTGTGAAGAATAAATCACAGTTAAGGGTAAATAAAAGCAATTGGTTGACCAATTGATACTATCAATAATACACAGGATTTTCTTTTGGTCAGTTTATTATGAGCCAATTAAGCTTAAAAGTAAATTCCATTAATCTTCAATCTATTATATAAAGTGACTTAAATTTAGTTATTACTTAACGTACAGAGTAGGTAAATTCGCATCAGTAAGTCTCAGGGCCTTCTCTTTAAATTGATTATGTTCTACAGTGTTTTATATTTGAAATAAAATTTACATTTCCATATTTTTATAAATGAAATTGGAATGTTGTATTTTAGGTTTCAGAGGTCTTTGCCTTTTCCTTCTCTGAGTTAAATTGAGAAGTTTTCAAAATAGGGCTAAAGATTTATGAATCTGTTCCTTGTTTAGACTCCAGTTGGAATATGAAGTTCTAACTATATTAACTTTCATAAGACTCATTTTATGAAATATTACAGTATTTATTACTTACAGGTTCTATTTCAGATCCTATAATTACCTGAGAAAAGGTTAAGTATACGGTACTTAATATTCCATTAAACATTTTAAGTGTTCACCAGTGTTTTAGTAAAAAGCATCTAATAAATAAGGGCATATACACCATGTTAGAAATAAACTACTGATGGACTTTGATTGGGAAGTCTGCTGATACTGTGGAAAGTCTATTTAGAAGAATTATTTAGTCCTCATATAATAACCTAACAGTTAAAAATTGAGCTCTATCTAAGATCCGGGGAAGCAGTAAATTCATTAGGTTTTCTCATCTACTCACTGAAGCAGGATCTAGAGTAAAGTGAAGTTGTTTTCACCTTTTTTTGAAGTTAGAATTTCTTCTTTCTCATCCCCTTATTTCTTCCTTTGTATGAACTTCCCAATTTGCTACTGGTCTCATTTCTGTGACATCACTCCTTGCTATTCTCCTATACATGGCAATTGAACAGTCTTCCAACAAAAAATAATACTGTTTGGGAACAATTGCCATTGTGTAGCCATAATATTTGAAGTCTATAAACTTCTAAGGCAATCTGAGATAAATACAGTGTGAATATAGGAAAAATGAAATAAAAGTATCAGCACTTTATTTAAGTGTACTTGTTTTAAATGCTGATCTTTAGTAACATTATGCATTACTAATCCTAGAAACCTATAAGTAATCCACTTAAAATAAATTATTTTGGTTGGTGATATACTTTATTACTCAGCTTGAAACAAAGCTGTTTCAGCAAAAACACCCTTCATTTATCCTTTATAAGTTTCATTTGAAGGAAGTTAGAAAAATACTTAAAAATTTAAGCACTTGATAAATCCCTCAATTTAGAAAGCTATTAAAATGTCCAATAAATTTCTATTTAAAGTGCAAGATTTTAGGATAATACACTATTTGACCCTGAATTGCAGCCACCTGCTTTCAATGTAATCATTCAGTTTGATAAATTAATATGTGTATATATCATCAATTTTGCTGCCTGGTGTGATTCAGTGGTGACCTGTAAGGCACATTTGTACCTTATGGCTGAGGGATTTTTCCCACAAAACCAGGAAAATTTGAAGCATAGTCAATAAAATTTTTTAAAGGGAAAGGAGCTACATAAATTGATACTATCAATAATAGACAAGATTTTCCTCCTTCCTTCCTTCCTTCCTTCCTTCCTTCCTTCCTTCCTTCCTTCCTTCCTTCTTCCTTCCTTCCTTCCTTCCTTCCTTCCTTCCTTCCTTCCTTCCTTCCTAAGTGAGGAAAGGCTTGAGTGAAATAAATGAGCAAATCATAAATCGTAAATCCTTTTAAAATATCTTGATTGGCAGCAAATTCGGATTGTGCTCAATATTTAATTACAAATAACTGAGCCTGAGTGGCTCAGTTGGTTAAGCCTCCACCTTCTGCTCAGGTCATCTACTCATCTGATCTCACGGTTCGTGGGTTCGAGACGGCGTCGGGCCCTGTGCTGACTGCCAGCTCAGAGCCTGGAGCCTGTTTCAGATTCTGTATCTCCTTCTCTCTCTGACCCTCCTCTGCTCATGCTGTCTGTCTGTCTGTCTCTCTCTCTCAGAAATAAATAAAACATTTTAAAAAAAGGAATAACATATCTTTTCTGTCTTTTAAATTAAAGTAGATGTTGGAAGGAAGGAGGGGAGCAAGGAAAGAAGGAAGGGAGAGAGAGAGAGAGAGAGATGAAGGAAGGAAGGAAGGAAGGAAGGAAGGAAGGAAGGAAGGAAGGAAGGAAGGTCCAAATGAACTGTGATTGTTTTCTTAGGGATTCCATTTTACTCTGTCCCTTTTGGCCCTAATGTTCCAATATGGGGCTTACCTGCTTGAAGACATCCCAGGCTTTGCAGCTCTAGGTTGGGAGTCTTTCATATCATCTCTGCTTTCCATTTACATTTTTCTCCAAAGAGTACACTAAAAAAGACAATCATGAGGATATGCAAGGTTAAAAACAATTGGCATGTGCTTTCTTCCTACTCCCAAATCCGTTCAGTCATCCAGCCTTTAGAGAGCAGCACTATTAAGTGAAGACACATTTATTTTATGAGATTCAGGTTTCACTTTAATACTTGTGTGCGGATTTTTCACAGTAAAGTAGAGGGAAGAAAGGAAATTATATTTTTAGGTAATAAATGAAAAATGCCTTGACAATGACTTTTTAAAAATCTTTCAGCAATATTGCCGTGCCACATTAGAAATAATTAGGAAAACATATCCTATATTATTAGAAATAATTAGGAAAACATATTCTATCTTGTCTTCTTTCAGATGGAGAAAAACAGCTCCTTGAGGATGTTTTGTACAGTTATTTTTCCGTTCTTATCCCTACAAATAACTTGGAAACTCAAGTGGCTTCATTTGTGTTTTGTTTTAAAACATTTCAGCAGCTCTAACTTGATCATGGTTTAAAAAAATCTAGATTTTAAAAAATATTTAATTTGTGATGTATACAATTTTGACAGGAGTAAGAACTTGGAGTATTTCAAAATGGAAGGGTTTTAGATGTGTCAAGTCCAGTTTCCTATTCTATAAATGAAGAAACTAATAATTGTGATATATCATTATGTTATATACTGACAACTAGGATTAGATCTCAGAGTTCCTGACTACCCTTCTAATGTTCTTTTTGCCACATGATGGCATTACTAATTACCTACCTTCAAACCTTTGGAATTTCCATGTTTAATATAAAAAGGCAATTGCTATGAATTTATTGGTTTTATTGTTTTCGCTTTGCCCTTATTCAATATGTTTTGGTTTGATCTAAATTTCACTTCCACTGTGTTAAAAATTACTCTGTTTCAGACCCTGAATATGCTTTAAATATGTTTTGAGGTAATTTTTTCACAGGAATCTTATTACCATAAAGCTCCGCTGAGTCTATGATATGAAATATTTTAGAAATTTAATGGTGGTATTTCTTTTGAAAAGAAAAATAAAACCGGAAAGCTGTGCTAGCTTGTGTAATTCTATCTTAAAAAATGAGTTAGCTCAGCTGTGAGAACTCTAAACAAATGAGACCAAGTTCATGACCGTGGAGACAGTCCGTTTTGCATGCTCAGGTCTGTGCTCACTCCAGGTGCATGCTGCAACCCATCCTTTCAGGGCCTGGACCGAACAGGGACTCTAAGTCAATGCAAATTCGTATCACCCAGGACAACCAGTAGACTGATGGGCCAAACCCCGGCAGCTGTCCTGCTGCTGTGTTAGTTTACTGTCTTTACCAGTGCAGCACCAACACGACTGTCCCTGGGTCCTTGCTGTAGTGTGTTTGCCTCAGATCACGAAAGGTTTCTCATTTATGTGAATTTTAAGAAAAATCTCTCATGAGTGCCTTTTACTGTACCACATGGGAAATAGATTTGCTTTGCTATTTGAAATGAAAATGTGGTTTAAGATTCAGGATTGTGATTACTATATCACAAACTTGTATGTAAATTGTCTATAAAAAACAAATGTAGTTTATGTTTAGCTGACATTTTATGATGGTAGGATTTATTTGTGATTCAGAATTTAAGGTGGTTGATGTAAGGATAGAGTTGTTTTAAGGGAGTAGAGTCTTAAAATATGACTAAATTTAATACTTTGTGTGAGAAATAAATATTTAAAATAATATGTTTTAAAGAATCTGAGGATGTTATCAACATAGGCTTTTTTAAAAACTTGAATTTAGTAGATTTAGTAGATTTCCCTACTTCTCTACTCCCAGGATCCTATTTCTACTCCTATTTCTACTCCTGTGTCTTCTCCCAAGGAGAACTATGATACACAACATTTCAAGGTGACTGGTTGCACACAAAAGAATTGGTCTGACTGAAACATTAGGTGGGTCAATTTACAAATATACATTTCTCTGCATGAGACAGTTTCTCCAAGTTTTACAATACAGTTAGTGAACTGTTTTCAAAGAGAACTTGATCTTTCACTTGGACACATTCTGCCATTATTCTTACAGACCACGGCAAACATGTGGCTATTAGCATTTAAAAGACATATTTAAAGTAACTCATTCATGTTTCTTGTAGATTATTTAAAAATATGGGAGGGAAACACCATGAGTTATCCTATCACTACAGAAAAAATGCTTCAATATTGAGATAAACTGCCTTTTGTTTATATCACATAGTATCTTGCCTTTTTACTTACAATGTTGTGAACATTCCCCAATATAATTAAAAACAATTTTATATCTGGTTTTAAAGTACACAGGCTGTCACATATTTTACACATGTAGGATTCTTCTTGCAATTTTAAGTAATGTTCTAATGAGCATTGTTATACCTACCTGTGTTTCTTTCTACATCCTTCATTTTTCCCTTAAAGTAGATCCTTGAAGGAGAATTACTGCATCAGAAGGTACAATGTCTTTTTTCTAACCTCTAAAAATATTTTTGATGTCTATTTAAATTAGGAATATTAAACATAGACCAGCATAGTTCATTATATATTTTAAATCTCACATCAAACTTTTTACAGAATGTTGAATGGTCTGTGAATAGGATTTTGAACAGAAAGAAACCTTAAGTTGCTAATTAACTTGTCACTGTTTTTAATACACAAATGTCTACTTTTTTTTAAAGTTAAAAAATTTGGGAATAGCTAAGCCCATTATCCAGTTAAAAGTGTGTGTGTGTGTGTGTGAGAGAGAGAGAGAGAGAGAGAGCACACTGCAGGGGTGGGAGAGGCTGGATGGGGTATGGAGGATCATCTGGGAAATTAATTTAGCTAGTTACAAGTTAGCAAGCAGTTTTCAAGACAAAGATATCTTTGCCTTAATTCTAATATTTTTAGATAATTTGTGTGTGCGTACTTAGAATTAATTTAGATTCCATGCACGTGATTTGATTGTCCTAATCTTACTGTTAATTTGCTTTAAAATTTCATTGAAGTCCTGTGAATCATTTATTCAGTTCACTCAATAGATATTTATTAAATGCTTTCTATATACCAAACACTATTGATGCACTGGGTTGAAAAATAAGTTTATGATGTAAAATTGTTTCTGATCCAGTAGAGGATAAATATGATAATAGCTAACATTTTATTGAGTGTTGAATATGAATCATACAGTAGGCAAAACCTTTTGCACATAAGATTTTATTTCTTATTTAGGAAGGACTTGAGGCTTAGAGAGTAGAGATGAATTGCCCACGGACAACTAAGTAGCAAGAATCAGATGTGGATATTCATTCATTCATTCATTCATTCATTCATTCATTTGTGTCTGTTTCCAGGGCCCATGGTCTGAACCTTTGAATTTTAGGAGCAATAAGATGTGAATAACTATGTTATAGGGTAGAACACGATAAAGCATTACCAGAGATTCAAACAGTATGGAATGGGGTTCAAAGCAGGAAGATAGTTTGTCTGGTTGGGAGACTCAAGAGTTTATGGAAGAGTTAGCTTTTAAGATGATCTTGAGCAAGGGGCAAACAGAGATGGGGGGTGGAAAAGGAAACTCAAGACAGAGGGAATAGCATAAGCAAATAGAATGGAGGCAATTAAAGACCTAGTGTGTTCTGGCAACAATAACATTGGAAGGATTATGTTTATAAGGAGTATTGCAGAGAGTGAACCTAGAAAGACAAGTCTGTAGCTATGAGAGATGGTTTCTACTTAGTTCAGTGGACAGAGGGAGAGCTGTTGGAGGCCTATGAGCAGAAGGGTGATACCCACAACTGTGGTGTCCTCCACAGGGTAAGAAAGCACCTCCTCCTCAAACCAGTTTGAATATCAAGAGTGATGATAACACACAAGCATCAAGCAATTGTGAATAGGTTTATAACTCCCATAATGGGATTTTCTGGGAGAACAGGGTTTGGCTTTCTTTTCATTGTGATTAGGGGGTGGGGCCAGAGTGAGGGTTCTGGATTTTTGTGGTTTTAACTACTCACCAGATGCCAAAGGATGAAACTCATAGTATTTTTAGGGGCTTGCCTAGATGTGAGGCAACAAAGTGGGAAGGGAGGATATGGGGCTTGAAAGTTGTCCATACTCAGACATCACAAATGGAGGCAGACTCAATTATAATTCATTACTGATGTTTGATGACTGAAATGTACTATGTCTCAATAAGTTGGACTTATTTAAGTAAGCCATTATGACTCTCTATGAGGCTTAGAGCATATGGCTATTAAGGCTTCATTGAGGTTTCACTGGGTATCTTGTTCAAGAGTCAATGTGTGTATTTTGAGAAGAGAAAATACATGCCTTAGTGACCATCAGTAATGTCTGGAACTTCAAAGAAGATAAGATGAAGCCTTTTATTTTGGCTTAGTATGGATAGACATGTGTGACCTTGATTTTTATTTTGGGTATCTGAGGCAAGAAATTCCCATAGTTTTTTAACCCAAAGGAGGTAGCCTTGGATAAGGAGTTGTTATTGCCATTGGTCACACTAAATGGCCAGATAATTAGTAATGTACCAAGCTTCTGTAAAAACAGGCACATTGGACCAATTTTTGGTCAGGTATCTTCTATTGCTAAAATGACTGCATGAAGTTTGGCCAATTGTGCAGACCTTTGAGTCTTGTTCTTAATCAAGGTTGTCCTGCTTAGAGGATGAATAACAGCAGCTTACTGGAGGGCTCCATCACCTGTTATGGTGATATCACCACAGGTAAAATAAATGAAATCCCTTTTTTGATTATTCAGTTCATCCTGAGTAATCAAACACACACACTTTCTTTAAGTGGTCAGTGGGTCTGGGATAGGGGTGACTTTCTCTAAGCACTATTACATCTGGCAAGGGACTAAAGACAGGGGAAATCAATTTATCCTAAAGGAGGGATATTCTAGAAGGCCAAGATTGGGCTTTATCTTGTAAATATCATTTCCATTTTAATAAGGAGGCCTCTGTGACTGTGCCCAGTCTGCTGAGTGCTGCCTCAGTGATCCAAGGCATAAGAGGATACTGGGTATGGAGAGTCCTGGACTAAGGGCATCCATTTCCAGAAAGGCCCCATATGCACCCACCAGTTGATGTTCAAATGGTGTATAACATGGAGTTAAGGGCAGTGTCTTATGTGAGAGGGTCATGGGCAACTTTTGGCCATCATAGGTGGGCCAGAGACTCCTGTGGGCATGAGAGGAGGTTGCTAAAGCCTCTAATTAATGCTAGAAAGCATTAATGGGAGTGCCTATTATAGTATACTTTTGTTGGAGGGGACCCTATTCACAGCAGGCTAACTTGCAAGTAACAGCACAAATGAACTGAAATAAAATTTGTAAACAAGGAATAAGGCATGGTGGGCTTGTATATCACACAGAGTATCAGTCTTTCCTCTAAGCACTCTAAAGTGAGGTATATACAACCAATTGTTGCAGGGTAAAAGCTGTCTCCTAGTGTAGGTCATAGCTTATGCTAGAATTGGGAAACAACTGTCTGAGACATACTTGCCCGGGCCAAGACACATGACTTGGGAGCACTTTAAGGAGATATGCAACTCCCCGCCCCCCCCCCTTTGCCACCAACCCCATAATCCTGTTCCTATACTCCAATTATTGCAACTCTCAGTTTAAGTTAAATCTATAAACAGAAACTCTAGGACTCGGCACATGCAACACTGCCACAGCACAACTCAAAGCATGAGTTTGACAACAGGCAGCAGCATGTTTCCAAGTGCATGCTTCCTAGCTTGCATCACAGCCAGTGAGCAAGCCAAGAGCCAGAGAAGAAAGGCTCCCTTCAAAGGTGGTCATGTGGTCATCAACTACACAACAGTGGTTGCCACTCAAATTGTTTTTGGTTGCCCTATGAAGGCTGGGATCAAACTCCCCATGAAATTGGTTTGGATTTTAAGATTGATGACACTCTCCCCCTCCCCCAAGAGTATGAATACATTTATAATTTACATAGTGGGACTTTCTGGAGAGAGGAGACATCCAAGCTGGTCTAGAAATGGCTTAAGTAGAGAGTGTCTCTGATTTTTATTGCAGTTAGGGGGTGGGGCCAAGGTAAGGGTTCCCAGGGTTTCTCTGGTTTGAAGTTCCTCTCCACCCTACCAAGGAAAGGAGCGCTGGGGTCTTCTTATTGGTTTACCTAGATGTGGGGCAAGAGAGGAAGAGTGAGAAGTGGGGCTTGAAAGTGTTAGAGGTCATAGGTTAAAAAAAAATGGAGTCTCTTTAGTACCTTTTGCTCCAGGAAGAATAATCTGACAATGATGCAAGGGGAGAGAGGAGACAAGTAATGATTTCAGTAGTCAGGTAAAATAGTCCTTTATATTGGTTTTTCACTCAGATTAAAAAAAAAAAGTTAAAATTCTCCCTGGTCAGACCTAAAGATGCTGCTGCTATTTAGCAGGTCAGTTCTTAGGACCAGTTGTTTTGACCTCTGAATGAATAAATGGAGAGTGACTCTATGTAACAGAATATCCCATAATGTATCCCTTCTTGTCTTTCTTCAATTTTTGATAGATGTTCTAATGAAAATGAACTCACCAAAGAGATTGCTTGAACAAATCTGCAATCTTAATAATTTAATGCTGGCTAATCAAATTAAACTTGGGGTGGTTTTATGTTCTAATGGTCCTTACAGGAAATTGGTCACATATAGCAAGGGCAGTTTTAAATTAAGTTTATACTACATACTGCAGAGACATTTTGTATTACTTAAGGAAGTGATTCTTATTTAATAAGTGACATATTTCATAATTCATTATGTAATATTAATATGCCCCAGGCACCATTCTAAGTGCTATATTAATATTAAATCATTTTGTCCTTTTAATGGGACATAATGGGACAATGTGATATAGATGAGGAAAGCAAGGCACATTGGAGGTTAAAAAACCTGCTTAAGTTCACACAACTAGTAAGTGGTACATTTAGGATATTTAGGATATGAACCCCAGATCTTAAAGTTTAAATCTGGCTCCAGAATCCACATCTCAACCACTGTGCTATATTGTTTCTCACAAGTACCATGGTAACCATAATGCTATATATTCTTAGAGAAAATAGGAATATGACAGGTTTCTCTATAACAAGGATGGTATATGGGATTATGGGGTAAGTGACCCAAATAATTTAAATTCAATTTCACATTCTTTAGTTTTTTAATTTTTGATGTTAAACTATAAACACAAAATCACTACATTTCAGTGGTATTTAATGTATGTGAAGAAATGGTAATAATACAAGGCCCTGAATAAGCTACTGTGTATGAAAAAGAGCACCAATTAATTTCATTTGCAAATCTAAAATTAAAAAAAAAATCAGTAGTTTATAAACGAGGCACTTTTGGAGAAAAGAGTAGTGTAATTTACTTTCAGTATCTAAATGGGTTCAGGATTTCCTTTGTGACTTTTTAAAAATTTTATTTAATGTTTATTCATTTTTTGAGAAAGAGAGGAAGACAGAGTGTGCGCGGGGGAAGGGCAGAGAGAGAGGGAAACAGAATCTGAAGCAGGCTCCAGGCTCTGAGCTTCTGCACAGAGCCAGACACAAGGCTCGAACTTAGGAGCTGTGAGATCATGACCTGAGCTGAAGTTGGACTGTTGACCAACTGAGCCACCCAGGTGTCCCTCCTTCGTGACATTAGATGATCAATTTTATATTATTGGCTGCTAATAATTTTTGAGAAGTGCTTTCCACAAAGTGAAAGTTTTGAACAATTTTGAACCAGATAAATCAGACATTTCAAGTCTTTTCTTGAATATTTTGACCTTAGTTATCTGATCTGTGGTCTGCATTTCCATTTGAATCAGCTGGTTGTGAAATTCTCCCTGTTAGAGTTCAGAATAATTTCTCATGTCTTTTCAACTTAATCTTGGCTGGACAATTGCCTTCTGTGGGGAAAAGCTGAGAAAAAGCACTCCTGCCCCTTTTGTGTGTCTGCCAGGGTGTTAATCCTAGTGTCTGTAACAAGGCCTCACTTTATGGATTTAGCTACCTATGGAAACTGCAATAAGGATATTTTTCAACAATTTACATCTTTATTTACAAACTAATTTATTATTTTAACTGACTTCATTGGTCATATTAACAAAATCACTGCTCAGTCCAAAAAAACAAATGTTTGAATTAACTTGACCTTTAGGATAGAATACAAAATGCATTTTTAGTTTGACTTTTCATCCCCTCCACTTGACTGTTTCACTCGTGCAGGTCACCATAATTTTAGCATGAGGATCTTTGGTAAAAGATGTAGCAGTATAAATAAAAAGCAAAGAACCATTAAGATTTTTCCATGTATCTCATCTTCCTTTTGGTTAGAGGTTAGTTGCTTTGGCATTGGGAAGGCCTGACTTATTTCTTTCAGCTCTTCCTGAGGTAGAAAAAAGTGGCATTTTATTAAACATAATCCGCAATGTTGATGTTTAGGATCTCTGACCATTTGTTACTGTCCTTTGTTTTGCTTGAGAAACTAGATGTGCAGCCAGTTTCACCAACAGAAGTGAGTGCAGACAGTGTATGGTACCACTTGACTAGATGGAACTAGTTTTGGCCAATCTTCAAGTTGAGTTGAGTTCCAAGCTGGATTGAGGCTGGACTCAAGAGGACCTTCCTGCTGGCAATGACTCCCTAACCAACTCCAAAGACTCTGACAAGTAAAATAGTCTCCAGGAGAGACCAAGTGCATTAATTTGGAATAGGTTCAGCTGTGAGTGGCAGAAAACTCAATAGAAGCAAATTTATTTCTTTTAAGAAATTGAAGATTTAACATTCAGAAGTGCTATGGCAGCCTTTCTCTATGAAGCCCTTAGCAACTGTGGATGCTTTTAACTTATTGGTCCTCCATTCCGAGTAGGCAGCCCTGAACATTTTGGCCTAAGTTGGCTTGAGTCTGGTACCCCGTTAGGATGAGCCCTTGGGATTATTACTTCAACCATCCAGTAGCTAGTCTTGAGAAAAGAGCATTTCTTCTAGGAATCATTTTTTTTTTCATCAGTAGAGGGAGTAAGATCAAACCCTCTATATTTTTGTTTCTGACTCTTACCCATGTAGTTTGTTTATTGAAAAGCCAAGTTTGTATTAATTGCCAATATGGTGAAAGCCCTAAGTTTTCTTTTGGGTTATTTCTTTTTCCCCTGGAGCTAAAGTGAATGATCTGTGGTTCAAATCAATGAGGTTTTCAGTTCAGGAAATATTTATCCAAGACCTTCTAAAGTCAAGGACTATGCTGGAGGATATGAAGAATAAAAGATGAAGAAGATAGAGTCCATATGTTCTCATAGTTGAAATTAGGCAAGCACACAAAGCATTATAATACAAAGCAAAGTGTGAATATAAAATATACACAGTGTTGTGTGAAACCAGAGGAGAGATTATTTTTACTGGATGACTTGGAGAAGGCTTAATGGAGTAAATGTCATTAGATCTGGGCTTTGGAGAACTAGAGCCAATTGCTGGTTGCTTACATAATAGCTATCACCTCCGTTGATCCTCCTCATGGACAGTACAGTCCACTTGCCATGTTGGAGCCTGAAAATGTAGATGTTAACATTTCCACCTTCTTTGAAACTAGAGAATGAGCATGGGCAATTCCTTTCAATTAGTACCTTAGCAGAGGACTGCTAAGGGCATGCTGGAAAGAGTTTTCCTTTCTCTTGAGAAAAGGCATATGAGAAGAACTCCCCTCCCTGTTCCTTTTAACACAGATATGTGAGGATGTGATACCTGGAGCAGTGGCAGCTATCTTGTGACTATGTGGAAACAACATGAAGACAATGGCCAACATGAAGATAGCGAAGTAGTTGTTGCTATGTAAGGTAATAAATGTCTATATTATTTAAGACACAGTTAGTTGAGTATTCTGTTACAGGAGACTATGAGCCTCCTAACTGACAGAGTAGGATCCTTCTTGGCAGTTTGGGGTATGGTAGGGGGGTGGGGGATGGTGGTGAAGTGGTATTGGAGAAAAAATACACCAATCAACAGGAACAATGTGAGATAAACATGGAATTTAGAAACTCAGATTATATAGGGAAATAGCAAATGGTTTTGTATAGTTTGGAGCAAAGAAAAGAGAAGATAGCAAATAGTGAGAGATACCTGGTAAGATAGTTTGGGACAAGAGTATGAAAGACTTGGTAGCTGAATTTAAGCGTTTAGAATTTATTCAGTAGGAAATAGTGACAGTTGAAGGTCTGTGAGGGGAACTGTAATAAAAACTATGCTTTTTGTTTGAAGAATCTCTCTCTCTCTCTCTCTCTCTCTATATATATATATATATATTAGTGTGTGTGTGTTCATTATATATATAATACATATATATCGTTTCATAGTTATATAGTTTTATAGTTATATCTATATATATAAAATGTGGCTACACTTCTCCCCTTTTGAATTTTTGAATGTTTTTCATCCTGTCATCAAGAATATATAACATACAAAGTCAAAAAGAAGGGACAGACTGTTATATATTTTATACCACTTCTGGTTAAACTTTACATAACTGCTTAACAAGTTTAATTACATGAGGCAGTTTTCCTCTGATTAACTCTCATTTAAGCATCTCTAGATTTAAAATACTTGATATTATGGACAGTTGGCAGATGAGAAGAATCCTAATCAGAAATGCATACTCTATTTTAATGCAATTATCTTGTAGTTTTACCCAGAGTTGAGACAGCTTTTTTGTTCTTTTTAAAATAAAAGTTTTTTTTTATTACAAAATAATAAATTCTTTATGTTAAACACTTGGGAAATTCAAAAAATTGTCCTTTAAGTTTTGTCCTTTGTCCACTATTGTCCTTTAATTTCCCCCTCCCCGAACTTCTTTTTAAAAGCTTGAAGATGATGCATTATATATTTAAATTTAGGTTGAAAAATACGTAACTGGTAATGTAAGTGAACAAAATAAATCTGATTTCATGATCTGACAGTAAAATGTTATATCACAACTCTCAATTATCATTTAAATAATATGTTCTTCTGGATTCAAGCATACTATTCATTAGGAATTTTAGTTTATTTCAGAAAGTGAAGGCAGATTATGTCGGAATAAACATAGCAGTTGTTCTGTCTCTGTAAAAATGAGCAAACCCTGAATTTTGTTTTGTGGATTTCCATAAGGACCATCGCAATCCAGTAGAGGTTACTCTTGTTCTGAACAAAGCTTTTCACAATTTTGCTGGAGGATTTACAGCATAATTCTGTTATCATGAATTCTGAAAATACTGCATACAAAGCACAAAGTGTTTGATAAATGAGGACAAAGTAATAAACCTGGCACATATAAAAAATATTATATCAGACAAAACTAGCTGTTGCTGTTATACTTATCTCCAAGAATTTTTTTTTTTTATTCTCCAACTTGTGATTTGTTTATTATATGTTGTTTGGGACTATTAAAATGAACTTCCAACTGCATGGAGGAATTTCTAGAAAAAAAATTAGAGCCACATTGAAAGTCTGTATTATACTCATTATATTGAATTGATTAAAAAATAAAAGTTTAAAATGTAGAATTTTGGGGGCACCTGGGTGGCTCAGTTGGTTAAGCATCCGACTTTGGCTCAGGTCATGATCTTGCGTTTCGTGGGTTTGAGCCCCACATTGAACTGGAGACTGTTTCAGATTCTGTGTCTCCCTCTCTCTCTGACCCTCCCCTCCTCATGCTGTCTCTCTCTCTCTCTCTCTCTCTATCTCTCAGAAATAAATAAAAACACTAAAAAATAATATTATAATGTAGAATTTTAAAGAACATTTTTGGTTTAACTTTTTGAATTAGTTCTGAGAATTAAAAAACCCATCTTTACTTTGTAAGGAATATGGGTAGCTGTGGTTTAGATCAGTGCTTCCCAAAATGTAGTGTGCACATAAATCATTTGGAGTGCTTGTTAAAATGCAGTTTCTGATTTATAAGCTCTGGGGTAGAGCCCGAGAGTCTGCATTTCTAAAGCCTCAGATGCAACTGGTCCACTGATTATGTTTTGAATAACAAGGTTTTAGGGGAATGGAAAAAAAGCATTGTTTCTGTTACCAAACCAGAAAATGGATTCTGCAAACTGTCTGATAGATCATTTTAATCACATATAAATTGGTCATGTAATGCTGTGATCAAGAAAGGCAATCATTCAATAGTGACTATTCACAACTACAAAAATGTAGGAGACTTTAGCTCATTTCATTTTCTAAAATGTTTTTCTCATAACTCTATAGCCCTTTCTTATATAACAAGTTTAAACTAGAGTCTAGGCTACAGACATCAAACATCAAATACAAGTTTGTATTTTGGATTTGTGTTTGTGAGGAAACTTGGAATGAGTCTTTTCCAAGTCTTTGAACATACTTAAATTCAGTCATTTTCATTAATTACTCTTAATAAGTAATTAATGCTCTGTTTGGTATTTCACAGGAGCTCATGTCTTTTAAATACTGGTTGTGTTTGATACCATTTTATAGACATTCAGGCTACTTACTGGCCTTTCACAGACACTCCTGAATCAGGAAAGAGAGATTTAAGCAGAGCTAATTCTGTAACTAATAACAGATGAGATGTTCATTATATACAGTTTGTGAGGTTTGTTGTCATTGTTGTTTGTTTTTAATGCTGAACTCTACGCATTTAACAGAAAATTTCTATTTCTGCAAAGCAGATTTTTTTCCCACCCCTTAAGTAAAATCATCATATACAAGTAAAGGTTAAGGGAAGTAAATATTTATCTCTCTAGTTACAAACAGAGTGTTTTAACAAGTTAGGAGCAGATTCCTCTGGCCCATTGTGTTGGCTCCAGATAGATGGTTCAGGGTCCCCAGGCGTGGGTGCGGGGCTTATCCTGAAGGACTCCTTCTCCTACTTGGGAACCCAGCCCTCCAAGCAGCTGCAGAGTGAGGAGAGCCAGATGCAAAATAGTTTTTTGGGTTTTTTTTTAACTGGCTATTTTCTCTGTTTTACCTGTGGATGTCAGCAAACTAGTCATTAAATATATTTCTGTCAAAGTTCATTTGTCATATTTAATGTTCTTTAAAGGTCAAGTCTGAGGTCAGGGATGAGCACCACAAATTTTAACTAGAAGTGATACCTTTATTATAAGCTACAAGAATGCCAGACTCTGATGAGTTGGTTCCCGGACTAAAGAAATTTTCATTTCACCTGAAATTCTCAAATTGTCACTGTTCCCTCATTAGCATGCAGAACTCAGTTTCTAGGGTAGGGCAGATTTCCTAATTATGAAATAAAAATAATTAGAAATAAACTTCCAAAAAAGAAAGAACAGAGATGCACTTAAGCCATTCAAAGAGATATTATGATCTAAGATATGTGTTATCAGATATACAAAATTGACTGCTCATTAAATAATAGCACACTTAATACAACTTTAGTATATAGCATTAAAAATTTTTTTTAACATTTATTCATTTTTTGAGAGACAGAGGAGATGAGAGCACAAGAAGGGAAGGGGGAGAGAGAGAGAGAGAGAAAGAGAGAGAGAGAGATACAGAATCCAAAGAGGGCTTCAGGCTCCGAGCTTTCAGCACAGAGCCTGATGTGGGGCTTGAACCCGCAAACCACGAGATCATGACCTGAACTGAAGTCAGGCTTAACTGACCGAGCCACGCTGGTGCCCCAGTAGTACATAGCATTTTTAACCCCATCTCTCTGGCTCTCTGGCTCCTTTTTTCCTCCCCTTCTCCCTATATCAAACTGATTTAACTAATTTGAACATTTAACGGGGGTCCACTCTGTGCCATTCATATCCAAAAAGCACTTCACTGAAACTTTCATTCTGGCCTCTGCTCTAGAATCAAGCCCTCCTCTGACCCTCCCCTTTATATTCCATGGCTTTGTGTGATGGAAAGTTCAGGGCAAGCTTTTGATGATCAGTGCCACAGCAATATGAAAGGACAGTCTCAGCGAGAGAACTTTGTCAGTTACAGCCATTACCATGTTGCCCTGGCTACGCTTCCTAACACGTATTCTTGGCATGCTGGAGGGTATGGGGAACGGTGCTCAGTTCTACCTGTGCAGCTGGCTAAGCTGAAGACCTGATGGGGTAACATGTTTTAATTGTTGAAAATAGTTTCCTTTATAAAACTGCCTCCGGTTAAAAGTACAAAACTTAAAGCATTAATTAAAATGTGTAAAATAGCAATGATCATTAAAATACCATCTTACCCCTAGAGTAAGTCAGGGTAAAAGAAAAGCAATTAAGAATGTTGAAATTGGGGCGCCTGGGTGGCTCAGTCGGTGAAGCGTCCGACTTCCGCTCAGGTCATGATCTCGGGGTTCCTGGGTTCAAGCCCCGCCTCGGGCTCTGTGCTGACAGTTAGCTCAGAGCCTGGAGCCTGCTTCAGATTCTGTGTCTTCCTGTCTCTGACCCTCCCCTGCTCACACTGTCTCTCTCTCAGAAATAAATAAAACATTTTTAAAAAATTTTAAAAAGGAATGTTGAAATTGTGAGCAAACAATTGTGAATTGTTTTGTCACAAATTTTTACTTCTTTCATTAGGAAGATATGAGGTTTTTCCCGAATTTTAATTTAACATCAGTTTATCTTTCAATATTTATGGTGTTGATCGACAGATCAATATTGCATTGAGTATGACACTGACCTATCCAGTGATTTTCTGAGCTTTTAATGCTGCTTAATAATAGCCCATATTTAACTGGCTCCTGCTCAGGGGACTCTGAAGTATTTACAGGATGAATCCAATAGGTGGTGTGTAAAACCAAAGTGAAGGCTTGGGGCTATTATCAGCCTCATTGTGAGAAGGAGTAGTGGGTAAGAGCCGCAGGAGTGGGCATGAGAAACCTCATTGATCTGTTACTAGAACTGCAACAGACTTTAGACACTGGACTACTTACAGGAAAGGCACTGGCCTCTCTTTCTACTTTTCTGAACACATTTGATTTAGTCCCGTTTTGGTGTGGCATGATATCTGTTAAGGAAATTCCAAATAACACTAGGGAAATCTGCTTGATGGTATATTCTGTGTTTGTGTGTTTGTATGTGTGTGTAAGGGCACCTGCGCATGTGTGGGTGTGAACATATGTGTGCATGTGAGCATGTTTGTGAGTATTTCCATCTCTAACCAGCACCCAATCACCAAATAGCACTGAGATGCTGAGATTTCCTGCCTAGATAGTTCCCCCTTGTGCTTCCAGACTTTGTCAACTCTTCTTTTTATCTTGGATAACTTTTTAGAAGCCACTTAAAAAGAACTGGAAAATTGTAGGACTAATTTAACTTTAACAAATTCATTTTAGGTAGTACTTTCTCATGGAAGCAAACAGGAGTGAATCTTTTCATTTTCCTTGGCTGTCAGTTACAGGTTGAGGCAAATGGAGTAACACAAATTAGCCTAATGGAAAAACAATCTCTGTATCTTTAAGAATAGCTTTTCAGTTAGAAGATGCCAAGTATAAATTCTATTCATTTGCCAAAAAAAAAAAAAAAATACACACACCCTAAATTGGCAGCAGGAGACAATGCATTTGTGAATTCCTCTCTATCCTTGATATATCACTGCTGTTAACTTATAATAAAAGGAGGAAAACATCTGGCAGGCTGGAAAACAGTTCTTTCTGAAGCTTAGTGTTATGTAGAGTGAAACTTTACATGACGTATTTTTTCTCTTTGTTCTAATGTTTTTACAAAATAATAAAATAAATATAAATTGAATACATCAGCTTTTTTTTTTTTTCCTAGGAGGAACAATCCTGCGGTTTTTGTGTTACTACTTAGCATTGGGAAAAGTGTACCTCCTGGGGGGTAAAGTGTTAATAACAATGGTAAATTTGTCTACTTTTAGTAAAAGGAGTTCATTTCCATTACACAAAAATCCTCATTTAGATGAAGCTTTTACAAAAGGTGTTTTTTTCTGAATAATTGAGGTTTCTTCCCTGGTGTTTAAGTAGCTCTCCATTTTGTACTCTTCTAAGACTTTCAAAAGTGAGTTGAACTCACTGCGACACTTGTTTATAATATATATCATTAAGAAACATAGACATATTCAAGAAAAAACTGAGCTAACCTGTTCTAGGATGCTCAAACATTTAAATGTAATGTATTTGGGAGTAAATATTTTTTTTTCCATAGCTGAAAGCCATAGCAATTTATATTATTTATAAGTTTTATTTATTTATTTGTTTAATTATTTTGAGTGTGTATTTATTTATTTTTGAGAGAGAGAGAGAGAGAAGGGGAGGGGCAAAAAGAGAATCCCAAGCAGGCTCTGTGCTGACAGCAGACATGGGGGTCAATCCTATGAACCTGTGAGATCATGACCTGAGCCAAAACCAAGAATTGGACACTTAACCAGCTGAACCACCCAGGTGCCCCTCATTAATAAGTTGTTAAAATTTTCTTTTCTATGTTCAATGAACATAAATATACATTTTTTAAAGAAATCAATATTAAAAATGACCACTGTATCATTCTTCTCTATATTTAGAAAATATATTTCCCTTTTCCTAAAAATTAATATTACATACTTCCTTGTAAAACAATTGTTATGGAGAGTTGTCACAATTAAAATATTTAGTCAAATAAAAAATGTACTACCTATGAGATCAGTGAGTGGCTTATTTCTTCCACAGTGATGATTCATAATAGTTATGTATCTAATATGTCATTTTCCTGAACCATCATGATATATTTCTCTGTGGAAAAGGTAAAAAATATTATTATAATTACAAAGATGAAAGAAACTTTCAAATAATGCATGGTTACACTTTGTCCTTGAGATGGCAAAGAAATATATGCCTAAATGTTCTGTATGAAGCTTTTATGAATTGCATGGGAAGCATTTGATCATCTCCAAAGAAAATGGATTTTTCTTTACCAAACCCAGACAATTAACAAAGCAAGAGACATAATGTTTTCACATCTCCCACCTACTAGCTCAGGTGGACAGATTCTCCTACAAGAATGGATGACAAAAGGGCATGCATTTCAGTGTGAAATTTGGAATGGGATAAGATCTCAAAACTTATGTGTTGACCTCAGCTGCTGTAGTATTCCCTTTATATTTTGAGATAAGATGTTATGCAGTATTGCAAAATCTTGGATTGTGTGAACAGGCAATCTGAATTTGGAGAGGCAGTCAGAAGAGTGCAATTAAGGAACTGGGCTGCGGTGGGGTTCCTGGGGGCTCAGTTGGTTAAGTGTCTGACATCAGCTCAGGTCAGGATCTCACAGTTGGTGAGTTCAAGCCATGTGGTTCATGGTTCATAAGTTTGAATCCTGTGTGGGGCACTCTGCTGTCAGTGCAGAGCTGGCTTTAGATCCTCTGTCTCCCTCTCTCTCTGTCCCTCCCCCACTCATGACTTCTCTCTCTCTCTTTCTCTCCCTTTCTCTCTCAAAAATAAATAAACATTAAAAAAATTGGGGCTGTGGAATCAAACAGGACTCAAATCTGGTTCAAATTTGGTCAAATGGTCTTTCTTACTACTCATTCGGATGAATTTAGGTTAAGGTACATAACTTCTGCTAGTCCCAATCTTCCCATTTCTAAAATAAATCTTATAGTAGTGTTTACCTCAAAGTGTCCTGACAGTCAAGTGAAATAGTTCCTATAAAGTGTTTGGCATGCAGAAAGTGGTCAATAAATATCTGTTCTTATGTGAATTTCTTCCTCTGCTGATCTGATATGCTCAGTGATGATTTAGATCATATACTAACATTTCACCTACTTGGAAAATTGTGTAGATTCCTCAGTTGTAATAATTTAAAATTTTAAGAGGGTATTAATATCTTTACAAATACATTCATCACATCATATAAACCTAGATACTCATGCTCATTTTAACTTATTTCTATATTGTGTGATAAGGAAGTAGAACTATATCATGATCCTCATTTTTCGGTTGGGAAACCAAAGCAAAGAAAAATTAAGTGAATTGATCAGGGTTATAGACTCCATAGCATAATAGGAAGTATTTCTATTAAAATTCCAAAGATTTGATTTGAACACAAGAAAGCAAATTTATATCACGAAGAAGTTGTATGTAATTGATTCTATAAAAAGAACATTTAATACATTGATATGGAAAGCATGGTTTCTTTTGTAGTTAATTTTGTAGTTAATTCTTTTGTAGTTAATTGTCTAAATAGTAGACAATGTTTTCATACCTTTAAAACATATTGTATTTGCATACTTCTAGAATACTGGCAGGAAAAAAAAGCTTACTTTTTACTGATAGAAAAAGTCATTCAGAGTATCATTGCAGAGGAAAAGATCTTTTTTCATGACACTTAGTGCCCAAGTTAATGCTTAACTTCTGATACACATTCAATGTTTCTTGAGGGTTTTGACACTGCTAGAGTTGTTATGCATTTTCTTATACAGACATCACAATCTTTTTTTTTTAATGTTTTATTTATTTCTAGGAGAAAGAGAGAGAGAGAGCGTGAGCAGGGGAGGGTCAGAGAGAGAGGGAGTCACAGACTGAAACAGGCTCCAGGCTCTGAGCTGGCAGTCAGCACAGAGCCCGATGCAGGGCTCGAACCCACGAACCGTGAGATCATGACCTAAGCGAAAGTCGGACGCTTAACCGACTAAGCCACCCAGGCGCCCCTGGACATCACAATCTTTACACTTCATATAAAATTATATTCTCTGACCATATATAAATAGCCATTTTGCCATTCTCAATCCTGTTGCATGCAATTTCTCACTTCTGGTTTTACAAAGATACACATTTATTTGCCATTTCATTGAAATATGCCCTTTAAGACAAAGTATTCTTGCTGTAAATAAGTCTCTGACAGATTAAAACAATCAATATAGTGACCTAATCCTCTAGTTTCTAGGGGAACTAACTACCTGGTCAGCCATCGTACATCTGCAGACCTATAAGAAGAGCCTCTCTAGTATTATTCCATCTTCATTTGTGATAGAGAAATGAATGACTGATGATCTTGCCAAATCATTTTTTTAAGAGTTTAGTGATTGTCTCATAAGAGAATCATTAATCTAGCCAACTTGATTAGTCCACTTATGTCATAGCTCTAGGCTTCCTATTCATATATGCCATTTCAGACTTCCAAGGGACAGAAGGATCTCACAAAGAAAAACTTTTACATTGCTTAAACAGTATAGAATACACAAAATAAGCAATATACTGTTCTTGGTTCACCAGGCGGCTACGTTTTTTGCCCTCTCTGGGTCCCCAGTGAACTGCCACTCATTAAACCCAGATGCGTTTGGACATCAGACCCCCTCTCTAACAAGGAAAGAGGTCACCACAAGGAGAAACGCAGAACTGCCAATTGGATTCACCTCCCACCAGAAACCTACTTTAATGAGCATGTTCTTGCTTCTCAGGGCAATCTTCATGCTCTCACTTTGCTCTCAGCAAGAACACCTGGGATTCTTCAGCCTTGCCATGTGTGGAGAATAGCCCAAAAATAGGCCTGCTAAGACTTCCAAGATGGATTGCTAGTCTTTGTGAGTCACCTCTGTAACCTAAAGCTCTGTGCTTTGTGATTTTTGTTTGCATCATTAGGATGAGGAGTTTCAGCAAAGCTAACCACAATTACTTGTAGCTAATCTTAGCAGATATAAAAGCGTTTTCTCTTTCAAATCCATACACATACAAAGGGCAAATAAAACCTACGGTTGGATAACTCTTTTCCAGCTACCCTCCTCAACAAAGTACTCATTAACAAAAGCTTTTCAGTATAAATATGGTATTCCACTAAAAATGAGAAGTATATTTTCCAACTTGATGTGATTTTAAATGCTTACCTTTACATACAATACTAGTAAAGAACAATTAGATCTGGGATATTAAGCATACAGATTGCACAGTGGCTCTTCATACCAGGGAGATAGATCAAGCTCTGGAAGGACCCATAGGCTAGGCTAGCATTCTCATGAGACAAAAGCATAAACTGAACTGGGCTTTCCAGAATACATACAACAAGAGCTGTCATGCTAAGGCTATGCTATGCCAGAGTGAACTCCTGTACCCACAGCCCATGTCCTTCTTCAGGTCTTTAATTAAGGAGATATATCTTACCATATAATGATATATATTAGGACGGTTGTCTTTTGGTATATGAACCCATAAGCAGAGTGAGAGGCAGTACCTAGAAATAACCTGGAAATATAAAAAGGATGAGGTAATACAAGGGCCTGATAAATATGGATTCAATGATCATTAGAATCCAGGTTGCCTCCTGTTTTAAAGGAGACCCGTATACATTGTTATGTAACTTTATGTTTCAAGCCAATTCAAAGGTCACACCAGGCTAAAATGTTTGGCTTTACATGTACTTGGGCAAATAGGAAAAAAGGAAGAGTGAAAGAAGGAAAGAGAATGGAAAGTATAGAGTAAGAAAGGAAGGGCAAACAAAGGAAAGAGGGGAAATAGTGGTACATAGTTTGTCTAGTCCAGATCCATAGATAACACACAAGAAAATCCATGTCTGAATAAATTCAGTCATCACCTCTCAATTACTTATGGCATAGAGAGAGTGGGAGAGAATACTAAGAAAATGAAAATAAAAATTAAAAAGCTGATTTCAGTGGGTAGTTTCAATTTGCCCTAAGGAACTAGGCACATTTTTCAAAGCTTAAAGTGTTTATGTCAGGTTCATGGAATTACAATCTTTAATGTCTCACATTCATGTCCAGATGATAAATAATGATCTATGTTTCCAACACCCCATTAGCCAAAGTGTTCAAATCCCTTTAGCAATATTAGCCCTCACAAACTTTAAGAGTACCAAGCATTACTGCCACCCTAGTTTGTAGAAAGGAGAAAGTTGAGACTTAAGTAAGTGAATTCAGTTGTCCGAGATTATTGTGTGTATGCTGGGGCTGAGTTAAAATACAGACTGCCCGATTATGCTCACGTGCAATATCTTATATCCATCTTACCTTTTACCCAAAGTTATTGGTTCCCAGACTTAGCAGTGCTGTAATTTCAGAAACTTCTAAAGAGTACATGAGCTTTTTTAGACCAACTGTGACTCAGAATACAAACACATGAGCGATTATTCAGTTCTGTAAGTTCCAATACAGTGCAGGTTTGGCCAGAAATTTAATTACCTTAAGACAGCCTGCCTTAAAAACTACTAGAAGAGGAGCTTTTTTGGTTGGCTTTGTTTTTGTTTTAATCAAAATTAACTTATGGATGAGTAGGATACATACCCAGAAATCAGGCTTCTGACATCTTCCAGAAAAGACCATTTTTGTAAAGTTTGAAAGGGAACAAGAAGTTGAACTGGTTCTCGGTTGTCTGAGCAAAGACTAGCACAGACTGGAATTGAACCACTGGGATGCCGGAAGTAGCCTGCACTGGCTTGTGGAAACAGTTGTTAAATCTGTAGGAATTTTGTGAGCCAGTTTTTAATTACAGCCATTAATAAAAATTAAATTATGTAAATTTAAAAATAAAGAAATTATGTTAAAAACACAGGTGATTGTACTTAATAGTTATCACTTCCTAATTATCTAAAACTACATTTTATTATTTGTGTCTACTGTATCTGTTTGGTAGGAAAGCTGTAGAAGGTATGATTCTATGAATCTCTTTCTAACTTCATCAGTAACTTCCTGTTGGTAACCTGAAGTAGACAACGGTAAGAGGATGGCCACAAGGGAAATTGGCAAGTGGCAGGCCTAATGATTTGTTGTTTTGTTGATTGTCTAGACCAAGGTTTAGAAAACTGCCCAGTATCTGCTTTTATAAATAAAGTTTTATTGGAACACAGCCTGCCCATTCACTTATGTATTATCAAAGGCTACTTTCACACTACAATGGCAGAGCTGAATAATTTTGAAAGAGACAGTATGGCCTGCAAACCCTAAAATATTGACCACCTGGCCCATTATAGAAAAGGTTGGTCTGTCCCTCATCTAGAATTTAAAAAGTGACGAGGCAAATGTTAATAATGCAAACTAAACTTAAAAGCATGTTTTTGTAGTTGTTCCATTGTGAATAGCACAGAAAACTGAAGAAATATTCTTCAATATTGGAAAACTATTATCTGATTCAGCAACCACTAATGTTGATGATTGAGTGAAATTTCAACATAAGTATGCTGAACCTAAAATTTTAGTTTAATGAATATCATCTGTATAGGAGTGAAAAGTAGTTTAATAGTAGATCACACATCAGACTTACAACAATTTTATTGGGTAAGGAGTCAGTGGATCACTTTACACCAATTAGAATGGCTACTATCAAAAAACCAGAAAATAAGTTTTGGCAAGGATGTGGAGAAGTTGAAGCTCTCTTGCAATGTTGGTGGTAACATACCACTATAGAAAACAGAATGGCAGTTCTTCAAAAAAGTTAAAATAAAACTACCATATGATCTAGCAACCCCATTTCTGGGTGTATATACATAAGAATTACGAGCAGAGTTGTAAAAAGATTATTTGAACACTCATGTTCATAGCAGCACTATTCATAATAGCCAAGAGGTAGAAGCAACCCAAATCTGTGAACAAGTGAATGGATAAATAGAACTGTTATATACTTACAATGAAATATCATTTAGCCTTAAAAAGGAATGAAATCTTGTCACATGCTATAGCATGGATGAATCTGGAGGACATTATGCTAAGTGAAATAAGCCAGTCACAGAATGACAAATACTATGTGATTCCACTTTTATGAAGTATCTGGAGAGTTCAAATTCATAGAAACAGAAAGTTGAATGGTGATTGGTCAGGAGCTGGGGGAAGGGATGAATGGAGAGTTGCTATTTAATAGGTATAGAGTTTCAGCTGTGCAAGATGAAAAGGTTCTGAAGATTGGTTGCACAACAATCTGAATATGTATAACAGTTTTGAATTACATTATACACTTAAAAATGGTTAAGATGATGAATTTTATATGTGTTTACAACAATTTAAAAAGAAGAGCTAGTGGATTGAGGTACAACCCCATTAGTGAAATCCTGGTTAAATTGCAACCATAGTTTGGCTATGGATATAATTCTGCAAAAATCAACTAAAAGTATTTAGTGAAAATAAACTAGTCCTGTAGAATTTATAGTGATGTATGTATTTTATCCTCATTTGTAACCCATGTTACATATTTTTTGTATGAGTAACATGCAGAATAAAATTAAATATAAATATATACACATATTTTCCTACCCAAAGAACATTTGCCAGCACAACACTATTAGGACCAAGCTCTCAGCTGGAATTGGGGTCCACTCTGGCAGAAGGACACTAGCCTGGCTTCAGGTGCCTGAGTTCTATTCATGACTAGCCCAGTAACCAGATAGACAATCCTGGGCAACATGCTTAGGCTCTAGAGACTCAGTTTCCTCATCTGTTAAATGAGAAGTTAACTGGGCAATCTGGTTTTCTGCTGTAAAAGTCTATGACCATATCATATTGTAAGGTCCATGAAGTTAGAGTCTGTTTTTTATCTTTGCATTTCCAGAAACATTTAGCATAGTTCTTTGTACACTCAACTAATGTCTGCAAAATTAAGTTTTACAAAATTTTTCTCAAAGTGTTGGTGAATTCCTAAAGATGACAATAGCTAATATTTCTTATATCACTATGCACCAGTTGCTTTATCCCATTTAATCCCTGTAACTATATGCTGTAGATAGTTATTAGCACTACTTATAAAAACAAAGGAAATGAGAGTCCTACGATCTTACAGCTAGCAAATGGCAGACTGGGATTAGAACTCAAGTCTGTCTCATTTCACAAAACTTCTCTTAAGCACTATGCAATACTGCATCTTATCAAGATTTAAGGACTTCCTGCTAAATGTGAGACCTGAAACCATAAAACTCCTAGAAGAGAACATAGGCAGTGATTTTTTTGACATCAGTTGTAGAAACATTTTTCTATATATGTTTCCTCAGGCAAGGAAAACAAAAGCAAAATTAAACTATTGGGACTACACCAAAATTAAAAGCTTTTGCATAGTGAAGGAAACCATCAACAAAACAATAAGGCAACCTACTGAATGGTAGAAGATATTTGCTAATGATATATTTGATATGGAGTTAATATAAAATATATAAAGAACTTATACAACTGCACACCAAATAATAATAATAGTAATAATAATAATCTGATTAAAAGTGGGCAGAGAACCCAGATAGATATTTTTCCAAAGAAGACATAAAAATAGCCAACAGATATATGGAAAGATGCATAACATCACCAAACATCAGGGAAATGCAAATCAAAACCACAGTGAGATACCACCTCACCCTTGTCAGAATGCCTAAAATCACAAAGGCAGGAAACAAGCTTTAGCAAGAATGTGGAGAAAAAGGAACCCTCAGGCACTGTTGGTGGGAATGCAAGTTGGTGCAGCCATTATGGAAAACAATATGGAGGTTACTCAAAAAACTATAAGTAGAATTATTATATGATGCATAATTCCAATATTATTTACCCAAAGAAAATGAAAACATTAATTTCAAAAGATATATGTACCCCTATGTTTATTGCAGCATTTTTAACAGTAGTCAAGATATGGAAGCAATCCAAATGTCCACTGATAGATGAATGGATAAAGAAAGTGTGGTGTGTGTGATTGTGTGTGTGTGTGTGTATATATATTATATGTGTGTATATAATCAAATGGAATATTACACAGCCATAAAAAGGAATGAGATCTTGCCCTTTGTGACAACATGTATGGACCTAGAGAGTATAATGCTAAGTGAAATAAGTCAGAGAAAGGCAAATACTCATATGATTTTACTCATATATAGAATTTAAGAAACAAAACAAACTAAGCAAACAAAAGAGACACACACAAAAAGCAGACTCTTAAGTATAGAAAACAAACTGGTGGTTACCAGAGGGGAGGAGTGGAAGGATATATGAAATAGGTGAAGGAGATTAAGAGTACACTAATGATGAGCACTAAATAATGTATGGAACTGTTGAATCATTATATCAGACACCCAAAACTAATATAACACTATGTTAATTATACTTCAATAAAAAAAGAAAAAACTGCTCTGAAAAAAAAAGGTCTTCCCCACAATTCTAATCATGAGGAAGCCCTCTGCAATGCTATAAAGTAAAATGACTAGCAATTCTTTACATCTACTCATTGTGACCCTAGAAGTGATAACATCTTTGTAACTTTAGTGATTTCGTCAGGATCTAAAATGCAGATTTCTGGGCCCCACTCTAGACCTATTCAATCATAATCTCTGGGACAGGAAGTCCTTTGAGGACTGGAAGTCATGTTTTTATCTGGACCATTATGACTTGGGGCATCTATATCACATTTGGGATAGATAGCACTAATCCACAGCAGAGACTTTCAAACATTTTTAACCACAACTCACTTAAGAACACATTTTATATTGTAATCCAGCACACATGTATGTGTCCACAAAAATGTGAGAATTCTGATTTTTTTATTATTTAGTTTAACTTGTACTGCATGTTCAAAAGCCATTCTGTCCAAGACTATTTAGCAAAATGCAATCATGGGGTTCATAGTTGGTAATTTCATAAAGAATAACCAAAAATTGCCATATTTCATAAATCATGCAAGAACAGATTTTGAGTAGGATTGAAAAATAGGAGTAAACCTAAATTCTAAGCAGGCAAAATATTGCTTGACATTTTTAAAAATGGTTCCTCCCCACCCCCAGATTTACTGAGTATAATTGACAAATAAGATTGTATATATTTAAAATGTACAACATGATGATTTGATATATGTATACTTTGTGAAGTAATTATCATGATCAGATTAATAAAAACACCTTTCAGTCAGTTATCTTTTTTTTTGTGGCAACAACACTTGAGATCTATTCTCTTAGCAAATTGTAGTATACCATACAGTATTATTAATAATAGTCACTATGCTGTACAATGGAGCCCTAGAATTTATTGATCTTATAACAAAAGACTTGTACCCTGTGACCAGGATCTCCCCATTTTCCCAACCTCCATCCTCTGGCAACCACCATTCTACTGTGTTTCTATGAGTTTGACTTTTTAAAAACTTTCACATGTAAGTGATATCCTGCAGTATTTGCCTTTCTCTAACTTACTTCAGTTAGCATAATATAAAGTTTTTCAGGTTCTTTTATGCTATTGCAAATGATAGGATTTCCTTCTTTCTCATGGCTGAACAATATTAATCCAGCCATCCATCAATGGACATTTAGGTTTTTTCCGTATCTTGGCTATTGTGTATGATGCTGCAATGAACATGCCAGTGAAGATATCTCATTGAGATACTTATTTTGTTTGCTTTGGATATATATTCAGAAATGAGATTGCTAGATTATATGGTAGTTCTATTTTTAATTTTTGGAGGAAACTCCATATTGTTTTCCATAATGGTTGTACCAATTCATGTTCCCACCAAGAGTGTGCAAAGGTTCCTTTTTCTCCATATCCTTGCCAAATTTGTTATTTCTTGTCTTTTTGATAAAAGTCATCCTACCAGGTATGAGGTGACATTTCATTGTGCTTTTGATTTACATTTCTCTGATGATTAGTGATGTTGAGCACCTTTTTATATACTTTTTGGACATTAATATGTCTTTTTTGCAAAAATGTATATTCAGGTCCATTGGCCATTTTTTAATCAAACTGTCTTTTTGCTTTTGAGTTGTAAGAGTTCTTTATGTGTGTGTTTGAATATTAACTCCTATCAGATATATGCTTTGCAGATTTTGTTTTACATTCCACAGGTTGTCTTTGCATTTTTTTCATTGTTTCCTTTGCTATGCAGAAGCCTTTAGTTGATATAGTCCTAGTTGTTTGTTTTTGTTTTTACATCATGAACTTTCTTCCTTAACTGCTCTGGCTAGGACTTTCAGTAATATGTTGAATAGAAGTGGTGAAAGTGGGTGATATTGTCTTGTTTTTACCATTGTGTATGTTGTTAGTTGTGAGTTTGTCATTTATAGCCTTTATTTTGTTGAGGTAATTCCTTCTATGCCTAATTCATTGAGAGTTTTCATTGTGAACGTATTGAATTTTATCAAATGCTTTTTCTTCATTTATTGAGATGCTCATATGATTTTATTTTTTGTTCTGTTAATGTGGTATATCATATGTATTGACTTGCATATGTTGAACCATCCTTGTATGTCAAGGATGAATCCACTTGATCATGGTGTATGATCCTTTGAAGGTGCTGTTAAATTCTACTGGCTAGTATTTTGTTAAGGATTCATGAGGAATATTGGCCTGTAATTTTCTTTCATTGCAGTGTCTGTGTGGCTTTGGTATCAAACTAACACTGGTCTTGTAAAATGAAAATAGAAATATTCTCTCCTATCCATTTTTTTTTTAAAAGTTTGAGAAGTATTGGTGTTAATTTTTGAAATGTTTGCTAGAGTTCACCAGTGAAGTCATTAAGCTCTGGGATTTTATTTGTTAGATTTCTGATTATCAATTTAACCTTATTACTTGTTATTGATCTGTTCAGATTTTCTATTTTTTCATGATATAGTATTGGTAAGTTGTATGTTTCTAGGAATTTAATGTTTTCTTCTAGGGTATCCAATTCATTGTTGTATTGTTGTATCTTATGATTTTTTCTATTTCTGTAGTATCGATTTTAATGTCTCCTCTTTCACTTAGAATTTTATGTATTTGAGTCTTTCTTTTTTCTAGCTAAATGTCTGTCAATTTTCTTCGTGTTTTCAAAAACAACTCTTAGCCTCACTTACCTTTGTAATTATTTTTCTGGTCTTCATTTCATTTATCCCTGGTTTGATCCTTGTAATTTTTTAACTTCTGTTAACTTTAGGCCTAGTTTATTCTTCTTTTTGTATTTCCTTCACGTTTAAAGTTAAATTGTCCATTTTAGATCACATTTTTTCTTTTTTTTTTTTTAAATGTTTTATTTATTTCTAGGAGAGAGAGAGAGAGACAGCGTGAGCAGGGGAGGGTCAGAGAGAGAGGGTGTCACAGACTGAAACAGGCTCCAGGCTCTGAGCTGGCAGTCAGCACAGAGCCCGATGCGGGGCTCGAACCCACGAACCGCGAGATCATGACCTAAGCGAAAGTCAGACGCTTAACCGACTAAGCCACCCAGGTGCCCCAGATCACATTTTTTCTTAATGTTGGTGTTTATCACTATCAATTACCCTCAGAACTGTTTTTGCTGCATCCCATAAATTTTAGTATCTTGTATTTCTATTTTGTTTCAACATATTTTTCCCTTCCCTTTTGATTTCTCCTTTGATCCATTGATTGTTCAGAAATATGTTGTTCAATTCTACACGTTCATAATTTTTTTCAGGTTTTCTCCCATTACTGATATCAAATTTCCTATCGTTGTTTGCAAAGATACTAGATATTATTTCAAATTTCTTAAATTTGTTATATTTGTTTTGTGACCTAAGATATATACTGAAGAATGTTCTGTGTGTGCTTGAAAAGAATGTGGATTCAGGTGCTGTTGGATGGTATGTTCTGTATATGTCTGTTAGGTCCATTCTATCTAAAGCATAGAACAAGTCCAATATTTCTGTATTGATTTTCTGTCTGGATGATCCATGTATTATTGAAAGTGGTATACTAGTCTCCTACCATAATTGTATTATTATCTATTTCTCCCTTCAGATCTGTTAGTATTTGCTTAATACTTTTACATGTTCTGATGTTGGGTATATATATATATTTATGATTGTCATATCTTCTTGCTGAATTGACCTCTTTATTATTATATAATAACCTTCTATATCTCTAGTTACAGTTTTTGACTTAAAATCTATTTTGTCTGGTATAAGTATTGCTATTCCAGCTCTCTTTTGGTTTCCATTTGCATGGAATACCTTTTTCCATCCCTTCACTTTCAGTCTACCTGTATCCTTAAAGCTGAAGTCTCTTGTAGGCAGCATATAGTTGGGCTTTCTTTTTCTTTTATCCATTCAGCTACTTTATATCTTGTGATGAGAGAATTTAATTCACTTACATTTAAAGTAACTATTGATAGGTAAAGACTTACTAATGCCATCTTATTGTTTTCCAGCTGTTTTGTTGTTCTTTTCTTCCTCTCTACTGCTTTCCTTTGTGAATTAATGATTTTCCTTAGTGGTATACTTTGATTCCCTTCTCTTTATCTTTTGGTGTCTATGAGAGATGTTTGCTTTGTGTTTACCACAAAATTTGCATAAAATACTTTATTGTTATGAGTCTTTTTTAAGGTGATAACAATTTAACATTTTGTACAAAAACTACCCCATTACTCCTCGCCCACATTTAATACTTTTGATGTCATAATTTAAATTTCTTTACACAGTGAGTCTATTAAAAATGATTGAAACTCTAGTTATTTTTAATACTTTTGTTTCTTAATCTTCATATTAATTAAGTGATTTATATAACACATTATAGTATTAGAGTATTCTGAATTTGACTGTATACTTACCTTTATCAGCGTGTCTTATATTTTAATATATTTTCATGTTACTATTTAGCTTCTTTTTATTTCAGCTTAAAGAACTTTTAGCATCTTGTAAGGCAGGTCTAATAGTAGTGAACTTTCTCAGCTTTAGTTTGTCTGGGAAAGTCTATCTTTCCATTTATAAAGGACAGTTTTTCTGAGTAAAGTATTCTTGGCATTTTTTTTTTCTTTCAGTACTTTGAACATATTGACCCACTCTCTTGCCTGCAGAATTTCTGCTGATAAATCCACTCATGGCCTGATGGGTTGGTTTTTTTTTTTTATGTAATTTTTTTTTCTTGCAGCTTTAAAAATTCTCTTGTTTTTGGGGCACCTGGGTGGCTCAGTTGGTTCAGTGTCTGACTTCAGTTCAGGTCATGATCTCACAGCTCATGAGTTCGAGCCCCACATTGGGCTCTGTGCTGACAGCTTAGAGTCTGGAGCCTGCTTTGGATTCTGTTTCTCCTTTTCTCCCTACCCCTCCCTCACTCATGGTCTGTCTATCTCTCTCTCTCTTTCTCTCGAAAATAAACATTTAAAAAATTCTAAAAATTCTCTTGTTTTCTTTAATTTTAGAGTTTTATTATAATAACCTGTTCAGAACCTATGATTTTCATAAACTTGGATGTCCAAATCTCTTCCCAGATTTGGGAAGTTCTCAGTCATTATTTCTTCAAATAAACTTTCTGTCCCTTTCTGTCTTTCTTCTCCTTCTGGGACTCCTGCAATGCATAAATGGTTTTGGTTTATGTTTTGTTTTGGTTCATTTTTTATGATATTTTATAATTCATAGAGGCTTGCTTCACTCTTTAATCATTTTTTAAGTTTGTTCTCCTACCAGATAACTTCAAGTGTGCTTTCTTTGAGTCCAAAGATAATCTTCTGTTTGATCAAATCTGCTATTAAAGCCCACCATTGCAATTTTTGTTTGTTTCATTCATTGTATTAAGCTCTAGAATTTCTGCATGGGTTCACTTTTATGATTTTTCTCTCTCTGCTAAACCTTTCACTTTGATCATGTATTGTTTTTCTGATTCCACTGAATTGTCTTTTGTATTTTCTTTTAGTTTGCGGAACTTCCTTAAAACAACTATTTTGAATTCTTTGTTGGATAAAATGCAGATCTTCATTTCTTTGGGTTCAGTTACTGGAAAGTTATTGTGTTCTTTTGATGATGTCATGCTTCCTTGATTTTTCATGTTCCTTGACTTCTTGAATTGCTGTGTTCACACTTGAAGATGGAGTCATGTCCTCCTGTGTTACTGACTGGCTTCAGAAGAGAAACACTTTCTGTCACTCTTGCTAGAGATTCTGAGATTTTCTTAGACATTTTCTATGATTATGCCTGCTCCATACCTTTCTTCCTTCTTAAGTTCTTAAGATTGTATGCCTTCTCTTCATCTTGCAAAGCTAGGTTGGTTGTTGAAACATTTGTTTTCCTTAGGGTGGTGCTAAGTTTTCAAATTGTTGTACTTTCTCCCAATCCTACAGTGTCAGGCTGATTTTCTGCATGTGCTCACATGCAAAGCTTGCTGTCTGCACATCTGCAATGGTTTGCACTTGCCCCCTTTGAAGCATGTACAGGCAGCTGGCCATGGAACAGGATGTGTGGGGGTGAGACTTCCAGAATGTTAGGGGTAAAGTGAATGTGTTCCTCTTACCCTCCTCCAAGCCAAGTACAGCCAAACATGGCTTCTTCTTTTTTTTTTTTTCTTCAACAGCATGCTAGAACTTCTTCTCTGCTGGATTTCTGAGCCTCTGCAATGGTAATCTCATCTTTGGGTGATGGTCAAAATCAGTGTTCTTTGAGGAGAAGATGGAAGAAAACTCAATTATGTCATCCTATTTTAACTCCTCTGATGTTTTCTACTTGAATCTATTCCATTCTATCTTTTTCTTAAATATTTTTATTTATTTCTGAGAGAGAAAGAGAGACAGCATGAACAGGGGAGGGTCAGAGAGAGAGGGAGACACAAAATCCAAAAGAGGCTCCAGGCTCTGAGCTGGCTGTCAGCACACAGCCCGACATGGGACTCGAACCCACGAACCATGAGATCATGACCTGAGCCGAAGTCAGAGGCTTAACCGACTGAGTCATGCAGGTGCCCCCATTCTATCTTTTTAAAAGATACTGAGAAAATTCATAAACCAATTTCATGTCACAAACTACAGTTTATAATGTATTGATTCAGAAGGTTTACACTTACACTGCATGCCTTCTTTTTCCTAATTTAAGAATTTCCATGTCAGATAAAAAGTCGGCTATCATCCTTGCATCCCTAGTAACCTTGATTATTTCAGGCAAGACTGGATTCCCTCCCTCTCTTCCTTTGCCCCAAAGTAAAGGGATAAAGCTTTTTGAAAGTGTCATTTAACTGTGATTTTCATCTGTCTCACCACATCACCAATTCTTAGCCATCGCAGCCACAACTCTGCACCTCATTGCCGAGACCCTACATTAGTGAGACCCTGAAGCTCTTGCTTCAGGTCCCTGGTTTGTCTGCATATGTCCCACCTGGCATAGCACAGGGTTCGTTCACTGTTGGCCTAGGATTTGCTCCACTATTCCAAGGTTTCTTACCACTCTTGTTGTAAATATGAATAATTTTCCAAGTGTAAGCTTGTGACTTTCTTTTTCCCTGAGAACTATCTACCAAGGAGAATTACCAAATTCTTTCTTTTAGGAATTAGCTAAGATGATAGATCTGTTTTCCTGATGTTGCTGAAAAAAATCTCAGACACCTTCACTTTACCAAGTCCTTTACATTTCATTCAAGAATTAAGATATGGGAGCTTTTTCTCAGGGCTATTTTTATGAGGTAAGTCTGTAAACCAAAAATAGGAAATATAGTTTGGTTATTGGGAGCTGCATTTTGAAATGATCAGGCACAAAATATTAATAGATTTTATGTTAGCAAGAGAAGTCTATCTTTATTTCTTCTTCCTCTTTGATCTACTTTTATTCTTTTCAAAATTTATTTCAGTCACCCATTTAACACAAGTACATTGAAAGCTTAGCATGTACCAGGCATTGGGGTGCAAAGGTAATAGGAAAGTGTCCTAATATATTCTTAGGGGGGCTGAAATCTGATGATGGGAGAAAGACTCCAGTTATTCAGAAATGATAATATTAGAATAAGAGATATCTAAAGCAGAGTGGAATAGTCAGGTAAGGGCTTTCTGAGAAGGTAATATTTGAGCTAAGTTTCAAAGGGTGAATAAACGTATAAAGAAGTGAAAGAAAGGAAAGTAGGGAATTTATCTCAGTTTGGGTTTCCTGGAAAACAGAGCCTGTGATAAGGATTCAGGTGCAGGTGGTTAATTTGCAGCATGATCTGGAAGCTACAGTGTAAGAATGAGAGGCAGAAAAAGAAGAGAAAGTCAATAAAGGTTGTTTCTGAGCTCATTACAACTGTGGACAACTCGACTTTATTCCACTGAGGACCTCTGGAGAAGCATGTAAAATATACCACAAAATTGTCTTCTAAGGTATAGGGTAGTATTCCCATCAACTCCTATCCTCATTGAAATATGATGCATGCACATGTGCAGGGAAGGAGAGTAGCATTGTCTGCCTTGTCTTCTAATGGGTGGGCACCCTCATTTTTTGCAGCCAGTGACAAATGGGGTGGAGTTGAGGCATTCTAAATACCCTGTACCATTTTCCAAATGTTCTTAATTTTATGTGAGAGTTAAGATCTGCCCAAATTTTCCTTAATCTACTTTCAACATGCCTTACAATTTGGATGGATTCTTTATACAGTCTCATGTAGGTAATACAACCAATTTCAGTTTTTAGTGTTGTGGATGTTCATTTATTTTTAAGTTCTATGATTCAGTGAAAGGTTAAAATGATCTCAATGAGGACTGCTCTCTTAATGGCATTTTGAACTCTTGTATAATATTGGTAGGTAGTTTACCCTATTATATATACTGGAGTGTGAGAAGTCCTATATCATCGTCAATAGGAACATCTGTAGAAATCAGCTTTTCCTTGATGAAAACATTTTTAGGATTTCTTCTTAGATCCTGTTATTTCTAGTTTTTATGAGTGCAAGAAACTAATCAGGATAATTATATTAATTTATTCATGATCAGTAAGCAATAATCAAACTCAATCTCATTAATTGCAATATAAAAGAACACTATGTTGCTTCTATATCTTGGCTATTGTGAGTAATGCTGCAATGAATATAGGAGTAATATATCTTTTCAAATCAGTGTTTTCATTTTCTTTGCAGAAAATACCCAGAAGTGAAATAACTGGATATATGCTAGTTCCATTTTTAATTTTTGAGAAATTTCCCTACTGTCTTCCATAGTTGCTGCACCATTTTGCTTTCCCACCAACAAGGGTTCCCTTTTCTCCATATCCTTGACAACACTTGTTATTTCTTGTCTTTTTGATTATAGTCCTTTTGATAAGTGTGACATGGTATCTTGTGGGTTTGGTTTGCATTTCCCTAATGATTCATGATGCTGAACATCTTATATGCCTGTTTGGCCATCTGTGTGTCCTCTTTGGAGGAATGTCTTTTCAGATTTTCCACTCATTTTTAAATTGGATTGTTTGTTTTTTTAATATTGAGTTGTATGTGGTTTTAAAAGTATATTTTGGATATTAACCCGTTATCAGTTATATCATTTGTAAAATCTCTCATTCAGTAGATTGCCTTTTCATTTTGTTAGTGGTTTCCTTCACTGTGCATAAGCTTTTTGGTTTGATATAGTCCCATTTGTTTATTTTTGCTATTGTTGTCCTTGTCTGAGGAGATCTATCCTAAAAATATTGCTCAGACTGATGTCTGAGAGCTTACTGCTTATGCTTTTGATAGATGAATGGATAAAAAAAAAAAAGATGTGGTAAATGTATACAATAGAATATTACTCAGCTATAAAAAGAATTAAATAAATCTTGCCACTTGTGATAACCTATGTTCAGTGAAATAAGTCAGACAGAAACAGACAAATATGGTATGATTTCACTTATATGTGGAATCTAAAAACAAAACAAGGGGTGCCTGGGTGGCTCAGTCGGTTGAGTGTCCGACTTTGGCTCAGGTCATGATCTCATGGTTCGTGGGTTTGAGCCACGCGTCGGGCTCTGTGCTGACAGCTATGCTCAGAGCCTGGAGACTGTTTCAGATTCTGTATCTCCCTCTCTCTCTGACCTTCCCCTGCTCACGCTCTCTCTCTCTCTCTCAGAAATAAAAACATTAAAAAAAGTTTAAAAGGAAAACAAAACAAAACAGAAACAGACTCATAAATACAGAGAACAATTTGGTTGTTAACAGAGAGGATGACTGTGGGGGAATTGGGAAAGTTGGTGAAGAGAATTAAAAGTTACAAACTTCTAGTCATTAAAAAAATAAGACATGGAATGCAATGTGCAGCATAGGGAATATAGTTAATAGTAAGTAACAACTTTGTATTGTGACAGATGGTAACTAGATTTTTCTAGGTGATCACTTCATAATACATATAAATGCTGAATCACTAGGTTGTACGCCTTAAACTAATATAATACTGTATGTCAACTATACTTCAATAAAAAAAGAACAGTATGCACTAAAATAAGAAAAATGTGGACAGGAAAATAATCTTATAATTCAAAAGCAAAATATAAATTTTGGAATAAAATTTATCAATAAAATATTATTTTACATAACCAGATAGAATAAAATTATAGGATCGGATTAGATTAAATTTCTTTATAATAAAGTAATTGTAATAGAAACTAGTATCTTGAATAAATAAAATGAATTTTAGTGTAAATAAAATAAAATCATTGCTGTAATTATTACTCAGATATTAATTTGTTCTTAATTCTTTTTATTTCCCAGATTTTATTTTCAAAATGGCTAATTTATAGTATTTTCCTGAACATTACAATTTATCATTTTTTATTCTTTCAGAGGTGGCATACTGAGATTGCTTTTTCAGCAGACTCAACTTGTTACTGAAAATGAAGAAGAGTTTAGGTGCAAATATCTGCTTTAAAGTAGAGTTTTATGGGATTTAAGAGCTTTTTTAAACCGCACTAACAAGAAAAAATATCATTTCAAATAATAATTGAAATATATACAGAAATACCTCATCACTAGCATATATTTAAAAGTTCCAGTATTTTTCTTTTATGGGAAGTTTTGAGTGAAAACTACCACCCACCTCTTTTTGGTGGATAGCATGGTCTCAAATAATTAAAATATACTTTCAAGGACAAACACTTTTGACTTCAGAAAAAGTCACTTACAAGGTTCACTGAACTTTTTTATCAGCAAGGCATCTTTTTTTTAAGTTTTTTTTTTTTTAATGTTTATTTATTTTTGAGACAGATAGAAACATAGTACAAGCAGGGGAGGAGCAGAGAGAGAGAGGGAGACACAGAACCCAAAACAGGCTCCAGGATCTGAGCTGTCAGCACAGAGCCTGACGAGGGGTCAAACCCATGAACCGTGAGATCATGACCTGAGCCGAAGTTGGACGCTCAACTGACTGAGCCACCCAGGTGCCCTGGCATCTTATAAATGTACATCATAATATTGTAAAGTATTGTCATGTCTATTTTAAAAGTGGAGCCACTGAATTAAAGATTATAATTAGAATGAGACACTAAATGATACTAGGGAATATTTTCAAGGTTTACTTCCTGAGATATATTTCTACCAAATGATTGTGATCATATATGTTTAATATCTCCTTGAATCCAAGGATCCAGTCATCTCTCATACACAATCTTCATGACTACTTCTTCCAAGCTTTATAGTCAAACTACTACTAACTGTTGACGTTTCCATGATCACTAACAGCATCTGTTCATCTTGTTGCATAATGTTTTCAACATGATAGGAACATTAGAACTTTAAACTTAGAAGGGACTCGTACAATTATCTACATGTATGGAATGCTTTTCCATTTCAAAACCACTTAGGTATCTATGGTGCTGCTAAATGTTAGCAATCCGTTCTCTTAGGAGAAAGAAACCCTTCAGATTTAGAGTTTGACAATTTCTACAATGTAAATACTCTCACCATGGCCAATCTCAAGCTTCCAACATGACGACTTCACTGAATGTAATGTGCTTTATATAAAATTTTTACCACATAGGCACAGTATACCTAAATAACCTCAAGAACATAGATAACAGCAAAATACTTACAAAGCGATATGCTTTGAATACATACTGCCTTAGTGTTTTAATATAGTTCATTTAGTTGTAAATTTATAGAATTTAATCTTTATTATTGGTTGTGCTTAAAAACTGGCTTGAAAATTTCCTAAAAATTGAGCAAGCAGCTCTTATGAGCTGGTAATGCCAACTCGAGTACACCACTGAACTATATAGGCGTTATTACTGCTGACTTACAGATGAAGAAATTGGGACTCAAAAGAAGGAAAGGAAATGAACGTGCTTTCACCAACTATTTGAGGTCATGCATCATGTTGGTCACTTAAATCATAGCTTATAAACCATCAAAACAACTCAAGGAGCCAGAGTATATTATTCCAGATTTATGGATACAAAAACATATTTTTCTAAATGTCACAATGCTATTAGGTGACAAACTCAGGATTAGAGCTCAAGTTCTCTGACTCAGGATTCTTGATTTTATATATGCCAGTATCTCTTGATCTCTAGGTTTTCACATAAACTATGGAAGAACACCAAAGGCTATCAAATCAGACACTGAGATATAGCCATGAGCTGTGTGGCTTTTAAAATACTATGTTTTAGCAGTGAATATGGTTATAGATTTTGAAAATAATAATATATAAACAGTGGATAATTATGACTGCATTGATTTGATGTCAGAAAGAAAGATACTTGTGGGGAGCCTGGGTGGCTCAGTTGGTTGAATGGGCCAATTCTTGATTTCCCATGTTTGTGGGCTCCGTGGGTTGTGACCCCCCTGTGTCAGGCTCCATGTTGAGCATGGGGCCTGCTTAAGATTGTCTCTCACTCTCCCTCTGCCCCTGTCCGCTTCTTGTACTTGCTCTCTCACATTCTCTCTCTCTCTCTAAAATAAAAAAATTAAATAAAGACACTGGTTTTAAATTTTTGTAACTAAAAAGCTCAGATAAAAATAAGACTAAGGAAGAATAGAAATGTATCATAGTATAGAAGTTATAATATTGAACAGTCCAATGTAATGATAGGTAAAATATAACATTACAGAAATTATAATTACTCTTTGTAAACTCAATGGCTCAATATGGAAATAAGACAGAAGACACAGATGTTCAACAAAACAATGTCTAAGCTGAATCTCTTATTCAGGAAATCTATCTTACTTTCTTTTACCATATATTGCTTTTAGTCAAACATCAACAACAAAAAGAAATCAACATACAACAAAGTAACCCCCATGATCACTGATTGTTTGCAGTCACTTTGAAGATTAATATAATGCGATATTATCATGTAATGTTACTCAAAAAGGCTTAATGCAATTGCTGTAAGAAAATAAAAATTAAATAACAATAAAATATTCTAATTATGATCAAGGTACCTTGTAAGTGAAAATGGGTTTAGAAGTGAAAGATCAACCTTTCAGGGAGTCTCATTGTAAGCACACCATGAATTCAAGTTAATTTTTTCTTATATATATTTTGAAGCAATATAGGGTGATAAATTTCTGTGTAAATATTATCAGATCCACAAATAAATGTTGTTATGCTTTATATTTTTAAAAAGTATCAGGTACTGTGTATATCACTTAGCATAAATAAAATCAAGAAGTCTGGAACCACTAAGCTACAAATCTCTTTATTTGGACAATGGGAACTATACTGTTTTCAGAAAATAAAAGTACTTTAAATTCTGAATGTTGAAGGTGTTTTTGGTAATGTAAATTATTGTACTTCTCTGTGATTCTTGTCTTCTAAGTTACTGAACAACCATCATAATTAATTTTCTTCTTTCAAAATTATATCACCATAAGAGACATTTGGAGCCAACACTGAATTTAAGCAAATTTCCTTGTTTTCTGTCTGTGCCCTTCATGGCAGCAGCAGGAAGAATGGCTTTTGGGGCGACCCACAGAGCTGTTTCTAAGTGGGAAGTTCCGTGCCTTTCCCCAGGGCATTAGCAACTCTTTGGCACATTGCCAATAGCACAAACAATTTCAGAAGGGGTTTATAAGATGGAGCCTTACCTCTCTGCCTGCTGACTTGAGGCCTGACAAATAGTGACAGGTGAGAGTGACAAATGGCCATTACTATCATCCCAGAGATCTCCCATAACATGGCTCTGAATATAACTCCACATTATACTCCCAACTTGGAGAAAACAGACCCAGTAAAATTAAAATCATTAAATTAATCAAATTATTTACAAGTAAATAATCTAGGACAAAAAGGCACTCATGTCCAGAAGAATATTAAAACATGAGAACGTAGAGTTACATTTTATCTTGATATGTTTTTAGTATCTTTAGACATAACATTTTTGTTTCACTAATAATTTATGCAGTTGTAGCTGATATGTAAACAACTTAGATTCTTTCTCTAGCAGTGCTCTGATTGTTCTATATTGTGGAATTCACTGTAAGACAGACTCGCTGTGTATCTTATCCAAGACAGTTCTTATTGGAAGTACAAGAAAATCTAATTAAAACACTGACATTTAGCCTAGTCCACCACTGTAAATCTCTGGCAGTGTGTGGATTACATGTATATCGCAGGGTTTAAACTACTGCATCACAGTGTTACCATTACTTCTCTGTCTTTTCGGTCCAAGATTCAGAAATCTAAGCCAGGGTAGACAAGGTCTGAGTTTTTATCTGGTGATTCAGCCAAAAAACCCTAAAGAAACTTCCTCCCACAATTCCTTGCCTTACTCCATTATCTGTTAACTGCATTATTCTTCATACTATTAAGATGTAATAGAGACCATGGGGAAATTTATCTCTCTTTTTTAAAGCATGTCTCATATATTTGTCTGAGTGCATAGGCATTATAATGATAGGTGCTTTCAAAGAACCTAGAGATAAAAAGAAGCATCTAAATCAATGTCCAGAATACCAGAACCATTATTACTTGAGATGAGACAGAGAAGCAGGTCATACTTTTGAACATTTTTCTTATGATTAAAAAAAATGGAAGAAAAACTTTTATGTTTTAGCAAATAAAAAGAGATAGCAGCAAATTGTTTTTGGAAAGGAGACTGGTATATGAGAATGCGGCATGGGGGCCAAGAACAGGTCCTTGAACCAGACAAACAGAGTCAAGCCCCCACTCCATCTCTTCTACTGTGTCTATGCCACTGTGGGTGAGTTTCTTAGTCCTCTGTGTCTCAGTTTCCTCAACTTTGCAATGGGGATAATAGAATCCGATCATCGAGACTTATTAAGATTAAATAGATTTATACAATTACTTTGTAAAGTAAGCAATCAATAAATATTAGCTATTATTATATAATAAACCATGTTTAAAATACCTCAATTTTGATGATGCCTGGGTTGTGATGAGCACTGGGTATCATATGTGATTAATCATTAAATTCTATTCCTGAAGCCAGTCTTACACTATATGTTAACTAAATGGAATTTAAATAAAAACTTGAAGCAAAGAAAGTAATAAATGAAATAAAATACCTCCTTTTTGTGATTGTGTAGAGTAAAAGAGTATATAGCTTTTCCTACCAGACCATTATTAGGATTAAACAAATACCTGATAATTTAATGAAGTGGGTACCCACTTGGATGATCAGAACATTACATAGTTGCAATTATTAATGACATATTTGTTTATCAGGTGTTATATGTAATACTGTGATAGACATGTGGGAAGTAGGGGATTTTTATTAATTGTATTTGTAATGGGTTTCTTAGAGACAAATTTGTCAATATTTAGTTTATTCTAGTTCAGTAAAGAAACACAATGATGCATATTATGAAATATGCTTTCTTCTTGAAAAAACTCTATGTGGCTATGTTTTACTTTGAATAAACTGAGATTTTTTTAATGCTCCACTGACCCCAAATTTTACGTTTCATTTAGATTTGCATTTAGATTTCAGCAAAACCAAAAAGCCACTTACTGAAACTGCTCAATAAGATCTATCATGATAATAGCATTCTTTCTAATTTTATATAAAAGAAAAATGTCTGAAAAATATAATTACTATATGGCCTAAAACTTCACATTTTCTAGCACAGAGTAGGCACTTGGGCAATTAAAAACATATGAGAAACTATACACAAAGAGATCTAATTTTATTCTTGATTCCAACATTTAATATTTATGTTACTATAATTTAAACTTTTAAATGCCAATTTTAATTTAATATATGATGTTAAGGGATGAACATAGACAATACCAACAACTGCTAAACTACCATTAAATCTTTTTTTAAGAACCACATTTGACTTCAAGCTTCATGAAAGCAGAGTGTCCTGCTTGTCCTCCAAGTGTCCTGAGTGATGCCAGGCACACAGTAGGTGCACAATCAGTGTATTTGTTGCCATAAAAGTTCTTGAATTAGACTAGAGGGAATAAGACCTTTGTCTTTACACCAAAAGTTAAAAAATAAAGAACGCAAATCAGAAGAGACTAATGAGAATGTTACATTTGAGATATGGTTTTGCTCTCTTTTCTCATTCCTTCTTGTGAGACTGTGGATCTTTGGAGGGCCCTGAATGCATTTATTTAATCTAGATAGGTTTTGGATCTCTGACATTTTCACGCTATTGAATAACAGAGTTTCCAAACCATTTAGGCCACTCTAAGGGGTGTGTGTTAGGGGAGTAACATACATAAATATATAAGGTGAATAGAAATTTGTGGTTCAAAGATATTTTTTAAAGGCTTTTTAAGGCTGTTTTTACTTTAGGTTCAAGATGATGCATTAATTTTTTAAATTATATTTAGATTTTTTATTTCTTTTTGCTCCAGGAAAAGCCAGTATAATAACACTAGCTATAGCAATGACAGCATACCTATCGTTTACTGAATGACTGCAGTGGGCTGGGCACTGTCCTGAGCACTTGACATATCCTAACAGGGTAGCTGTGAGAGCAATCACGCACCTGGGCACAGAGGTTCTCTGCATCTTATAAACAGGCAGAGAGAAATTCAGTGACTTGTTCAAGCTCCCACCACAGGCAACTTCCAACGTCATGTTGTGAGCCCATGAAGTCTGTCTTCCACCCTCATTATCTGATGAAATCAAAGCCTTGAGATACTTTATAAATCGTATCATAAAAATTACATACATTATATATATATGGTATAGGCTTAGTTTTCTAATTCAATTAAAAGCCACCCCAAAAAAATTTCCCTCAAGGAAGTAGAATCACAACTAATAAAGTTTCCAAGAAGTTGGAAATTTTTCTCTATGTTTTATACCTTACTTTCTAAAAATCCCTCCTATAAATGTCTTTTTCTACATACTCACTTCTTTAAAAGTAAATAAAAGAAAGTAAAAAGCTTATCTTGATACAGTTTAGAGTCAGTTAAATTGAGCTTTTAATTAAAAAAAATTTTTTTTTAAGTAGGCTCCACACTCAGCCTGGAGCTTGAACTCGCAAACCTGAGATCAAGAGTCACACACTCTATTAACTGAGCCAGTCAGGCAGCCCCAAACTTAGCTTTTAAAGAGTTATAAAGTCAAGCCTAAGTGCTGTACTTGGCTGCTGCAAAGCACTGGCTATCCAGCAGCTTTAGATGATCTTCCCAAGCCTTTGCCCAGAGACAGACTCAGTGAAGATGAGCTACTGAGAGAGACTGATGAAAGTTATAGGACATCACAGTGCAGAGCTCTCCTGAGTGAGGCATCTCCTTGACGGTTACTTGCCAGAGAGTGATGGCAAAGCAACAGATGTCAGCTTTGGTCATTATGGTCTCTCAGGAGCTCTGGGTGCTTGGTGGCTGTGTGTGTCATCTAGGTAGTAGGGAGGAGTTTATGGAAGCAGAGAAGATCTTACAGCTTCTCAGAGCCACCAGTCACTAATTTTACAGGCATCTTGCTTACTGATCAAAATGTTTACCAGCTTCAGGGCCAAGTGCACAATGCTTTATGAGTAAAGAAAACCAGACCATTCACACATCTAAGGAATGCTTATTTCCTGAGATGTGTGAAAGTGTACACTCTCCTCAATTTAATTGCTCTCTGATGCAGCAGTGAGGGCCCCTTACTTCTCTTCAGGGAAACTGATAGCACCATATATGACTTGGTGTAAACTGACATTGCCACCGAACTTCCTATCATGGTGTATATAGACTATTAAAGCCCACAGGCCTGTGCTGGCAGCCACAGCCTACATGATATTGCCACATCGGAGCCTTGATATATTGAGCTCAGCCCAGAAGTTCACTGGGATGCCAGCAATTTGTTTTTAAACATTTTTTAGATATGTATAGGAAAAAGAGTCCAGGAAGCCCACTGAAAAGACTGGTGAGAGAGGTAAAAGGAGGAACGAGGGAGAATGTTATTCTAGAACCAAGAGAAAGTACTTGGGGGGTGGGATTGACTAGCAGCATCAAATACTGAAGGGAGGTGAAGAGAACAAAACCCTAGACTTTAAATTTAGAAACTTGAAAGCCATTGAAATGATCTTCACAAGAATAATGTCAAGGTGTGGTTGAAGTGGTAGCAAACTGCAAAGGTTGAGGGATGCAAAACGGGATGTGGAGACAGAAAATACAAACTAGTTCTACGGCCAGAATACTTGATAAGGAAGGAGTAAGGACAGGTCAAAGATAAGCTCTTATGAAATGTGAGAAAAGTAAACATATTTATATGGTGCTGAGGGGAGGGATCCAGTTGAGAGGAAGTTGGTGATGCAGGAAAGAGATGAGATCATTGGGAATATAAAGATCTTGAGTAACAAAGAGCAAATAGGATCTAAGGAACAGATGGAGGAATGAGCCTTAGGGAGAAGTTTCCCTCCTTTAGGACATGAGAAAAAGATGGCACAGTTATAGCTAAGCATATTTCTGTGGAGAAAGGAGGGTGAGAAAGAGCTTTCCTGATAGACACCCTTTCTTCCCCTCTGTAAACTGTGGGCAATTACCTGCTGAAGGAGAAAGGGTTAAGGGTGAGATATGATGTCTGGAGAGTGATGGATATTAGGGGCAGCCACTGAAGGGAATAGGAGAGGGCTAACCGAAGTGTGGCTCAGCGGCCTGGGGAGGTCAGCTGAGGTGAGAGGTGTGTCTCCAGGAGTCTGGGCACAGGAGCAGAGAGAGCAAGTGATAGGTCTGAGAAGGGTCTTCAATTAGCAGAGCTGGCAGAGGGAAGTAATTCTGACGAGAAATTTGTTGAAACAATGTGCCATAAAGTCTAGGCTGGATCAGAAGGAATTCAGACAGGAAGGTGTCAGGGGCTGGTGTGGGAGAGTGGATGATGACCTACAAGAAAGTAGAGGTGGCCAGAGCATCAGAAACTTCAGTGATCTTAAAGATTACATGTATCAGAAGCAATAGAGTGAGATTTCTGGAATGACAATGGCTGTTATCAGTCGGATATTTAAGCTGTGTCAGGTGATGGTGGTTCAGGATGTGACCCTGGGAACAGGGTGACTGGAGATAATAAGCTTGGAGTTGGGATGTCTCACATATATTTAGGGCTGTAAGTTAGAAACTAAAATTACATTTTAAATGAATTTTTCATTTTTCCAGAACCATGAGTGTTTGTTCCCACAACTTCGCTGAAGTGATGATGGGATTATTTTGGTAGATATTTCTTGATAGTTAACTTTGACCTGCAACATGTTTTCAATCAGCAACGTTGCTATGCAAAAATGTTCATGGTTGTTCTTAGGAGGACACACCAACTGTTGAGGTAAATAAATCTAAAAATGCCACCTGATCGTGGTATATGCTTCTTTTAATGCATTGTCAAACATGGTTTACTAGTATTTTGTTAAGGTTTTTTGTATCTATGTTGATCACGGATATTGGCCTTTCTCTATTTTTCTTTTCTTCCCTGTTCTTTCTTTCTTTTTCTGCTTCCCTCTCTCCCTCTTCCTTCTTTCCTTCCTTCCTTCCTTCCTTCCTTCCTTCCTTCCTTCCTTCCTTCCTCTCTCCCTTCCTTCCTTTATTTCTTTCTTTCTTCTTTTCTTCCTTCTCCCTTTCCTCTCTCTTTCCCTTGCTTCCTCCCTCACTCCCTTTCTTCCTTTCTTCCCTCCTTCTCTTCCTTCCCAACTTTTACTTCCTTCCCTTCCTTAGGTTTTTTTCTAACTTAAAGAAACGAAATGGAATTAAATAAAATATGGATACATTATACCTGGCTTCTTTCTCTTTGTTTTTTCTTTTTCTTTTTTCTTTTTCCTTTTTTTTTTTTTTAATTCAGTTTCTGGCAAGATATCTCCAAAAATGTTAATACTTAGAGATGCACGTGAGATTACTCAGTAGTGTGCTAAAACACATGTCAAAGGCAGAGATAATGGAATTAGGTTATCTAACAGAACTGATGGGCCTACCCAGAGAAAAAAGGATACTTACTAACTGAAACAGGAGTGGCTGCTGGCTGGCCTCAGGATCAACACCACCAAAGTAGAGCACAGTCTTCTCAGAACAAACTCTTCCTCCTTCTGACTTCCTTCTTTCTGTTAATGGACCCCCAAGTCCTCTAATGTGCTAGATTTAAACACTGGTATAATTTTCTTTTATGCTTCTCACACCCCCATAAGCTCTCAAGGCCTCTTGAAAAATCCTTTATCACATCTACAACAGCCTGAAGAATGACCTGTCAGGGTCATGACACTCTGTGGCTGGGAGTTAAAATGGGAAGAGAGAGCAGGTCCATTCTGCCTTAGCAGTCCTACCTAATAGGTGACCACATGGGTGGCCGTGCAGATTGCTGGCATTGTCCTAGGGCCACATCTGTGTACTGGGCTATGAACTTTACTCTCACAAGGATCTGCTCCCTTCCAACCCTGGGAGGAGATTCTATTAATGGAATGTGACCAAATGCCATTTTAAAAAGCAAAGTATAGATACAGAGATTTGTTTTACTGATTAAAAGCTTGAAGGCACTGTAAGCGTCCTAGATCCTCAAATGTAGTTGATATACACACACAAACGTTCACATTCACATACACAAACTCCTCTTGAAAATTACCATTTAAGAAAGAAATCTTGCCATTTGCAACAATGTGGATGGAACTGGAGGGTATTATGCTAAGCAAAATAAGTCTGGCAGAAAAAGACAAATGTCATATGATTTCACCCATATGTGGAATTTAAGAAACAAAACACATGAATACTGGGGAAGGGAAGGAGAAAATAAGATAAAAACAGAGAAGGGGGCAAACCATGAGAGACTCTTAAATACAGAGAACAAACTGAAGGTTGTTGGAGGGGAGGTCGGGGGGATTGGCTAAAGGGGTGGTGGGCATTAAGGAGGGCTCCTGTTGGGATGAGCAGTGGGTGTTATAAGTAAGTGATGAATCATCAAATTCCACTCCTGAAATCAGTACTACACTGTATGTTAACTAACTTGAATTTGAGTAAATGCATTTTTTTTAAAGAAAAAAATGAATGTCTTTAATTCTGCTCTATAGTCAAACCACAACACTAAAGAGGTTCTCCTTACTTGCAATTACAAAGATGTTCATGGCTATACTAGTTGGAGTAGGCTAACCGGTAAACCATATAAAACCCAAACTGTATAATGGGACAAACAAGAAAGAAGTTCTTGCTTCTACAAAGTCATGAAGGGTTTTCCTTGTTGGTAGCTGGCTCTCTTTCAAACGATGATTCAGGAATTCAGGTTCTTTTTTTCTGTAGCTCTACCATCTTCAACATGTGGCTTCAAAGGTCTGCTTCAAGCCAGTGGGGGAAAAATGAGTGTGAAGAATTGAATACACATGCAAGACTTTTCTAGGCCTGGAAGTAGCACATAGGACTTTCACTCACATTCTAATGGCCAGAACTCAGTCATATGGGAAAGGCACTCTATGTTTCCAGGAAGATGACATGAGATCGATAAACAATTAGCAGTTTTTCCCACAATGGGGTAGCAACTGGATCAGTGTGGGGAATTTACAGGAAGAAAACCGGCTCTTCTGTACCAAGTATGGTGATATAGGCACACAAGACCACTGGCAGAGGGACATATCAGATCTTTAAGTAAGCAAGGGGGCAGTGGTTACATTTAAGAGGAAATATATCTACTACATATTCTAATGAAGTATCCTCATTGTCTAAAATGCACCAAAAAGGAAGTTTTCTTAAATGAACACAATTCAGGAATACAAAGCTGGCAGATTGACAGGTTGAGATGTGGGAGTAGTGAGCTGTAGGAACCAGGCAAGAAGCCCAGACTAAAGAAGCAAAGCAGGCAAAATCCATCCAAGAGGGCCAGGGCACTGCCGGCATGAGAAATCAAGTAAGTGAGTAGAAATCAAGAAGCCATAGAAACCTTGAATCAACGTGAAACTGGAGTCACAAAAACTGGATGTGAACTCTGGCCCTACAATTTACTAGCTGACACAGAAGAAGACACTCAATGCCTCTGAGTTTGGTTTTCATTTGTAAACTTGGAACAATAATATTTATTTTATAAAAATTAACTATAGAGTCAAGTGAGATGGTGTGTGTGAAAACACATATAGCCTGGCAAAAGGACAAAGGGGGCTAATTTTAAATCTATTTCTATTTTCACAGGCTTAGGATTTTGAGACTTGGACCCTGTTGTATGCATAATTCAAGTTTCTAGTCATGAATCATAAGAAGGAGGTGAAGAACTACCTAGTATAAAGGACTATCCTTTGGACTTGGGAAATTTTGCAGATTCAGGTTTCTTTATAAAATCCTTCCTTCTGGGGCTCCTGGTGGCTCATTCGGTTGAGCATCCATCTCCTGATTTTTGGTTCAGGTCATGATCTCATGGTTTGGTTCATGAGTTCCAGCCCTGCATTGGGCTCTGGGCTGTGACCACACGGAGGTTGCTTGGAATTCTCTCTCTCTCTCTCTCTCTCTCTCCCTACCCTGTTTGCACTCCTCTCTCTGTCTCTCTCAAAATAAACAAACTTAAAAAATAAAGAAAGAAAAGTCTTTCCTTCCTGCATGCCTGTCTTTCTCCTTCATTCACTTTTAGTCTGCTTTTCTCTTTTCTCTTTTTTCCTTTTCTTTTCCTTCCTTTCTTTACTTTTTTCCCCCTTTTTTGTCCCTCCATCTAGTTTCTTTGTTAGATGAGCCTGGCCCTTAAGGAGGGTGTAACTAATTTATCTATAAAGGTTCTAAACAAGAGCTTGCTAAGGTTGGGGTTTAAGGATTGATCAATAGAAACAGAAAGAATGCATCATTGACAGATGCGTTATTTGGTGGAATTCTTTGGGGGGGAAATGCATAGTATGCATTCTAAAAATAATTCCCATTGACGTGCATTAATTCTTCAGAGGATCCAGCCAAAGGAAATAATCAGAAATATAAGGTCTTATGAGCAGTTCATCATAGTTTTAATTTAAAGGGGTAAAAAATTTGAAACAGGCTAATTGTTGGACATTAGACAAATGGTAAATTAACGTATATTATATTTACAAAGTAAAATATTTAACCGTTAACAATTGTGTTTATAAAGTGTTTCAGTAATGTGGAGTATCATGACAATAGCAAATGAAATAAGTAGACTACAAAGTGAACACAACAGAGTCAAAATAACAGGCAGGAATAGCTTACAAGGAAATATATCACAATGGCAATGGCTGTTGTCCATGGTGAAAACAAGTGCTTTCCCCTTCTTTCTACTTTTATGTATTGCATATAATTCATAATATATCTGTATTATTTTTATATAGAAAATATAAAGTCACTCTTTGGAGTAGGGGTAGCTTCAGCAAATACCTCTGCATAAAGTCACTTTTCATTTGTAAGTGTTGATACTAACTTGCCTCATTTAGCCTAGTGCTACTGAACAAAAAAGCTGCTGTAATTAACAGCAAAACAAGTTCACTTCAGGTGGCATAATGTGAATAATGCTGTTCAAAAGTGACTAGAAATACCCATATAGATATATAGGTATCCCATGTGAATATGTAATGTAGGTATTAACATTATTCATTTCCTCTCTTCATAAGTCATGGCTTTGCTTTACAGGATTTACTTGGTAAAAATAAAATGCAAAATTCTCACTCTTTGTCATTACGACAGCACAGAATCCATGGTCTCACTTATAGCATTTCCATGAATCATAAAGACTGTTCGAGTCAGTCAGACTGAGAGTAAACTTTGATAGGATTTGGTGAATCTTCTTAATTCTAGCCACTGATATCCATGGAAGTTGTACCTCCTTTGTAGAGAATGGTAATGGGGACTACAAGCAATGAAAATATTTGGATAATCACCTGTAGCCATTGACAAACATGATTAAACATCATCACCCCTCAGGTGTTCTGGGAAATGGCTGGATCTATTGCAACTGACATTAGAGAGGAAAGAAATTTAATGTAGCCTTGCTCAAATGTATTTCATTAGGAAATACTGATTTAAAGTGATCCTCTCACAAGTTCCAGATTTAAATGTATTTGAGTAGTCACTGCTAGCCGAGAAGAGATGAATAGACCATCGGGCAAGCAGATCATCAGAAGATGGCCCAGAAAGTCAAAAGAATGATATAGTATTATCAGATATTACTAAAGGAATAGGGAAAGATGACCAAAGAAGAGCAAAATATTATTTTCTTTTTTCAACCAAAAATAAAATTTTGTAAACCATAAAGAGTGGATGTGGAGAGTTCCTATCTTAATATTTATAGTTTTATTTGGATTCACTGAAAGGTGTGCCACCTCCTACAACCTGGTATCATTGCATTTAATATTAAAATTACAGTACAGTAAACCATAAAGTTTACACAGGAGACTGAAAATGACAGATTTAGAATGGGTAAGGAAAATAAACCACAGCTGGCAGGGGAAAAACATGACCTGAATCTGAATTTCCTGCCCATGCAAATGAAGTGTATTCTGAGACCAGGAAGCATCATGGTCTATTTATGATAATATGAATTTGCAGGTGTCTGGCTTCAGGTGAACCTCTCTGATATTTGGCATCAATATTAGTACAGGCACAAAGCTGTATTTTATTTCCTTGCAGGGCTTTCATGATGAAATTGAAGATATTGATTTGTGATCACCACCCTATAGATCAATCTAAACACATGGATTTTATGGTTTGTTTTATTTAAAGGACCTGGATCAGAGATTTCTATTTCACTTTACGTTCAAAACATCAAGTCAGTGTTTTTCAAACTCTAAGGTACATAAGAATCCCTCGGGGTTCTTATTAAAATGCAGATTCAGGAATAAGCAAAAGGAATCTTTTATGAAGAAAGTCAGAATAGTGGTGGTAATGGTTATTTTTCAGGGATAATGACCAGGAGGGGCATGAGGAAATTTCTGGAATACGTTAAATCAGTACATGTATAAAATATACTGAACACTACACTTATGAATTGTATGCATTAATAAATATGTGTTATTCTGCAGTTATTGTTTTTATAAAACAAAAATATAATAAAACTTAAAAATGAAGACTCTTGGGTTATGCTGCAAAAAAAAAGTACCTTAAGGATAGACCCTCTGTAATCAGGCTGGGCCCATTGTTGGTTAGAATGAACTTGTTAACCAAACATCAGACATGAGTAACAGAAAATGTAGACACATTTTAACGGAGAGAATACCTTTGGGAGCAACCCTACCTCACACCCATTTTTTAGCCAGCAAAATTTCAGCTGCTGCTTTCTATAGTAATTCAAAAACCATAATTTCCTACAGGCATCCAAATTAGTTGAATCTTGAAGGTTTTGTCTTAGTATAGCAAGGGGAATGATAATTGAGTCATAATTCTTAGAACTGCATAATTACTGTGCTTGGGAACTGGCTTTTTATGATTACTTTTAACTCTCTTGTCCCTTACCTTTTTAAGGCCTGCAGTAAAATAAAACCAGCTTTTATTTACATGCAGACTGAAAGAAAGACTCTATCAGGTCAGATTTAATCTCAGCAGAATGGAAATAATTTCCCACCAACTGTCTCTTCACCCCCTCCTCTCACATGGTTTATGGGACCCTTTTGTCCCTTTTGTAGGCCAAGTCACTCAAGAATTCTATTCCTTGCAGACATGAGCTTATGCTCAGTCTCCAGAGGATATAGTTTGGGTAATTCTTGGTGGCAACATTCTCTTCAAGTTGGTCACACGTCTTCTTGCCTATCTGCAGAATAAACTTCTGGAGGAAAGCCACTGAAAATACAGCAAGTGACAAATGGAACATTCTCCAAAGCTAAATGGAAAACTCATCAATCATACCCCCCTGTTGCTGAGTTATACATGGTGGATATCATGTAACGTGTCAGGTGTACCTTGATAAATTCTGCTTGTTAACTAACCAGTACACCTCTAGCAAGGAACAGGAAAGGTAAAGGAAAAAGAGTGACCCCAGGACTAATTCTTTCATTTCTTCCAGATATGAACTCTTTTGCCTTCAGATGTTGTTAATTTCTTCCAGTCTTTAACACGGTATGGTTTCTAGTCATTAAACAAAAAGAGAAGATGCCAGTTGAGATAAAAATCCCTCTGCACACAATAAGTACACACATTTCTGAGCAAACTACAACCAGACTTCAGATGCCTGAGAAACAGCAAGGCTGAATTGAGTCACGGAGAACTAATCAGTTTTCATTTGTCCAGCCAAGCTCATGTTTATCTAGTTGTTTGCATATTCTTTGCCCAAATAGCAACATCAAAGTAACAAGTAGATGCCAGAAACTAGCACTACTTTATTTTATTTTATTTTTTTTTTACAAATAGTTTATTGTCAAATTAGTTTCCACATAACACTCAGTGCTCATCCCCACAAGTGCCCTCCTCCATGCCCATCCCTCCTCCCCCTACATTTATCAGTCCTCAGTTTTTGTCAGCATTCAAGAGTCTCTCATGGTTTGCCTCTCTCGCTTTCCCCCACCATTTCCGCCCTTCTTCTCCCCCTTGTTCCTCCGTCAAGTTCCTCCTAATCCTCCTATACGTGCAAACATATGATATTTGTCCTTCTCTGCCTGACTTAAAAGAAGACACTGTCTTTAATTTGCTCATCTATTCAACAAATATTATGGGATGCCTCTCATTTGCCAGATATTGTTCTAGGCACTAGGGTACAACAATGAGCAAGAGACCTTTCCCCACAAAGGGGAATGTCCTCTCATAGTACATGAAATGTCTTATGTTTCAAAATGAGAAAATTATAATAATGATCATGAAATGGGTGAAATAATACATAGTAGATTAAATATGTTTTGTTGGGAGAGGGAATATGACCATAAAGATATTCTTCCTCAAGCTCTAAAATAAAGCTTTCTTCCAAACAAGTAAAATTAAAGAAATCTTAAGTATGTCAACCTTTGTTTTAATTTTTATTGTGAAGATTGTACTCAGAAGAAAATGGAAATGACCTCTAAACACATAAGAATAGATAAATATGGGTGTAGATAGATGGTGTAAAACTCTCTATAGGTTTCTCCAGTCCTTCACAAAGAGTACCTGTTGAACTTTCTCAAATTCATTAGGTAAACCAATGAAAAATGAAAAACTAGAGGCTTTTTCCTTCCTGCCACCCACAAAATCAGCCCAGAGGCCCTAATATGAGGCAGAATTCTTTTTTTTTTTTAAACTTATTTTTCCATTAGTCTAAATCCCTCTCCTTTGGGACCAACTATCTTTTTATAATAATATTTACTGTATAAACATGCATGTAACCAATGACTTTTCAGGGCTTTCAAATTAACAAAACTGAAACAAATTTTTAAAATTCACTTTCTTAGTTATACTACCTACGTTTCAAGTGCTCAATCCTCACATATAGCAAGGGACTACCATAGATATAGAACATTTCCACCATCACAGAAAGTTCTATTCCAATGCTGTTCTAGGGAGTTAGATCTCCCTCTATTTTCCTGCTTAGAGGGAGAAATTAGTACTTAAATCACATTCATTAATATCAGTTTGATGATTACTACCAAGACACAACTGGGATAGTCTTTGGGGAATTTGCAGTGCCAATGGAAGGAAGGGGTTGAGTGAATCTTAATGAGTCATTACTTCATGATATTTTGCTACCAATGTTATCTCTCAAATGTAATACATTAGGGGTGGGCACCATAGAAGAACATCTGACCGAGTCCACCTGGAACTATTCTCTTGTTTCTTAGTGGCTTAGACAAAGACATACATACATAGGGCCACAGAGTTGTGGTAGCAACAAAAGTCATCACTTTCCTAAATTCAAGAATCTTGGACCATTACCCAAAACCTGAGTCACCCCATGTCACATGCATCTCAACATCTGCTGTGGGAAGATTTATAAGGAAGTTTGGCAAGTCTGTGTTTGACTGAATTGGAGAATAAAGTCATTTGAAGCTTAATTCAGCCAAGGGAGTATTTAAATGTACTAATGAAGAAGCTAATGAAGGATGCCTTTGGATCCTAACCAAACTACAACAGAACATTCACAACAGCAGCATATTTACCTTCAAACTAAATGGTTGAGCACCATCAATATTGTTGAGCTGAATTAAATTTGCAACATCTTAATCTACAATTCTAAAATACAAAGAAGGCATCTTTGTTAAATGCTTAGAGTTCCTAAGAAGAGTGCAATGCCAATAATAATGATTCAGCCACTTGTTCTATCTTCTTTGCCTTAAGTCCTATATCACAATTGCTTGCTCCCCTAAGAACAAGCAACACCATTGCTCTTAAAGTCATTTTCCTAGTTATACCTTTATTCTTAATCTAGTGTTTCTTCACACATAAATATTCATGATAACTTCTTAGTAATTATTTTGTATTTGATATTACTAAAATACACCCAATAGTCTTACAAGTCATGGATATTAAGGACCTAATCATACCCTATAGAATGCCACAATTGGAAGGGACCTTGGGAATAATCTGGTATTTCTGATCTCTAGTCCATTAGTTTTTCAACCATGTCATGTTACAGAAAGCTTGTAACAATAGTAACTATCATTTATAGAATGCTTACTATGCTTCAGGCACTTTACCAAGGACTTTATTTGAATTATCTTTTAAATCTTTTCCACAACTCAGAGCACCTGTGTGGCTCAGTTGGTTGAGTGTTCAATTTCAGCTCAGGTCAAGATCTCATGATTCATGAGTTTGTTCCTCTCACTGGTGTCATGGCAGAACCCACTCTGCATCCTCTGCCTCTCCCCTGCTTACACTGTCTCCCCTCTCCTTCTCTCTATCAAAAATAAATAAAAATTAAATTAAAAAAATTTTTTTTTCCACAACTCTTCAGTTGTGCTTTAATTAACCTCATTTTGAAGGGAGGAAACAGAAACCTAGAGAAGTAAGCAATTTGTCCAAAGTCACATACCTGGTAAGCACTTGGGCCAAGATTCAAACCCAAGTGAGGCCCTAGAGGATTCAGCCTAGTGTCCTAGAACAGCCAACTCAAGCAAGATGGAGAGAAATGTACACATGTCTAATAAGAGCAAAATACCATTTTAATCATTAATGAAAATACTCTTCAAGGCAAGAACAGAACCAACATGCAGAGGCAGTTTGCCACAGGCATTCTTTATATTTCAAAGGTAAGGTGAATGATGTTAGTAGAACAAATACAGGTGGCAATGATATGAATTTTAATTCATATCAAATAATAGTTGTGTACTTTATTCTATTTTCATCAAAAAACAGAATGTGATATTGACCGTAAAGACGGGTAATAGGAATATACTTCTAATTTATTTTCCTACCTAGGAAAAATCATTCTGTGGTTTGTTTGTTTGTTTGTTTATTGCTTAAACAAAAAGCAGTCTAAGGGGAAAATGTCACAGAAAACATGCCAACAAATCTCAGAAAATTGACACAAAATAAATAGGGCAAAGGATTTTCCATGTCTTTGAGATTTATTCCTTAAAAAATCCACCTATGTAATTTTCAGTTTGAACAGTTGCACTGAATGACCAGTCCAGTGAATAGTCCTCAACAAATTCTCATACAATTAAGTATATTTTATTTTCAATTATGTGCTATATATAACTGTATAACACACAATTCCTACTTATCAATATCTGAGTGAAAAAGTACACAAAAGCGATACATGAGGCCATAAGAATGGAATGGTGGGCAAGGAATTGAAGTTGTTTACTGAATATGTGTACTTGTCATTGATTCTTACTCTGAGTGTTAGGACCAGGCACATCTAATAAATTTAAACAGAAACCTATGCTGTCTTCCCAACAGAGGATTTGACATAATATTTTTTTCCTTTGATAAACATTTCAATTTGTGTTAGTAACACACACAGAGCTAAAAATTCAAATAGCTTCAATATCCTTGTAACAACGAAATAATAATCTTAGGTCCATGCCTTCCTTACTTCCCAGCTCAGCTCCCCAGGGGCAACTATTGTAACTCTTTTATTTGCTTCTTCTGGTAGTTATTCCCAAACCTCCAGATAATGTGCTCTCAGGCTGCTCCTTGATCTACCCATTCCAGACATCATGTACTAACTTCTTTATTGTGTCAGATAAAGTATGGTTGCTACACACAGATGTCTCTCCTACTTCTATCCTCCCAAAACAGTCATATCACAACTTTTAAATTAAGTTGATCATATATTTACTGGAAGGCTAAGAAGTATACACTGATTACATTTACTTTCTGTTACAGCCTCTTTCCCCTTGTTCCTGTTTTCCTCTCCTATATATTTGCTCACGCTCATGTGTTCAGATTTTCAAGTAAGACATTATAACACGTTGTCTTGAGTCCCTATTTTTGTTGCCAGAGCTCCCTTTTCTCTTGCTCTAAACTAGACTGGATATGCTGTTGGGACTTCATATTTTGGATTTGCTTTTTCCTCTATTCTAGCTTTTTCTTTTTCGAAGTTTATGTCCTTGCTTAGTTGGATACATCTTCCAATAACTTCCTAAGAACGAGTATGTGGGAGGATAAGTTTTGAGTCCTTGCATGACTGTGTTAAAATAAAAAAAAAAGAATCTTCATGAGTGACTGAGTATAGAACTTTAAGATAAAATCTTTTTTTTTTTTTCTCAAAAGCTTGAGCTTCTAGCAATGCTGTTGGGAAGTCCACTGTTGTTTGGATTTCCACTTCTTGGAAAGTGATGTGTGTTTTCTCTCTAGAGATATTTAGATCATCTTTTCATTCTAGAATTTATGAAATTTCTAATTATATTCCTTGGTGTGGGTGTCTGCCTATTTGAGAGCTGAAAAATCAGTGGGACCTTTAAATCTGGACACTCATGTTGTCCTTGACTCTGGGAAATTTTTGTCTGTTTATTTCTTAATTATTTCTTTCTCTTTGGACCTCCTAGATTGGTCTTTGATCTTTTAACTTTTCTATCTCATTCTGTCTCTGTGTTTGTTCTGCATTATGGGAGATTTCCTAGACATTATCTCTCAAACTGTCTATTGAATTTACTATTTTGCCAATATAATTTTTAATTCTCAGGAACTCTTTCTTGTTCCTGATTGTTCCTTTTCTATGTGTGCTGATTTTGTTCTATGGATTCAATATCTTCTCATATATCTCAAAAGATGCTAATTAGAGTGTTTGCTTTTCCTTTCTTTATTTTTTTAAACTTCTTTTGTATTCTATGAACTGGCTTTATTTTCTCCTACATCTTTTTATTTATGTCTTTCCCTACCTTGTTTGCTTGTTTTTCCTGCTGTTCACACTGGAGGATTTTTCAAATGTCTGGGTTTTAGTTGGTTCCTCATATTTAAGAATGAGTCACTAAAAACTGATTTGGCTTGTTGACAGCTAGGCATTGCTTTAGCTGAATCAGACTCAACCCTTTCCATTGAGGATGCTAGCATGTTCTGCCTCTGGAACCATTCAGCTCTTCCAAATAAAAGGCATTCATTCAGTCTTCTGCTTGGGAGTTCAATTCCTGCTTACTGGTGATCTCCGTTTCAGAAAGATTTGTCCAGTTTTTCCAAATACATACTTTCAATTGAGCTCATTATTTCCAGTCCTAAGCCTCACTACACTCTCACTCCATTCCACTCTGGAGCCTTTCCTAAGCCCTAGAAGGAAACTCTGCTCCTTCCTAGTTATTTTCTTCTACATTCAATAATGTTCCAGCTTCTCTGCCCTAGTTCTTCAGCAACTATGACTCCTCCTCCTTTTGTTCTCCACAAACCCATTGACATACCAGGTTCATGAATAATGGTGACTCTACCATTCTTTTTCTCACTGTAGCGTTCTAGGGACTTTTTTCCTTTACTGACATTTTAATAGTTTCTGGAGAGAGAGGGCATAATTGTGTATGCTCAGCTCACCATCTTTAATGGTCAATCAGGGTAATGTTTTCCAATGATAATTATTGTACTATTTTATTTTAAAATTTTTACCCCATATTTTAGCTAAAAGTTTTTTTTAAATTTTTTTATCCTTTAAAAGTTTTTTTTTTTTACATTTTTATTTATTACTGAGAGACAGAGACAGACAGAGCATGAGCATGGGAGGGGCAGAGAGAGGGTGAGACACAGAATCTGAAGGAGGCTCCAGGCTCTGAGCTGTCAGCACAGAGCCAATGTAGGGCTTGAACTCACAAACTGCAAGATTATGACCCAAGCCGAAGTCAGACGCTTAACCAACTGAGCTACCCAGGTGCCCCTAAAAGGTTTCTTTTATAAGGCTAGACATTGGAAATATGTCAAACAGACTAATACTGGAATCCTGGTTTTGCTACTTAGTCATATAACATTGGAAAAGTGATTTAATCACTTTGAACTTCAGCTTTATAATGTGTATAATAGTATTTATCTTGAAGACCTCTTGTGAAAAGTAAATAAGACACAGCATAAAAAAAAAACAAAGAACAGTGCCTGGCACATACTAGGAACTCACTGTCCTTGCTATGTTTATATGTGAGTTGTCTGCTACAGTAAACAAATTATTTGAATTCAAATCTCAAATAATCAGACCCCTTGGGTTAGAAGCCACCTTTTTAGGGAAACCTCCCTGACTTGAGATTGAGATAGCGGTGCCTTCTTTGTGTTCTTGCAGCACTATGTTCATTACCTAGTATAGTACCTGCCACACAGGAGTGGACTTGCTTGTTTTAATGATCTATCCTTTCTATAAGACTGTAAACTCCATGAGAATAGGGATGTGGTCTCTGTTATTCACCTGTATTTGCAATGCCTAGCACTATGCTTGTACACAGAGTTGGTGCTCAATGAATACTTGTTGAGTAAATGAATAATACCATCCCACTTTTAAAAAGCTGACTATATTCAAAGATTTAAAAAATATAAAATGTATCCTATGCTTGAATTTTCTTTTTTTAAAAGTCATTGATATTTTTAAAATGTATTTAATTATTTTGAGGGAGAAAAAGAGAGCACAAATGGGAGGGGCAGAGAAATAAGAGAGAGAGAGAGAGAGAGAGAGAGAATATCCCAAGCAAGCTCTCCATTGTCAGCGCAGGGCTCAATACAGGGCTCAAATTCATGAACTGTGAGATCATGACCGGAGCCAAAATCAAGAGTCGGATGCTTAACTGACTGAGCCACCCAGGTGCCCCTCAAATTGTTTTTCTGTAAGGACACAAGATGACCTTTCTTATGGTATTATTTAGAAAGATAGTGGAGCAATCATAAAGCAAACAATATCCACAAACTTATACATATTGTATAACAAACCAGAGCTCTGTATGAAAATCAAATCCAGTTAAAACAATCAACCCTTGTTGATTTCCCTCCTCGCTCATCCTGCCTTCCCCACAATGGAGCACTGAAGCTTTGTAGTTAAAGGAAATTCAACAACTCATTCAAAAGTTGGTGTTGGTTTTGATTTTGTTACTGCTTCAAAGTCAAGCTTCTACTTAATTGCTCTGAAATCTAAATAATTCCTCAGTAAAAAAAGTTTTTGAAAAAAAAGTCTCTGGGTGGTTTCAATTTGGTGGCAATGCTAGAGGCTATAAATAGAATCAACAAATGCTGTTTCATTTTTCCTTCTGGAATGCTTTGTTCCTTATCCCCACCACTTGGATAGAGCTACCATCACCAAGTAGAGATACAGTTTTAGCAAAAGTAAGTAATCTATTAGGAATGTAACCTGCCTGTTTAGTTTACTGATTGGATTGTCCTGAATACTCCCTTCTGTTCTAGGAGTAATTAGGAGAAATAGTGTCCGTTTGCCGTTCTTCTCCCTGAGGAAGGATGGAAGACCCTGGGGTTCTGACTTAACTACTCAGAAGATGTACAGTCTTAGATGATCAATCTCTTTCTACCTATTAGTAATTGCAGACTTGCTGAATGTGGTTATAGCAAGACTGAAGATCAGTCTTCATATATTCTCCCACCTTATTTAGTAGAATTATTGAGATGGGGACTCTGCTGTTGATGCTATCACTATTATTTTTATTATTTTAAACTGGAAACAATCTTGGTGAATATCATTCTAAATATTTCATTTTACATAAGAAGAAATTGAGGCCCCCAAAGTTTAAGACTTATCGAAAGTCAGTTTCAAGTCTATATAATAATGGGAATCAAAATAAATCTCGCCAAACAGAAATCCTGACTTCCTGTAAACAGATAAAACTATACTGTATTTGGGAATATTATCTTTGAATATATGTGATTCAAGTACCCCAAACTTAATGCATTAGTTTAGACCACAGTTAAAATGTTTGTGATTAACTGGTTTATGTATCCTTGATGGGAATAACCTGCATACAGAAATTCTTGCCTAGGTTTGCAGTTTAAGATGTATTTTTCAATAGATAATATCAATAATAGTTACAGCCAAACAACTTTTTTCAGAGGATGTCTCTACTCATACGTGTCTAATGCTTCAAGATATGGAGGCAGGAGTAGTACACAAAGCAAGTCCACCTATAGGCTGATAAGAAGAGAGAGGGTGTGACATTGTGAGTTACGTTTTTCTTGAAGTTACACAATTCAGAGCCTGTAGACACATTTTGGATAGACAATGGCCCAGTGAATTGTCAGGTGATCAAACCACAATTTGTATTATAATCACTGATAGAGACATTGTTGAGTTAAAAGATGGTTTTGGATAAACTTAGATTTTCTTAGTTCACTAGAAATCACTTAGATCACTTAGTTCACTATGTTACCAGTAGCGTGAGCTTGAATATCATCTACCTGTGTGGTTTGCAACTTTCTTGAATCTTTTATTTATTTATTTATTTATTTAATGTTTTATTTATTTCTAGGAGAGAGAGAGAGAGAGAGAGACAGACAGAGAAGGAAAGAAAAGGAAAGAGAGAGAGGGAGTCACAGACTCTGAAACAGGCTCCAGGCTCTGAGCTGGCAGTCAGCACAGAGCCCGAAGCGGGGCTCGAACCCACGAACCGCGAGATCATGACCTAAGCGAAAGTCGGACGCTTAACCGACTAAGCCACCCAGGCACCCCGAATCTTTTAAAAATTTTTAACGTTTGTTTTTGAGAGAGAGAGAGAGAGAGAGAGCAGGGCAGGGTCAAAGAAAGAGAGGGAGACACAGAATCCAAAGCAGGCTCAGAGCCTGCTAACAGCTCAGAGCCTGATGTGGGGTTCTAAACCACGAAATACAAGATCATGACCTGAGCTGGTTAGACGCTTAACTGACGGAACCACCTTGGCACCTGGCACCTTTCTTGAATTTTTAATCAAGGGTCTGTCCATTATAACAATTTTTATAAAACCATACATTTTAGGAAAATTATAATTCTTATTTAATCTAATGAGTGACTCTCTTCATAAGAAAGATAAACATTGTTGTGGCGACTGAGTGGCTTAGACGGTTAAGCGTCCGACATTCGCTTAGGTCATGATCTCGCGGTTCGTGGGTTCGAGCCCCGCGTTGGGCTCTGTGCTGACTGCCAGCTCAGAGCCTGGAGCCTGTTTCAGTCTGTGACTCCCTCTCTCTCTGACCCTCCCCTGCTCACGATGTCTCTTTCTCTCTCTCCTAGAAATAAATTTAAAAAAACATTTAAAAAAATAAAAGAAAGATAAACATTGTGTGCAAGGGCATTACTTTGTGAATATCTATGACAGAATATTATCCCAAAGGTGACAGAAAATCAATCATTTCATAAGTACACCAATTTGTACAGTGATTAGGCCACTGAGATGAACCTAAAGCATTCATTTTTCAGTGGGATTGATGGACTAATTGTAAGCAATAAAGTCACCTACTGGGTAGAATCTTGTTACTTTAGACATGATCTTTTTGGTTTTTAAGGAAAACCTATTTAGAATCCTCTTGAAATTTTCACTTTTGAAGGTCCATAAATAACTTCTACATCCATATTGTCTGTTTTTTTTTTTAAATGAGTGTACAGGAATATTTAATCCTGCCCTAGATGAGATAAAATTTTAAATGATATTCAGTTCTGTCATTCTTCATTCCTAACTTCATATTCTGAATGAATTATTTTCTGCGATGATCCTACTGATTGCAGATAACAAAACCCAATAAAAATGGTCCCTGACTTATGATGGTTCCAGTTATGATTTTTTAAAAATTTTATGATGGTATGACAGTGATAGGCACTCAGTAGACACTGTCCTTCAAGTTTGAATTTTGATCTTTTCCTGGGACAGTGATATATGGAAGGATGCTCTCACCATGCTGGACAGTCAGTGAGCCGCAGCTCCCTTCTGTACTCATATAACCATTCTGTTTTTCACTTTCAGTACAGTATTCAATACGTTACATGAGATGTTTGCACCTTATTATACAATAGTCTTTGTGTTAGATGACCATGCCCAACTATAGACTAATGTAAGTGTTCTGATCATGTTTAAGGGAGGTTAAGATAAGCTATGATGTTTGGCAGGATGGGTATATTAAATGCATTTTTGACTTACAATATTTTCAACTTATGATGGGTTTTTCTGGATGTTAACCCATCATAAGTCAAGGAATATCTGTAATAGAAGCTTAAATAATTAGAGAATTTTATTGATGTAGCAACAGAAAAGTCCAGAGGTAGGGTGAACTTCAGGCATAGTCCAGCCAGGACTCTGGGCCCCTTTTATGCAGTTTGCTCAGGTCTTCCCAGCTCCATGGTGGTGTCATCTTTAGGCTGGCTTCTTCCAGGTTTCAATATGATTTCTTACATCAGTGTCTCTCATGCTTCCTCATTCATATCAACTGTGGCTTGTGGGGTGAGGGGGCAAGGAAACTGCAGAAGTAAGAATATTTTCTCCACAAGCTATCAAATAAGAGTGATGACCTTTCAGTTAATTGAACCAACCCTTATCAATCACACTGACCAAAGGCATGCATTTTCTGATTGGATAAAGTTATCAGGGTCCATCTTTGCAGGGGTGGGGAGGGTGGTGAAGAGATCAATTACATTTAAACTCAGCCACAAAATGAGAAATGTAAGAATGGATATAGACAACCTCATTTTTTTCTACATTGAGCATGTAGAGAATGAATTAATTGTATACAATTTTCATACTAAAACTCGAGAAGTGGAAGGGTGGAATTACCATATAATATGATGGTTCTCAACATTTATTTGGTTATATAATATTCTGCTATACTACATTGAAAGAACATAGTGTCATTCATCATCCTACATGCCTAAGTAGCTTTATTATGAATTGTTTTTCTTTTTGCTTCACTCATATCTCTTTTTTCATTACAGAGAGAATATTGAAATAATGAAAGAAAAACTAGACTCTTCCATTTTTTATCATTATGATTTCATTGGGTCCAATTCAACGGATTAGAACATAACAATGAGCCATGACATGTAGTTAAGAACCTCTAGATTTTAGATAGAATAGCACCTACAGGGGCACCTAGGTGGCTCATTCAGTTAAATGTCCAACTCTTGATTTCAGCTCAGATCATGATCTCACAGTTTGTAATACTGAGCCCTGCATCCAAGCTTTGTGGTGCCAGTGCAAAGCCTGCTTGGGATTCTCTCTGTCTCCCTCTCTCTATGCCCTTCCCCTCCTGCATGCACTCTCTCATGTTCTTTCTCTTTCAAAATAAATAAATAAACTTAAAAAGGAATAGCACCTACCAGTTATATGTGGTATGAATATCTGCTTTATTAGACATGGACCATATCAAAAGAGAAATATGAAGTTGTTAAAAAAAAACTTTTGTTAGTGTACTAAGGTTCTCTAGAGAAATAGAACCAATAGAAAATACATTTCTAGAAAGAGATTCATTGAAAACTGTTGGATCACACAATTATGGAAGCTGAGAAATCCTATGATCTTCCATCTGCAAGCTAGAGACCCAGGAAAGTCAATGCTGCAGATGTCAGTCTGAGTCTGAAGGCCTCATATTCAGGAATGGTAAGGGAAAGAGGAGATCAATGTCTCAGCCCAGTAAGGTAGAGTTATTTTAACCGTCCTCTGTCTTTTTGCTCTATTGAGGCCCTCAATGGATTGAATGATGCCCACCTATATTGGGGAGGGCCATCTGCTTTACTCAGCCCATAAATTCAAATGCTCTTCCCTTCTAGAAACACTCTCATTGACACACTAGATATTTAACTACATATCTGAGAGTCCTTTGACCCAGTCAATCTGACACAAAATTAACCATTTTTTTGTATGTATAATGTAGTATAGTGAAAAGAGCAAAAGATTTGAGCCAGTGTGCTCCATCAAGGACATGGCAAGGAATGGGCGAGTCATTTCATTTCTCTGAGGCATAAAAATGTCTAACCTACCTACTGTGTAAGAAGTTGTTAAAACTTAAAAGGGATAGTTTATAAGAGTTGAGTAAGTTTTATAAACTGTGAGATGACACACAAATTTCAGTATGAATTGGAAGTTAAAAATTATTAGAGATTGAAAGTTCCTGTATAGATTGTAAGCTCCTGTTTCCTGATGTATTGTTCCTTGATATACATTCCTCCACTCTGCTTGTCTACCAGCACCTCTTTACTGAATAAAAAATGACAAGGAAATAAGCACAATAAAGTTGATTATGGTAATTGGAAAAAATATTTGTGGCATTGGAGAAAATGAGTTAAATTGAAAGAACCAATGATAATATTGGGTTGAAGCTAGGAAGACACAAGGAAAACATGAGCTTCTGAAATGAAGCTAACAATATATCATCAAAATATGTGGAGTACCCATAATCTACCTTGCCAGTGAGCTATCCACTGTTTCACTAAAAGCTGGCAGATAAGATTGTTAAAAGATTTGTTCTTATGGGAAATCATGTCTAACTTTTAAAGGACATCCAAGGGAAATGTGATAAGCACTAAAGCTGAATTTTCTGGAAGGCATCTATACCTATATTTCTCTATTATGTATGTGTGGACGGGATCTACACAATTGATGAAGTCCTTGTAAATCTCCAAGAAAGAAATAAAAATCTTTGCTACTTCAAGTATGCTCTGTAGTCCTATAAAAATCAATGATACTCTTCACAGGAAACAGGGAGTTTTAGGCACATGTGTTTTCACTCTAAAACTTCTTTCTATAACCAAATGCAATTAGTTGTCACATGTCCCCAATTTACTGCCATTTACCAACAATAAAATTTTTGCTAGGATGTGCACAGAATGCACAATTAGATACAGTTCCTGCTGTGTTGGGGGCAGGGTGAGTTTTCCCCATAAAATAGTCAGTGAGGCATCTTCTGTGAACGGCAATAGGCAACCCACAAATTCCAGCTACAAATCTTGCAAACTGTACCATTGGGAAACAGCACTTTAGCTGATGGTCTGGTATTTCCAAAAGATAATGTCACCATGACATTTTCAGTCTTTTAATATCCTTTTATTGAGTCCCTTTCGTATCATCCTAGAGCTGAAGCCACTTGAGCTAGAAGAGACGGAATGCATTTTTGTTGTTTACCATGCTCTGTTTTGCCTAGCCAGCTGGGCCATCACAATATTACCTCCCAACTTCTTAGCAGGAGGCATCTTACCCTCTTACCACTAGAACAAAGATGCCACTTGTGAAATAAGAAAATGTTCCTTCTGCCATGGCTCTGTTTTCAGTAAAGGAATGCCTACTATTGAAAGTCTTCCTGGGTTGATCTGCCAATCTCATTCTATGTCACCCTAGAACTAACAGAGGTCAGCAACGCTCTTCGAGTCTACAGACTCAGATGGATATTCTTGGCTAAGACTGTGCGTTTGTGTGTGTGCACACGCACACGAGCACGTGTCTATCTGGCAATGTTGTATATGAAATGCATATGCAGTATATAAAGTAATTTAACTAGTTTATCATATAGAGGACAACATTCAAAACTAAAAGTCGTCTATGTTCAGGAAAGAATACCATCAAAAGATAAATATTTTAATTGGTCATTTTCTTTTACACATTAGAGCAACTATTCCCATGACTGATAACCCATAATCTCAATGTCACAGTCATCTCTGTCATACTTCTCTCAATTGTTCACTTTTTCTTTTTAAAAGATAGATGATAGATGGATAGATAGATAGATAGATAGATAGATGATAGATAGGTGTTGCTTTAGGGTTTTTCAGAGAAACAGAACCAATAGGATGTGTGTGTATGTGTATATTTTAGGCAGTGACTTATTTTTTTTATTCCTTGCCAAAAAGTATTCTTCCCATTTAAAGTAAATCACTACCACTGTGAAAAATTTGAAAAAGACAGGAAAATATAAGGGGAAAATACCAATCACTCATAATTATGACTAATTAAAAATAACAAAAGCAACCACCCCTTTTTATTTTGAAAATTTTTAAGCATATACAAAAGTAAAAAGGATAGTGTGTTAACTGTCCATGTCCCCATCACCCAGATTCCTGAATACCAATCCTTGGACAATCATAAGAAAGAGATTTATTTTTAAAGACTTAGTTCATGAGATTATGGAAACAGGCAAGTCCAAATCTGCAGGAAGGGCCAATGGGCTTGAAGCCCAGGAGAGCCATGGTGTGGACAAAGTCTGAAGGCAGTCTGCCAGAGAACTCCCCTTGCTCTGGAAGGTTGATCTTTTTGTTCTACTTAGGCCTTCAACTGATTGAACGAGGCCCATGTACATTATGGTAGGGCAATCTCCTTCCTCAGAGTTCACCACTTTGGATGTTAATCTCATCCAAAAGCACCCTCTTCAACTGACACATAAAGTTAACCATCACAGATTTATATAGGCCTATATTTATTTTTGCATGTATTTTTATTTACATATAGATATACAGATATATCTTTTGCTTTTTTTCTCTTACTTTCATCAAACAGACCTGAATCCAAATCACAGCCCCCAAATTATGTGGCTTATGGCAGGTTGTCGAACCATCATAAGGGTAAATCTCCTCTTTTATACAATAAAGGCATCACACCTATTCCTTAGGGTCAAACAGCAAGAGTGTTCAGGATGGAAACCCAGCCCTCTGAGTTCTGAAAAATGGCATACATTTTATTCTGCTCAACAATGTGAAAACGCTTTTGATAAGAATTTCTGACATAATGAACATGAATTGTGTTATCTCTTTCTTTGTTGCTGCCTTCCTAAAATAGACTGTGTGAGTTGGTCTATGTACAACAGCATGCCACTTGGAAGCAGAGCATGAGAGAGCACACTAGGCTCCAGGTCCCACTATCAAAATCAAATGTCGACTTTTTTAATATTAAAGATTAATTTTGGTATTGATTCAATAGTGAAGCAGGTGGGAACCTAAGATGAGGTCTCTTTCAACAAGCACTAACATTTAATATTTAGTATGATCATATTTGATCCTTCCCGCATCAACCTTTGGACTCAATGAATGAAACAGGTGTATGAAGTCTTAATACCTCTAATTCTGAACTTTTAACATCTTGATGTAGAAAGACAATAGGGGTGAGTCTAATAGAGACCTTTAACTCAAATTCATAGGCTCAAGAAGGCCAGAACAAGGCCTTCCTGTGAGGTGTAAAAGAACGATGTTGGCACATTTTCCAGTAATGTGTCATTGTTGTTTTCTTTCTTAAATAATCTGTTGATTTGGGTCTTCTGTCAACTTAAACTCTGACAAAACACAAAAATTAGATTTTTGCCACTTTGGCAGGATATAAACAAGCTGCTTTAGTATGGCAATCAGATGTTTTGTTTTCCTTTTTTTTCCTGCTCTTAAAGGGTTTAAAGTTTAAGTTGTCTTTGCCCTCTATGAAAAAGGGGAACTGGCTTTGATTGATTATGGCTCTGGGTTTGTTTTTCCAGAAGACTTAAAAGAAAAGGGATTTGTACCTACAGACAAATTTGTTTTTTAAGCAGATGGGAAATGGACGGTTTCTTCCAGGCAAGAAAATATTTCCTCTTGCTGGGGAGGGGTTGACGGTGGTGGGGGTGAGGAGAAGTGAAAAGCAGCAACGTCCTAAGGGAGAAGCTATGAGAAACTTCTAGGTGGGTGGCCCCATGGGCCACATTGCTGGGACTCCTGCACCCCAAGTAAGGCAAATGAAGCCACAAAAGATACCCTGAGGGGCTAAAGGGGAGGGAGGGAGGGAGCCTTCATCCCTGGTGTCACTTTACTCTTGCAAGCATAGCCTTGCAAGCATGGGTAATCTATGCCTAGACACACTGTTCCCTGTCCCTTTCATTGTCATCACCGAGCACCTCTACAGAGGCTGCGAACCAGGATGGATGCTCATCTGTGCCCCTATGCTTGACGAGACCATACTCTGACAGGGCAGCTGCCCTCTCAGCACCTCAGGTCACCCACACATAACAACAAAGTTTGGATGGAGCAACTCCAGAGCCTCTGAGCTAAGACAGAGATTAATGATGCCTCTTCCATACAGCTTATTTAGGAATTTATTTTGGCCCCTTGTAAATAAACATAAATAAACAAGCACAATACATTTAAGAAACCTTCTCGGGCAGTCCTTTGTAAAGCTGGAAACTTCTTTGCTATACTTCCTTCACAGGAAATATTTTAATAATTATTCTCACTGATCCTGTAAGTATAACACTGCAATATTGAATACCCCGAGTCCCAGAAAGAATGAATCACTGATTTTGCCTTTAGAATATTTTTTTAATAACGAACACATTTTCTGCCTTCAACCTCCTAAGTTCTCTCTGTTCAATTACCAAGAAACTCTAACTGTGGGAAGTGGATCTCCTGAACTGTTAGATTATAAATCAGTGTCACTATTTTGATGATTATCAAGTGAGATGACTAAGGGAAACTGTATCAAGCTAGAGAAGACAGAAAGGGCTGCCTGAGTTCAGACACAACCTCTCACAGCCCTGACATAGCTTCCTCTTTGAGCAATTCTGAATGGAAAGGCAGCATTGGACCCTCTCTTCACAGGTTACCCAGAAACAGAGTTACTCTTGTCCAACCCTCTAACTTGGGTAGAGGAATTTTTCAGATAATATAGACTCTGCTGCATATTCTCATCTCCTTTAGGAACACAATACATTTCCCACTCCTTTGGAAATGGCATATAGTTAGCATCATCTCTGAACCCCAAAGAGCTGGCAAGTACTTCTGCTTACCCCACCATGTCTCCACATACCATCTACTACATACCCACACACATACGTAGACACTATCATGTCTTCAAAAAAAACCATGACAAAAGTTAGGATTTTCCTAGTTTCTGATAAATCCAGAGTTAAAAGTTCCATAAAGGTTTCCTTGATTTGAATTATTTGAATCTTGCAAATATGTAAAAAAAAATTACTGTATATGCAAAAGGTTTGCTATGCTTTAGAGTTTCATACATACAGCGCGGGTATTATAGATTTCCTTTAAATCTCAAGGTGAGCTTTTCCAAATGTCCTAAAGTCTTGCCACCACAACCTTTCCATTTCCTGTAAAGAACACGATGCAGTCTTCCTGGCCTTGCCACAATCACTGGCTGACACATAAAACCGACAGATAGCTGTAGGCAATTGACTAAAGACATGTTCCTCCCCAAATTTATCGATCCCACTGCAATATAGCTGCATTTATCTTACTTGCTGGAAATTGCTCTTGCTAAGGTTACTCATGGCCCAGCAGAGACAATCCAATGCACATATTTTGGTTCTCGCTCTACTTGGCATTTCTCTTATACTCTTTTATTCTCTTCTCATTTGACATACTCTCTCCCTAACAGGATTATGACTTCCTGATCTGATTTTCAGTTCCAATAGCTTCCTAAATGTTTCTATTTGGGGGTCCCACAGGCATCTCCAATTCAACGAGGTCTAACCATATTTGAATATTTTTGGCTCTCTTTCCTTATAAAATTGCTCTTCTTGATTTCCCTATCTTCCTTGGTGATTGGCACTCTCCACATGTCCCTTAGGGGAATGAGAAAGGCTGCGAAAGGGGAGAAGGAACCCCAGGCCAAACAGGAGACTGGAAGAGAAGTTTATTGGGGCTAAGATAGATACCTAAGTTAGGGATGTGTACACAGCTAAGAGCCAAGTTGGACTTGAACTCTGGACCAAAGAGAGTATGATTGGATGCCAGAACCAGAGGGACCCAAAGCCAGAAGTCTGAGTACCAGAGAGGATGAAAGCAAGACTGGAAATCCAAGGAAACTGCTTGAAAAAGGCACAGCAGACTGTGCTAAAATACTAGAATAGTGGGCAGGCGGGGAAAGGACAGTCAGTGCTTTACAAAATACTTTCACATTTTTATTTCTTTAAAGCAACAGCTCTGTTACAGAGATAAAGAGTTGAGTAGCATACAACGCAGGTCACGTGCTTGGAAAGCAAGGGAGCCTGGTCTTCAACCCAGGCTGCTGACTCTAGGCCTGCATCTGTCTGTACCTGTACTCCCTCCAAGTTTAGGACAGTCCAAATGGAGATGGCAACAACTGCAACCCCTGAAATGACGCTGGTGTTTTAACCCCAGTTGTACACTCCTGGTGTAGTGTTGTTCTTTTCTACTCTCTCACCTCTACCTGTGACCCTGAGGCCAAGACAAATGTTCGCCTTCAGTAGGCTCTTGCTATTAACCAATAATGCTTATTTTCCAGAAAAGCAACCAAAAAGGAATAGAAAGGAGAGTTGATGTGTTTTTATTTGGAGTGCTGAGACCAATTCATTTTGCCTTGGGCTCACTTCATTTATGACTCAGGTTTTTTAAAATCCCTAATTTAAAACTACAAGTGCTCAGCAGTGAAGTCAATCACCACAGAATAAGACAGAATTTTCTTTTACCTTTGAATTGAGACTTTAAAAAAAAATAAAGCCTTATTTATTTATTTTTAGAGCGCGCAAGAGTGAGAGAGACAGAGACAGAGGGGGAGTGGAAGGAAGAGAGGGAGGGAGGGAGGGAGAGAGAGAATTCCAAACAGGCTCCATGCTGTCAGCAGCGAACCTTATATGGGATTCGATCTAATGAACCATGAGATCATGACCTGAGCCAAAATCAAGAGTCAGACACATAATCACTGAGCCACCCAGGCGCCCCTTTCAATTAAGTCTTAAAAATGATTAACTTTGTCAAGAGGTGAACTTCTTGGTAATTCACTTTATTTTAGAACATGACTGACTGTGACTCCAGAATAGAGTATTTGCAAAGTGGGGGTTTTAACAAACAAAACAAAAAACAAAAACAAAAACAAAAAAACATCAAATGCAGCACCAGTTTCAAAAGCCAAATAAAAATTGTGTACAAAGTAATGACTAATATTTTCTTTGATGGATGTTTAGGAAGGTACACACAGTCTCACAGTTCTACTCCATTTCATAAATTATAATTATATATGGTTTACAGTGTGCTTACAAGGGCAGTGATCTTTAGAAGAACTGGCCATTATGCTGCCTAGATTGTTTACATTGCAGGGATTTGGGACAACTTTAGGCAATGGGCAATTCTGACTGGATTTTTTTTTTTTGGAGGAAAATTGGACTACTAAGCAAATGTTTAAAATTCAATTATATTTCCCTCATATGCCAAATATACCTTAAAATTAGTTTTGCTTTTCTTCTTTAAATATATAAATATTACAGAGCCAATGGAAAGTAAAACCAACAGCAAAATGAATCACACATAATAACGCCACTACTCTTATATAAACAATTGTTATCATTTGTAAGTGTATTCCCTTCCACTATTTCTTCATTCATACATATTTTACATAATATATATATGTAATAATATATAATTCCATTGAGTAGATATATCATAGCTTATTAAGACATGCTCTTGTTTTACATTTAGATTCCTTCTGATTTTCCATTGTAAACATTGGCTTTTTAAAATGCTTAATGGATAGGGCTACTTGGCTGGCTCAGTCATGAGTTCAGTCAAGCCTTGCATTGAGCATAGAGATTGCTTTAAAAAAGAGTCTGTAAAATGCTTGATGGATATAGAATATGATCACCATTATTTTTGCAAGGTGGAGGAAGGTGTCACCCTTACATATCCTAAACAAATATAAGCTCAAATTCACCTAAGAAGCATTTTTGGATGCATATATTGATCTCCTCTGGCCTCCAATGTGATCAAATACACATTCTCACTACTGACTGTCATTAAACCTGAAATAGCTCTGCTCCAAAAAACCGATGGTCCTTTATGTTAAGTGTTATTCACAAAAAACTGACTAACACTGCAACTGTAACATGTATTCTCATTTGTCCCTCTAATTGCTCAATAAAAGGGTAGATCATAGGGGCGCCTGGGTGGCTTAGTCGGTTAAGCGTCCGACTTTCGCTTAGGTCATGATCTCGCGGTTAGTGGGTTTGAGCCCCGCGTCGGGCTCTGTGCTGACTGCCAGCTCAGAGCCTAGAGCCTGTTTCAGAGTCTGTCACTCCCTCTCTCTCTGACCCTCCCCTGCTCACGCTGTCTTTCTCTCTCTCCTTGAAATAAATAAAAAACACTTAAAAAAAAAAAAAAAGGGTAGATCATATATCTAAAACTGAAATGTTTACCTCAGGGTAGCTCAGTGGTGAGAAGCCAGGATTTTGAAGTCAAGGTGACCTCCCATTCAAGCTCTAATTCTGCTCCTTAATGCTGTGGACAGGGCAGCCACATCGTTCAAGTCCAGGAACACAGTCACATTACAATCTATATGAATGGCACCCCCTAAAATAGAACAATGTAGCCACCTACCTACACCTCACAGAGCTATATAAGGTAGTTTGCCAGGCTTTGGGTAAGTTTACTTAATCTCTGAGCCTAAGTTTCTAAATTTTGGAGAGTGATAATGGTGTCTAATTTATCAATTTTGTGCAGGTCACAGGGGAGAATACTATAGGAAAGCCTTTAGCATAGTGCCTGAATGTAGTAAGACCCCAACAGGTTAACTCTTATTATAATTTTCCTTAACATGTATACTTTCAAAAAAGAACTTAGAAAAATTGAGGGTTTTTTATTCTTGCATGGTTTTCCACTGTATGGTTAGCTTCTGCTCTCGGTTACTACATCAGTCCACTCAGACTGGAAGAATAGCATAAAAAAAGAATTGAATAGAATAACCATCTGCTCATATTCTCCATTCCTGAACCCGAAGGCTGATCTAATTTTATGTTAAACCAAAGTTTAAGAATTATCCTAAACTAAACTGTTTGCAAACCAAAGCCTCTTGAGAAATCAGCTATCAGAAGAAATCAGAAGAAGGAGCCTCTTCTTGCTTGGATGGGATTCAGTGAGGTCACAAACTAGAGCAGCGACTCCTTGGCTAAGTTGAGGGGACAGGAGTAGTTAAGGAATAAGGACTGGGTACAGCTGGAAGACATGCAGGAATGGCCAAGTTCAGAATGCTGTCAGAGGAGTATTAAAGACAGTCATACTCAGGAATAGTCCGAGCAAAAGAGGGTGAGCACAATCATACGAGACTATAGAAAAATCATTCATAAATCTAATAAACACTATTGAATGCCACTCTGTACTAATTCTCAGAAATAAAGATGGAAATGGACACAAGAGATAGTAACATTACTTATTCTCATTCTACTTTTGTTTGTATATGGGGGATAGGGTGGGCATAGATTGAGTCTGAGTAAAGAGTATCACTAGAATCGACATTACATTGAGGTTCCAGTTCAATCTCAGGTCATAAAGCTACTCAGATCATTCCTAAGTCAGTTCTGGATCTCCAAGGCTGTCTACCTTAATTCCTCCAGTGACTTACAGATTGAGATAGAAGCAGAACAACTGAGGTCAATGGACATGTTTTCCTCTGCTGTCTCTTACTCCAACCCTACAGGGATTGGGAACAGACCCAACTATTTAAGGATTAGACTGAGGAACTGGGGTGAGAAGGAGCATGCGAAAGAGTTGTCCAATTGGATATAGCCTAACCTATGCTAGACTTCCTCAAGGAACTAGTCTATAATGAACCAATTGGACTTCTGGACTTGCAAATCCAGAGAAGATTCAAGAAGGGGAAAAAGGAATCTGGAAGTGGACAATATGCTGCAAATTAAGAAATTCTTTTGGACCTGAACTATTTTCCACAGGATGACAGTTTAATTATGCTGATTCCTCAGCATAAAATGTAGTTTTGTCAGATAGATTTTAACCATAATTTACTTTAACCACCCTACTGCAGTTCTAAGATAGACGACAGCCAACTCTGTCAGAGAACTCAATTTGTCCTCTACACAGTGTCAAAATGTTCTTGTTCTACCAGGTGAGAAGTCCTGATAACTATGCACAAATTTCTTGATAAATTACTTCTCTGTTACATGCTGTGTATTTACCACTTCACGTGTTTCCTTTTAGGTTTAAGTTCATAAGACATGACTCATATTATATTTCTAGAAGGCCAAAGCAGAGTAAATGTGCTTCAATATAGTAACATTCAAGGATGCAATTAATCTTGCAAGCTTCATTTAAAGAGGGTAAAAAGTAGGACAATAATTCACTCTAAAGTCATTTGTGTAGGCCCTTGAAGTCATTTTTTAAGCTATAAACAGGGTTGTTTTCTGGAAGAAATAAAAGTATACACATGAGACCTAGAATAGTAATATAATACGTTCAGTTCTCCTATGGAGACCTTTATCTATCTGTGACATTCTTGCTTCTGAGCTAGGCTGAATGTTCTCCCAGGTGAGTTAACTCTTCTACACAATGGTGGAGAAGGGATGTGGTGTGAACAAGACAGCTTAATAGGCAGCAGCAGAGGAAAGTTTACATTCCATAAAAGGAGGAAGAGAATGGAGGAATGGTTGAAGATTTCAGGACTTAGGGGCCATTCAGAGCCAGTTCTAGATACAGGTAGTTAAGGAGGTTAAAGATTGTTCAGTCAGGGATTGTTTGCTTATGAGAGATGGATGCTCACTTTAGTGAGCTTAAGAAAAAGGTGTGTGTGTGTGTGTGTGTGTGTGTGTGTGTGTGTGTGTGTGTGTGTATTTAAATACTCAAGGGCAAGAAGCACAGTCTGATCTCACAAAAGAATAGAACCACCTCTGGAAAAGATCTTTGTCTCCCCAGGACCAAATGGTCTCTCATCTTTGTTGCTCTCAATGTTTCTACTTAGTTTTACTCTCTACAGACTGGCATTCCATATTTTGAGATCCTCAGGTCACACATGACCACAGGCCTCAGCTCTGCATCACTGCCTGTTCTAAGGTTGTCACAGGCTCACTAGAGCCCCCAAGTCTCAAATCTAAATTGTTAGAAGAGAGACTCTAATTGACTCAGCTTGGCTCAGGCATCCATTGGGCTGATTGCCAACTTAGTGAGGGTTATGGGGGTTGATTCTTTAAGAAGTATTGGTGTGGGGGAAATAACTGGCAGAGGAAATGATTTAAGAAACACAATGTCAGGGTGCCTGGATGGCTCAGTCAGTTAAGTGTCTGACTCTCAATTTTGGCTCAGGTCATGTTCTCATGGTTTGTGAGATTGAGCTCCACATCGATCTCTATGCTGGCAGCACAGAGCCTTCTTGGGATTCTCTCTCTCTCTCTCTCTCTCTCTCTCTCTTTCTCTCTCTCTCTCTGCCCTTAATTCTCTGTCTCTCAAAATAAATAAATAAATATGTTTTTAAAAGAAACATAATGGCAGTTCTTTAGCAAAATTTCTTTTCTCCTGTTTGTTAATTATAATCCCTCTTTTAGCTCCCTGAAACAGACTAGAAAGTATTATTAAAACACACACGCATCACTTCACAGGGATAAATAAATTAATACATAACATCCATTTTAAGATCCTATCACAAAATAATCAGGTTAATCAATCAGTAACACAATCAGCCTATGAAGTCTCTAAAGAGAAAACATTAAGGACAACTAAAATGTGACTGCTGTTAAGGAGAAAGAGAAAATGGTTAGGGTGGAGGAATTACCTAGACAGTGTGTAACAGATGGAGTTTACTGGGTGCCCACAAGCCTAACCTGTTTTAACTCTTTACAGAGCCAAACTCCTTCTCGCCCCAGTGCCTTTGCACATGGACAAATTCATCTCTTCTTTACCTTGCTAACTCCTTCTGTCTCTATGGCATTGTTGCGGGTTGAATTATATCCACCCAAAAGATATGTTGAAGTCTTAACCCCAGGAGCCTGTGACTGTGTTATTTGGAAACAGGGTATGTGCAGATGTAATCAAATTAAGATGAGGTCATACAGGATTAGGGTAGGCCCTAAACCAAACAAATGGTTTCTTTACAAGGAGACAGAGATTTGGAGACACACATAGGGAAGAAATCTGTGTGACAATAAAGGAAGCAGGGGTGTAGCTATTCATCCTGCTATACACAAAGGATTGCCAGTAGTCTCCACATGTGAGATGACGCAAAGAAGGATTCCTTTCTAGAGACTCCAGTGAGAGCATATCACTTGCCAACACTTTGGTTTTGAACTTCTAACCTCCAGCAATCTGAAAAACTAAATTTCTGTGATTTTAAGCCATCTAGTTTGTGGTACTTTGTTATGACAGTCCCAAAAAACTAATACAAATGTTGTACACAGGGACTGCCACCTCTGGTTTTGTTTCCCAGATAATATTTGTATAGTACGAATGTCTGTGTCCCCCTACAATCCATAGGTTGATATATTAACCGCTAAGGTAATGGTATTAGGAGGCGGGGACTTTGGGAGGTGATTAGGTCATTCAAGACAATGAGCCCTCATGTATGGAATTGGTGCTCTTAAGCGACCCCAGAGAGATCTCTTGCACCATCTACCATGTGAGAACACAGAGAGAAGACTGTTGTCTAGGAACCAGGAAGCAGGCTCTCACCAGACACTGAATCTGCCAGCGCTTTGATCTTGGACTTCTCAGCCTCCAGAGCTGGGAGAAAGAGATTTCTGTTGTTTATGAGCCATCCAGTTTATGGTATTTTGTTATAGCTGTCCAGACTAAGGCAACGTTCGAGGACTATGCTAATGACCTTTCTCTGTACTCACATACGGAGCTTCTCAGTGCCGTAGCCACCTCTTGCCCTCATAGCAGATGACACCATTCTATAACTGTACTTGTCTGTCTCTGGATTGTAAATATTTTGAGGTACCAGAAACTGTCCATATTTTTATACTTCCCGAGCCCAGCGGATAGTAGGGAATTACATAAGTGCTTATTAAAATGATATAAGGATTATTTCCATTTGTATTAAATCTATAATGCTCTTGTGTGAAAATATTTACATTTCAAATATTCAAGACAAGCAAGTCTGGAACAAAGTAAACTCACATTCTTTAGTTTTACACCATATATTAAAATATGTTACAAAAGGGGGTGCCTGGGTGGGTTAGTCAGTTAAGGTTCTGATTTTGGCTCAGGTCATGATCTCACGGTTCGTGAGTTCAAGCCCCACATCAGGCTCTGTGCTGACAGCTCAGAGCCAGGAGTCTGCTTTGGGTTTTGTGTCTCCCTCTTTCTTCCTCTGTCCCTCACTGCTCATGTTCTGTTTCTCAAAAATACATAAATGTTTAAAAAAAAATTTAATATGCTACTGAAGAAATTAGGAAGCCAAATAATTAAATAACTGAATGTACCAACTTCTATTTGGCTGCCCCCAGCCCCAGTAAAATAAGGAAAAAGTTCTTTGAATTTAAAAAGTACACCTTTTTGAGGAAAAAAAGAGGCCTCCGGTTGGTTTTTAGAATTTAACTCTCTACAGAATCCCTTTCCATTCAAATAAAGTAATTGTAATTCATGAATTCTGAAATGTGGTACAAATGCAGATGAAGATAAATAGCACAGGAGCTGTTGGAGGCAGACAGATTCACGGGGGAAATTAGAAGCTGTTGTCAGGAGAGTTAATGGAAAGTCCACTAATCCTAATTTCAGACAGGATAAATGGGAGTTGTATGCTTCCCACCCAATTCACTCTCACATTAGGTCTGCTTCTCCAGAGAAGATGGGGTGGTGGTTCCATTTACCACGCCTCCAAGTATGTATTAGCAACCACACCATTTTTGCGATATCTGCTATACATTTTGCACTTGTTTTATTTTCTTAAATAAAGAAATAGCTACAAGACACTCTGTATTGTGTAGGGATTTAGTTCTCTCTAGTGTCAGTAATCACTACTTAACGTTAGACTGTTTTTCAGATAAGTGGCACAAATGGTCCGCTGAGTGGCACGTAGTTCAGGGGGCGATGGGCAAACAGTTTCATCAGCACATTAAATGACATCTTGACACCTTCTATAATGCACATCACTATGGTAGTTAGGTCAACAGCGTCTATTTGTATCTGCTTTTTAAAAATATATTCCATAGAGTCAACTTCTAGATTAAGATTCTAAGCATAGTCTCTGAGAATCATTCTTCCATTGTATTCATTACACTCACTTAACCAAGCTTCTGAAACTTGTTTCTCATACCCAGTTCCTTGTGTAGTAGACATTGAGAGTCCTTTCCCAATTGCCATTCTATTTTTGATGAGCATCCTAATCCAGGTCAAAGATTGGTTTGGATATGGATATATAACAAAATTCTGGCCAATGAGATGTGAGAGAAGTTTACTGAGGGGATGTGTGCATATGCTAGGAAATATGTCCTTGCTCCTTACAGAGAGACAGAAGAGATAGTTCCTCTTCTGAATGTGGTTTGGTCTAAATGTAAAGCCTGGGATCACTGCAACCATCTTGCCACTTGAGGAAGAAAGCCTCACCAAGATGGCAGAGTAATGAAGGAACTTGGGTGTTTAATGACATGTTTAAGCCAATACATCAAAGAACCTTGAGGTCTCAACCACTTGGAAACTTTCCATTAATATTAAATAACAATTCTCCTCATTATTTAAGCCAGGTTTTATGTGAATTGCATCTGAAGGCATTCAATCTTCTATACTCTGCTTAAAGTTCACTGAAGAGATGACAGACCAATGACTAAGCTGCAAATCAATAGCTAAGTCACTACCTTTAGTGGGCATGTCTTTTTCTGCCTAAACCTTCTTTGATACACTTTCCTTTCCAATTCTTATTCCAGGTAGCTTCAGGGGCTGATCCAAATCTCCACCTACAGGGGTCTGTGACCCAGGATCTGGCCACTGAAGTTACCCCAGCAACATGGCTACAGCGACAGCTTCGAGGATGGGCTAGTGACCAGTGAGCAGCTTCACTAGAATCTGACTTTAGCTGTTGGAAAAGAGGGGATCTTTTTCTGCCAGAATTGCTAATGGTTATAATCTTAGAGCCATCATTGCCATTTTTGTCTTCTTATGGGAAAAGCATGAATGAGAATGGACCCAACAGAGAGGAAAATAACTAAGAAAGATTAAGAAAGAGAGGGAGTGCACATACCATAATGTACTTGCTTGATCTGGCCAGGCTGCTATCACAAATATCATGGATGAAGTGTCTTAAACAACAAAAAATTTATTTCTCACAGTTCTGGAGGTTGGGAAGTCAAAGACCAAGACACTGGCAAATTCAACATCTGATGAGGACCCACTTCCTGGGGCATAGTCACTATCTTCTTGCTGTGTTTTGAATGGTAGCAGGGGCAAGGGAGCTTTCTAGGGTACTCATCTTTTATCAAGCACTATTCACATTTATGGGGGCCCTATCATCATGACCTGATCACCCCCAAATGGCCCTACCTTATAACACCATCACACCAGGGGACAGGATTTCAACATAAGAATTTTGGGAGACACAAACATCAAACCATAGCAACACTGACCCAAACTGTGCCAGAAGCTCAGCTCTACACTTAAGCTTGTTTCATTACTTGTAATCAAAAATGATCCCAATGAACACAAAATTATATCATTAGCTACCATTTTCTGAACACCAATTATGTTCCAGGCATATTATATGATTCTCTCTAGGCTAACAGTGACTATGCAATGTACTTCACAAATGAAAACTCTGAATCTCAGAGGGTTTGAGTGATACGCCCACTTCACACACTATTGGTAAGTGGATCTGAGAAACAAACCCAGGTCTATCAGGCTCGGAAAAGACAGGGTACTTTCCCTTATACACCTCTCTTTCCATAGCATTAGTAACATCCACACGGCTTTACAGAGAGCCCATACTTCTTTTTAAAATTTGTTTTTCAAATAATAATTTATCCTTTTAGTAAAAGACAGAAATGGATTAGAATTTCTATTACTATTTCTTCCCTCATTTCCCAGTATTTGTGGTACACAGAGAAAGCCACCTGATGGAACACTTGCAATTTCTTAGCTCCTTTGCTCTTATTTCCTTCTCCTGGAGGTTTTTTGTTTTTTTTTTTTTTCTGTTTCTACATGATCAAATCCCATGCATCCTTGATGACACAGCTCAAATGTTACTCCTTTCACACAGTCTTCTCCAACACCTTGAGATCAAACCTGTCTCTTCTTTGAACTCTCCTTTCACTGCATTTGCACACTTCTAAAGACAATCTCCTTTTAACTCTTAATAAAGTTATTTGGGGGGCACCTGGGTGGCTTAGTCGGTTAAGCGTCCGACTTTCACTTAGGTCATGATCTCACAGTTCGTGGGTTCGAGCCCCGCATCGGGCTCTGTGTTGACTGCCAGCTCAGAGCCTGGAGCCTGTTTCAGTCTGTGACTCCCTCTCTCTCTGACCCTCCCTTGCTCATGCTGTCTCTCTCTCTCTCTCTCCTAGAAATAAATAAAAATATTTAAAAAAAAGTTATTTGGATGGGAGCCTTTTATCCCTTAATAGAATGTAAACTCCTTAAGTAATAAGTATTTGATCCAACTTGGCATCCTCATAAGTCTTAGCACAGTAGGATTCTATAAATGCTGACTGAGTGAATGATGAACGAAGGATATTTACAGAGCCATCTCACAGCTCTAAGATCCTATGAGAATGTATATCAGGCATGTATATCAGCGTCTTTGGACACCATTTAGCAAGTAACCTGAACAAGATGGGAGTCCAAGAATAAAACAACTTGAACTTAGCACCACACTTAGACCCCTCAAAAGTGAAAACAAGTTAATTATGAACTATACTCAATGCTTTGTTTTCCCATTAGTGGCATGTATTTGTTGAGTTGTATCAATCATCCTATTTATAATTTAGAAATTTACTTGAACAGCTGTTACAGTAAAAGATTTCTCTGAATTCTTATTTCATGTCTTTGGTGAATCTATTCCCTCAACGACTTTGACTCTGAGGCTATCATTTTGCCACTTCAGAAGAGAACCAAGTCCTTTATTGTAAGAGTATGGTTTCTACTAACAGTAGGTGTTCTAAGTAAAAGTCAGTTCTATTTTGGATTGATACTGGCCTGTGCCTAAACTGTTTCAGCACAAAGGATGACTTGCTGTTACTTTTCTAACATCTGGTTCTCTGTAATTACACAATTTGAACTCATAATATATGTGCCCATTTTTAATGCATTCTTATATATTAGTCCAGTCATGTATTTTCACTTCTAAATTTCCTTTAAAAATTTATGTTAAATAAGTGCTCTTACCAGCTAGATTCCAAATGGTGTGTGTGTGGGAGGTGAATTTCATTTGTCCAAATATAATCTCTAGAAGATAATTTTCATATTAAATATGTCACATGATGAAGTAAACTTAAAATTCCACGCAATACTGTATTCAAATATTTTAATACCAAAATTACTTATGATTAGTGTGTTGAGAGATTTAAAAAAATTATTGTAAAGGTTCAAGTAAGCTGTGGTGCATATTATCTCATGTATATTACAGATATACTTTTAGGTAACAATATTTAACTTACGTTTCCTAAAACTTTTAAGGGAGGGTTATTTTGCAAAATTGTGTAAAAATAGACAGGATAGTTGGCATAGAAAGATATACTAATTAGGAAAAAATATACCCAAAGCCAATGTTATAACTAGTTGAAAATAGTTTATATACATGAGAATAACCTTTTCCTTAACACATGGATCACCCCAACAAATGACAGAGGATTTCAAAGCCTAACTTCATATCTTCCAAAGCAAAATCATGAAAGCAAACTTACAATTACCAATAATAGATAAGTTTGTAATAAGTTGCTTTGCCCCAGCCATTTCATTCATTTTTAGTTTAGAACCGCAAAAAAATTCCTAACCAGATATTGATAATTAAATTCCTTCTCTTTATTTCTTAAAGAGGAAATATTTCCTAAAACTCTATTTCCTAAAACACGGCTTTTTGATAAAAGTTTTTCAAGGACCTCTTAAAATCATGGACCACTTAATTTGGAAATACTTCTCTCTCTCTCCCTCTCCTTCCTTCTCTCCCTCCCTCCCTCCCTCTTTCTCTCTCCCCTCTCCCTGTCTCTGTCCTTTTTCTAAAGGGCCTACTTTAGAAGTAGCAGTGTTGTGTTGACAGGAAAAGAAAACCTAAAGCACACACATATATTTTATTCTTTTTCTCTTTTTCTTTTTTACTGCTACAACTCCAGGATCCATTTTTTCTTTTTAACAACTCACTTTTTAACAACTCAGGCTTTATAAACTTTGGGAAACTAAGGCTTTGAAAGAGTTTGCAGGAACGTAATGTTCAAATATTAGTTGCCCAGGAAATTTTGAGGCATCCTAGAGCATTTAAGTTGTTATTTTTCATACACAACTTTAATAGAAAAACCTCTCTTTAAGTAAATTCTTGTATTGGTTTCTCAGTTTAGATCAATTTTAGATCCCTTAAGAGGAAAAAAATCTCTAGCTCCTGGAAAGAAGAATAATATCCTAATACACGACAGTCAGAGGCTAGGACTCAAAATTCTAGTTTCTCTTTCCCACACTTAACTAGTTATGTAGACATGGGCTAGTTGTTTCAGGCTGCTAGGCCTCAGATGCCTCCTGAAATCGTCAACTCCATGGTCCCACAGTCTACATCAAGCTTCCTTTAAGGGCAGCAGTGACAAAAGCAGTCTTTGCTTTTGGAGCTCATGATCTCACTGAGTACTACTATTTCCTAAGAAAAGTAATTACCACATTTTATAGTCTTTTTTGTTATACAAGGTTTAGCTCTCATTGCCCCGAACAGTTGAGTATCTAAACATCTCCAGAAGCAGAGTGATTTTTCATATATTTTCTTTACTAACATTATTTCAAAGAAGTTAACATTTATAATTCAATATTTTAAAAGTCACATTTCATTCCATGATTATTTGCATATCCACAAATTGTGCAATATTAGAGTGTTTTATAAGTTGAATATTATGTCATTAAATCTTGAGATAAATGGTTAACAGCTTATTCTTTCCTTTACAGCTGTAGCTGATGCTTCTATTGTCTATCAATTTAGCTATAGGACTCAAGTTTCTAACACAAGTCCCCAGTTACCTACTGCAACTCACATAGATTCAGATAGACAGAGACACATGTCTACACCAACATGGCCACATCTACCAAATACGTGTGAACACTGTTTGAAAGTGCTTTGCATGACAGAACAATCTCACCACCTGCAATAAATGGTGACACCATTACCTATGAAGAAAAAGGGGAAATGCACCTCAATGTTCTAAAGAAGCCACATTTAAAAAATAATGCTTGAAATGCTTAAGGAAAAAAAGTCTCTAGGCGTTTGTAGAAGATATTCAAGGGTAAGGCATTATGATAAACTTGATCTCAGGTGATCTGCCCTTCAAAACTGTTCAATCTTCATACTGGCAAAGCAACATTTTTCTCTCTGTAAGTGTCCTTTGCTCTTTTATTTTGTATATAATAATCATGAAATCATTGCATTACTCTAAAATAATTTTAAATCATGGTCATTTATACTTTTCTGCCTCATATATAAGTAATGTACTAAAGCTTATTTCATATTTATCTATGAAGTACAGCTCTTCTTCTTTGGAAAAGACATAGATGCAATTATGATTTGATGCTAATATGTTTCAGTAGACTATGCAAATTTTACAAGATAATTATCTCATTATGTGTATATATAATCAAGACAAAAATACATACTAGGACCATTCAAAGAACCTAATCTTTAAAATAAAGTGCCTGCTATTATTTTTATGCTCTTATGTATTACCAAAGCACTATTTTTATTAAAAAAATTTTAATTATTTATTTTTGAGAGAAAGAGAGGGAGAGAGAGAGAGAGAGAAAGAGAGAGAGAGAGAGAGAGGAAGGGAGACACAGAATCTGAAGCAGGCTCCAGGCTCTGGGCTGTCAGCACAGAGCCCAACGTGGGCTTGAACTCACAGCTGTGAGATTATGGCCTGAGCTGAAGTTGAACACAACTGACTGAGCCACTCAGGTGCCCCCCCAAAGCACTCTTAATGCTCATCCTTCTTATGACACTCATCAAACGGTCTTTTTTTTAATGTCTCCTCACTGGACTAGAACTAGCACGTAGGCAATGACTTCATAGTATTTATTCATTCTAATCTCTGTGTGTTATTTGAGAAAGATAGATAGATGCTAGATAGATACATAGATCTATGGCTTTAGATCTTTAATACATAGATATGGATTCTGCCCTGTGGCTTCAATCCTCCAAAATCAAACCAATGATAGTCAAGCTTGATATCTTTTTGATAACCACAGTTAAATAATGTCATAATGCAGAAACCAGAAGATATTTAGGGATAAGGTTAACAAAAATTTTTGAATACTAAAATTGATTCTTCAAGGATTGATTTAAATTCACATAATGTGTTTACAATAATTGTTTATAGAGCAGCTAAACTGAGGAGGCAAAAAAGAAAAAAAGAGAAAGGAGAAAGGTATTCTTTAATGACTGTTGAAACTCATGAATCTAAACTGAATACCATGGAGAACAAATGTGAAGACACTATCAGTATTTTGAGTTGGGCTCAAAAAAGCCAGGTAATGTAACTAGAATCACCATCAACACTATCAAATATGAAAATGTGATTGGTAAACTTGGAACACTAGAGCTGAAAGACAATTTCAGAACACCTTAATAATCCGCCAGAATTACAGATATTGTCACTTTCTGTGTCAACTGTGACAGTGTTGTCACTGTCTTGACAGTGAAGAGATGAAATTTTGGTATATGAGGGCATGGAAAGAAACAGACCCCATATGAAGTGTAGATACCATTTATTTTTTTCCTGTAAATTCACTGTCCTTGCAATAACTGAGTATGTCTAGTCCTCCTTTCAAACCCCCTGCCTACATGCGGTACTCTTGTTGGTGTTTGGGAGTAGACTGCACTGGGACACCAACAACTTACACCTGAAGCTCTACAAACTGGATTTTTCCTACCAGCAGGACGGGTTATACAAACCTTTCTCTTCCTAAGTAGAAATTATGGGTCCAAAGTGAAATGCAATTAGTTTCTAACTACCACATGCCTTCAGTGTGGTTGTGTTACTCATCTGAAATATAGTAAGATCATTTGTTTCTGTTTCCATTCTAGTTGGGGTCACTCTCTTCTATGGATTTTCTTCTTCTTTCTTACTTTTAGTATGTGAAATATTAACATGGTTCTAAATGTTGGATTTATATAAAGAAGTCTTTTTTAAAGCATTATCCTTACCCCAATTCCTTCTACCCTATTCCCATCCCTCTATCCCCCTGTATCTTGCACAACATGTAGCATATTTTTTTACACAAAAAGTAACACATTATACTCTTTGGTACTTTGATTCTTTCACTCAACAATATATTCTAGAAGTCGTTCCATATCATTTCATAGAGATTTCCCTTTTTCTTTTTTTATATAGCTGTATAGCTACATAGTACTCAACTTTAGGGGTCATCAAGTTTATTTAAACATTCTCTATTCATGAGCGTTTTGCTTGTTTCAAATATTTTGTTACAAACAATGTTGTAATATGTTTTGTGTATTGTGGGAGGCTTAGTCTAAGAGTAAAGTCTTAGGAATGGGATTGCTGGGTCTAAAGGTACATTTATGTGTAGTTCTGTTGTATATTTCCACATTTTCTTCCAAGAGGATTCTAATCACTGTATTTCTACCAGAAACATATGTGTATACCTTTTTTCTCACAACCAACTGAATGTGTTACCATATTTTTTAGTTTTCTCAGTCTGATAGGTCATATATTATATCTCTGTATGATTTTTTAATTTGCTTTTTTTCTGAGTAAGACTGAATACCTTTTCATATGTATAAGAGCCATACATATTGCAAATTAACTATATTTTTACCCATTTTTCTACCAAGTTTCAAGTGTCTCTTCAGACAAAATTCACAGAAATGAGATTTCTGACTCAAAAGACAAATGAATATGTAGTTGTGTTAGATACTGCCAAAATCTCTTCTAAATGGTTTTAGTAGTTTGCATTCCCATCAGCAGTAGGTGAGAGCACCTGTGTTTCATAGCCTTGCCAACAGAATGTGCCATCATATACGTTTTAGTATTTGCCAGTGCTATGGTCTGAATACTTGTGTCCCTCTCCCCCCTCCCTCCCCCCCTCCCCCAGTAAATCCATATATCAGAATCCTAATGCCCAATGTGATGGTATTAGGAGGTGAGGCCTTTGGGGGTGACTAGATCATAAGGGCTGAGCTTTATGAATGGGATTAGTGTCCTTATCAAGGAGGCCTGAGGGGGCACCTGACTAGCTCAAGTGATAGAGCATCTGACTATTGACTTCAAGTTCATGAGTTCAAGCCCCAAGTTGTTCATGGAGCCTACTTAAAAAAATCTTAAGGAGGTCTAAGAAAACAGCCTTGCCCCTTCTACCATATGAGGTTACAAGGAGAAGATAGCCATCAAAAAGGAAGCTGGGTCTCACCGGACACCGAATCTGCTGGCAACATGATCTTAGATTTCCTAGCCTCCAGAACTGTTAGAAATAAATTTCTATTGTTTGTTTATAAGCTACCTAGTCTATGGTATTTTGTTTTGGAGCCCAAATGGACTAAGACAGTCAGCCTGACACGTTAGAAGTGGGCCTCTGTAGATGGGAAATCAGATGGCCAGCTTCCACTCCAGAACACAGCGCAAAGGCACTATGCTAAACTCCCTTCACTGCCTGAAGCATCTCCCTAAGAGGCTCTTGTGTTCTCTCCTACCAGCAAACCTCAGGCAGGAGTATTCCAGCCCAACAGACAGGATCTTACCATCCTGATCCTCAAAAGGTAGGTGGTCCTAGTCTCCATCCTATTTCTCCCAAGGAGTTGACATCTTGACAAAATTCCTTAATTCCTACCCACCTATAAGCTCAGAAATCAAGTACCAAAAGGGGAAGATTTTATGAACCATGCAAGCTCCTGATATACCATTGTGCCAGGGAAGTAAGTTGTCTTTCACTGACAGAATAAAAGGGACAATCTTCTGACTTTCTTTTGAGCAAAGATATCTGTCTACCAGGAGAGAGAAACAGCAACCAACATTAAATTGATAGCTTCTAAAGGTTCCAATTTACTGATGATTCCACTGGCCCAAAAGGTGCCATATCTAGCAATGCCTTTCCATCATTAAGTGCCTCCAGGTTAAGTATTGCCCTCGAAGAAGCTCGATGGACAGCTCTGGGGAATAGAATGCCTAATTATGAAGCCACTAGCTAATGACATAGGAAGTGATAGAACTTCTGAGGAAGTTCTAATAGCCACTGCTAACATCCTTAACACAATGGACTCTTCTAATGTAGAAAATTGCCAATTGGCATAGACACCGAGCTTTTCCCCCCACACCACACCAAAGTTCTCAGGCCTCAGATGTTAACTGTCTTCAATGAAGGAGCGGGGCAGGTTCTTTGTTCCCTGTCAGGAGTGGCATCTGCCCTTGGCTCTCTCTTATCCTACTTAGCCAGCTCTGGATGCCTGGTAGCTCTGTGGGATCTGACCTATTTTAACCCCCTGCCTCCTCTCCCCCCTCCCCCCTCCATGCCCTGATGTAGCATTCACCACATTCAAAAGATGCTGAGGGATCGGAATAGTGCTAAGCTACTTCTATAAATAGACAATCTCGAAGTGTACTCCTCCCACCCAGCAAGTGAATAGCTTTCCAGGAGACTTTTTAATAGATAAAATAGTGAGGAAAGAGCCAGGAAGGAAGACAAGGAGAGAAGTTTACGGATGTGCTATGATATAACGCCTTATAAATCTACTGGTGGCCAGGCAGATGGCAACATGCCTGCCTATTTCCATTTTTTTTATTATTTTGTTTTATTTATTTATTTTATTTTTTAAAATATTTTTACTTATTTTTGAGACACAGAGAGAGAGAGAGTACACAAGTGGAGGAGGGGCAGAGAGAGAGGGAGACACAGAATCTGAAGTAGACTCCAGGTTCTGAGCTATCAGCACAGAGCCCAGTGCAGGGCTCAAACTCACAAGCTGTGAGATCATGACCTGAGCTGAAGTTGGACACCTAACTGACTGAACCACCCAGGTGCCCCTGTCTATTTCAATTTTGATCAGCTGTTTATTACTTAGCAAATATACAGTTAATAAAGAGCTGCAATCTTTTATTCAACTAATATTCTTGCCACCTATTAAGTTTTTGTAGTTTGACAAAAAGAATAAAACCAAAAGCAAAACTGAGAAATTTAAATCAGTCAAATATTTTAATTATTCCCATGCCTACTCCCAAATAGCTGTTTACTGTGTATATTAAATAACCATGCAAATGTAAAGTATAGCACTAGACAGCTACTTTTTTGTACACAATCTGAATCCTACAGATAATAGATCAGCTTCTCAAATAATGAAAAATCAACATGCATAAGCTAAGTATCCGGCACACAGTAAATGCTCATATGGTTTTTGAGGCAGCTACAATTTTATAAAAAAATTAAGTGTAATTTCATATATACTTTTTCTGTGGAGAGAATCTATTTTCATTTTTGATGCACTACTATCCCCAATCAGACATCAGTATGGTATTTCTTTTAATCTGTATTAAATATTACATACATATTAAAGGACTAGTCCTTTCACTATTCAATCTCTTACTTTTCCTAAATAAATAACATGGTCTTTGCTGTAATTTTAATGACTATTTAAAGCAATAAAAATGAGATATGTAAATGTTAAGTTAGCACACTATATCCTTAAGCATTATTATCTCTTTTGCTTAAAAAAAATTCTCATCCATTTTTAACAATGAACAGGTTGGTTCCCCCCCACCCCCCCTCTTAATGGTATTTCCCCCTAAGGCTATTCACTTTGGAAAAAATATAAGTGTTCACAAATACAAACAAAAGAGATATTCAACTTGTTAAGTTTCTATCAATCATTGTACTGTTTGGGGAGTCCTAAGCCTATTTGCCAGAAAACTTCTTATATATCAAGTCTTTATTTAAGAAACAGGCCATTAAAGTAATGAATGAGTATGGAGATGGATAATGAAAAACTTACAGGTTTTTTTAAGGAACTGTGGTGGCTGCCAACATTAAAAAAAAAACAGCATGATAAAAATCAAAAAGATGAGTAAATATTTGGCATTTAAATAGCACAAATTCATATAAATTACTTCCACCCAAAATTATTCATTTAAATTCTAGGCCCTCCAGCAAAAAGTCATAAAAGAAGAGAAGCCATGAAGTAGCTCTTAGAACTTAATTCCCATCAACAAAGGAGGACTTGGTAGCAATATTGGAGAGACAGAAGTAGGGAAAAAAGGACCATGTTATCTGGGAATTCACAAAAGAAAGGGAATGAAGTGCTGGGCATTCTGGATATGCAAACTGGCTTAAAAGCTGGCTTCAAAAAGTTCCAGGAATAATTAGTATATGCCCACAGCCAGAGACACAAGGAAAAAAATGACTCATGAAGATCACAGATCCTGAGTAATGAAATTGTGACTGAACATTCAAACAATTCAAATGAGAGCTGGAGGTAAGGAGGTGGATATCAGGACAAATTAGCATAGCTGTATAAGGAGCCCTCACACTAGCTCAGGCTTTTAAAGGACATGAGTCAAGTTTGAAGGAAATCAAGAAAAACAAAGGCAAGTATAAACAATAGCATGAGCATCAGGGAAGTCAAAGAATGAAGTGAGCTGACACTTGAGGAAAAAGGCACTGAAGAAAATACAATGTTTAAAGCATTTGATAGATACCAAGTGGTGCAGACCATGAAGCATATGTTATTTCCTCCATTTTATAGAGGGGAAAACTAAGGTGTAAAGAAGTAAAGTAGCATCTGTGATACCATGTGCAGATGGCATTGGAGATTTTAAACAGTGGAACAGAGATTTGCAACCAGGGAGGGACCCTTATTCCTTACTCGTGTCTGCTTCCACGTGGAGGCACATGCTTTAATCCTGGCCCTTCTCCGTATCTCTTGCCTCTCCACTGTGGATATCTGATTGGTATGCCTAGAAGGAGAAATAGCTCTAGCCAGCCCCTCTCCCCTCCGCCCCCCCCCCCACTCTCTTCTTCATCCTCTTCTTCACTCCAGCTCTCAGGAAAGAGATGCCTCTCTGAGCAATGCTCTCAGACACTCTAGCTTTGATGCAACTTAGAGATGAGGGCTTGCCCCCTTGGAGGAGGTCTGCAGTGCCTATGACTAACTAGAAAGGTCAGTCAAATCCTGGGGGAGTCAAACTCTAGCTCACTAGCTACTAAATATATCAAATTCTCCCACATCAGCTCTATCAATCATATAGATGGTATTTTTATTCACAAAGGCCTCATTTGGGGTGGGGGGCTCTGTTTCTCAGTAAGTTTGACATATTGGCTTCTCAAAGATCTCAACAAAACCTTGCTTTGTATGATCTCAGGCCTAAGCTCCTAACCACTTAGCAATATCATTTTGCAAACATTTTGTGTAAGATGGAATAAAGCTTACAGATGATGAAGAGAATCACTAGGTTATTTTGTGATACTTTTTCCAGAAAATGCAACATTTTACTAAATTAGAACTGGCAAAGCATGATTAAAAGAAAATTGAAAATCAAGACAAAAAGAGGGATAGTGGGGTGCCTGGGTGGCTCAGTCAGTTAAACGTTCAACTCTTGATTTTGGCTCAGGTCATGATCTCAGTTTGTTTGTGAGTTTGAGCCCTGGTTGTTCTCCATGATGCCTGTTTGGGTTTCTCTGTCTCCTTATCTCTCTGCCCCTCCGCCCCCCTCTCTCTCTCAAAAAGGAGGGATAGTAAAAAACCCTATAAAATCTTTGAATAAAGTCAATTCTTCATACCCAGAAAACTGAAACTGTAGCCTGACTAAATAGCATAGTTACACCTCAGAGCTACTGTTGGTCATAGCTGAGAAGTCATGGAATATGGGAAAATGTCTCCAGAAAAACTGGAGATGAGCAAATGTCCCTAGTTTTTAAAAGGCTGAAAAATGGCAAATTCACCATAGGCTTGACATCAATCCCTAGGAAATTCATAGAACAAATTTGTGAGAGAGTGATACAATGAAAAACCATAGACAAGTTGGGTCTGCTAAAAAAAAAAAAAACAAAAAACAAAAACAAAAACAAAAACCAGTTACTCCAAATTCATTCCATTAACATTTTTGATAAGTTTACTGTTGTGTTTATCAAGAAACACTAAAAAAAATAGTGTATCTTTATTTCAACAAAGCACTGAACAGCTTTCATTATGTACCTGATGCAATGTAAGATCAGGAAATGCATGGTTACCCTGTTAAGTAGCTTGGCACCTGGAAGATCAATCATTGTGAATGTGAATGCCATTTGTGAGGTGAATGGGGGTACTGGCCTCCTCATCTTGTTGCACCCCTATGTAGATACAATTTTTGCTTTTCAATTATGTCTCAATGATGCTGGAAAAAAATAAAAAGCAAATACAAACTTAGAGTAGCTTTAAAAAAAGAAAAAGCCCCAAATCAAGGAAAGAAACACTCTCAATGCACTCTTCAATAGTAAAACCAACCATATTTTGAGTTTTCTGTGAGATTCTAGATACCATCTAGAGAGATAATGACATAGAAGAGCATGTTTAGAAAGCAGTGAAGAAAGGGGGAAGATCCTGCCAATCAGGTTCATTAGAAGAAGGCTGAAGGAGTTTGGAATTCCAGTTGGGAGAATAAAAGACAGTGAAAAGCATGGAGGGTGGCTTGGAGTCATTTAACTGTGTTGGGCCTTAGATTTCTCTTATGTAAAATGAAGGGGCTTTATGCTCCCAATTTCTCTCTCTCTCTCTCTCTCTCTCTTTTTTGTTTATTCTTGAGAGAGAGAGAGCAAGCACAAGCACGCAAGTTGGGGAGGAGTGAAGAGAGAGGGAGACACAGACTCCAAAGCAGGCCCCAAGCTGTCAGTGCAGAGACGACACGGGGCCCAAACTCATGAGGCATAAGATCATGACTTGAGCCGAAGTCAGATGCTTAACCCACTGAGCCACCCAGGCACCCCTAATATCCCAGTCTCTTAAATTACATGCTTTATCTACCCAAACATTTGAAAATTCCTAGTAAAGGATGAAAGAATCTGATCCCTCTTACTGAAGAAGGCAGAATCAAAGCCAATGGGTAACTGCTACAAAGAGATACATTTTTAACAAAGCATAGAACTTTCTAACAATGAGGTGTATCTTAAAAGAATGGTGTGTTGATGGCTCATAAGTAGACTGATAATAGGGATATTATTCAAGCAGTGAGTGGGTGGATGATGATAAGAAGGAGATGCTGTTTTTTCATATTTAGTTATAATTCTTCTCATTATGATATATTAAATGTCTTCTATATGCCACACTCATAGGGGCACTTCCCATGTTGTTTCTTGTATGAGTGAGCTTCTGTCAGAATTGCCATGGTATATTTACTGGCTGGAAAGCTGGTCTAGATGAGTGGCTCTCAAACTCTAGTAAAGAGGAATTGGTGAAACACAGATTGCTAGGCCCTGCTCTCAGAGTTTCTAATTCAGAAGGTCCAGAGAAGATCCTCAGAATTTGCATTTTTAACAAGGTCTCAGGTAATCCTGCTGCTGCTGGTTCAAGAACTACAACTTAAAAACCACTGATCTAGATTATTTTCAACTTCACATCATGCTAAAGACTCAAAGTTTTAATAACTACCTTAACTTTTCTCCATGAAAAACAAAGAGACCCTCATTTCCTTAGAGCAAAACCTTAAAACAGCAAGATAATTTTTTAAAAAATCAGATCACTAGAAATATCAATTGCTTTAACCACTCAGGCTACTATGCCCCACCTCTCCCTCACATCTTTCTTAACATGCTGTTTTCCTATTTTTTGAGAGTTAAAATGCTATGGTTTTGAAATGGGCAGTCAAAAAAAGCAAACTTTCCTTTCTTTGCCTCAGTTCTTCATTATTACTCAATTTCTGACATTCTCATTGTTATCTCCTAGGATCTGGGGATTAATGAAATCTAATTTGAAAAAAAAAATCTAATACTGTAAAAGAAATTATTACCAGTATGCTGTAATGAGACTATTGTTAAAGGGTTTTGAAATTCTGGAAAGATAAACTTTTTGGCCAAGAGTAAGCATGGGAGTATTTGAAGATGGTGTGTGTGTGTGTGTGTGTGTGTGTGTGTGTGTGTGTGTGTAAGTGTGTGTGTATTTGTGTAATACATTCCATAAAAAAGTAACATTTCATCCCTCATTGCTTCAGGTGACTTCTCTCTGCTATTTTTAAGGCTTTCATTATTTGGATTTGCAGCACCCCAGGGTTTTTTCGCTATTTCAAGAGGTGTCATGAAATACTGAAAAGTTTCTCAAAATAACATTTTAAGTCACTTCAATTGAAAAAAATATATATTTTCTGTATAGAAATTTTCCAGAGTGGTGAAAGGGACAAAGGAGACTGTTTAGAATTGAAATAAACAAACAAACAAAAAGGGAAATTTGCTCTATATACACTTCCATTCTGTGCTGGCTCCTAAATGAATTGCAAAGTTGTAGTCTGTGCCCACAGAGACTGGGAATCTAAATCAAATGTAAAATGCCCCACATATTTTGAAACGAAAAAACACCCTGTATTTTCAGGCAATTCTTAATTATCTCATTAAGAGACTGCTTGTAAAGACTGAAAGCCTTAAATGATTGTTTCTCTTTAATCTGAGACTATTTTTGTATTTAGAGGTGAAAAGCTGTTTTCCTGATGTCCTAAGAATTAATGTTAAAGGTGCCACTGAGAGGAGCTGGAAGGTGGTTCATGGATGGCCCATTTGCAAAAGAAAGTTTTCTCAAATCATGCAAAGTCTCTTTTAACGCTGTTCCTAGAGCCGGGGAAGGGAGACAGAGGGTATTTGGATTGGAAAGGACTTCTAGGTAAAAAGAGGAAGCTGAGATATTAACATTCTAGTTACATCAATTAGGTCTTAACACAAAATTACTTGATTTTTAAAACTAATAAGCTGCTATGTCTGTATATGATACAGGAATGAGGGCCATGTTGTTTTAAACACCAAGCAGTCATTTTGTTCTCTCTAAATGAACAGCAGATGGGCCAGGGGGGCCCTGGGATGCCTGCAGACAGCTCTGGCTGGATGCGCCAGTGAAATAGAGCAGTGGGAAAGGCCTGAATTCCCAGGCTAACCCTTCACTCCAGCAGTCTCTGTTCCTCTGTTCCCCAGGGCCACCTCCTGGACCTTCCACTCTCCCTGGACTCATTGTGACTGCCCACTTCTCCCCACTCCAATTTTCACCCCCTTCAACCAATGCCAACATTTTATACATAAAAACATCTCATTCACAACACCCCCAGAAATTCAAACATGTCCCCCAGGATTAGGGGAGAGGAAACTCTAGTCTGCGATCTCTGTTATTTTCTTTGTAACCTAGCAGCAAAACGGGTGTGGTTGCATTTTGTTTTCTGAAGCTGACATAATAAAAATAATAGTTTCGTTATACTTTTATAAAATAAAAACAAATGGCAAGACTGGTTATGTCTTCTCAAATTTTTCAATCACTTCCTCCCATCCCACCCCTCCATCCCCCAGAGATTCTGATATTTCTCCTAGAATCCATTCCTCCAATTGAGAATTGTTGCTCTAGTTTCTACGCCATGACCAGGATTGGCTACATAACTTGTGGGGCTCAGTGCAATGCAAACATACAGGTTCCCTTGTTCAAAAATTATTAAGAATTTCAAGATGGCAACAGCAATGCATTAAACCAAAGGTAGGATCTTTCTAAGCTTGGGCTCCTGGGTGACTACACAGACCATATGCTATGAAGCTGGTCATGACTTTTCCACTTCTGCTATTCCTATGACTATCTCTGTGTTTCCAAACTCTGATTTCTAAGAGAGACAGCATTTTATTCAGGATGTGTCAATGGCTGCTGGTGAGCCTATTTACTGGAGGTCCCTTGGTCAATTAAGTAAGTCAGGAACAAGCAGCTGCATGCGACCAAGGGTTAGGGGATTGGAATGGGAGTAGAGAACAGATCTCCTAACACAGGACATGATCACCAATGCAAAAGGGACAGGAGATGAGGCAGTTTTCCTAGAAGGGGATGTAGGTAGGCAGATAATCATTGACATTGTTGGTATAAAATATAACAACATGTATTTCCAATTTGAGCCTGGTGTCTGTGTGTGTAAAGTGGAGTTATAATATCTTGGATGATAGTTTAGGGACAAATGAGATAGTGGCCTAAACAAGTGGGATGTAAAGCCCTAACAAATAATTGTTATTGCTATTGCAACTGAGGGAGCTCATACATAGTGAAAACCAATTTAACATTTCAAACAGCCCAACACTCAAAAAAGTATGTGTACAATACTAGGCGATTAGGACATTGCTCTTGTGGTATGTGCTCAGGATGACTATTACCGTGAACTAAACAACATGAATTCCATGTTCTGAGGACAGACACACACACTAGGGATTGCATCTTTGTTCAGATACACAGAGCAACTGGCACTAGAACTGAATGAGAACCAAGAGACAATCTATTTAATAGACTGTAGAGTGTATTATTTGTAATCTGTTGACAGAATAACATATTTCCTTTAGAAAAAAAAAGAATTTTCTAACATTCTCCTAAGAAAGGTTTAAGCTGCCCTTGACTCTGTCAGCAACTAGGAGTGACTATCTCTGGGTCATTATCACTGTGATCACACTGGTTTTCCTCCAGACTTAAAAAAACTCATTTCCATATTTTTCCCCCTGACGATTTTTGTCTAATCAATGATCTCCTTTCAATTTAACTACTGGATCTAGTCATCGGTTGTTGACCAGGTCCTACTTTTTATCCCCTCTTTCCCTTGCCCCATTTAGGTCAGATTTTATAATCTGTACAAGAATTTAAGTTGGTCACATGGAGGGTTTTGAAACGTTAAGGATTTCTGAATTCCAACAATGATATCAGTCACTTTTAATGTTCAGGATTTTCCCCCCATATGTAAGACTGGGTGTGTATGTATTTAAAGAATATTTAGATTTACAACAGTATAAGAGAGAGTTTGAATTGCAAAAGCCAGGAGTTACACCATGTAGAAATTTTGACACAGTCCTATGTGATAAATGTTACTCACCAAATGAATTATGACAAAGAAACTTTCACATTATTCTATTACTAACAAGAATCAGGAAAATAAAAGTCTACAAAGTAGTTCTTTGTGAAGAAAAAAAAAAAAGAAGAAGAAGAAGCCCATGATGGAGCACTGTGAGTAGGTGAGGATCATTAACCAATGGTTAGGCTGAGAAGCCTGCTCTTTGTCCCAGCAGTCACAGCAGAACGGGCCTGCAGCTGCATAATCCTGTTCCTTGCAGGGGTTGCATTTGCCTTCCTGATGACTTACATCTATCAAAACACTACATTTAGGATGCACACACCGTATCAGCAGTTCCAACAGGTTTCCCAAGATCAGTGGCTGCCCTAAGTGAGAAAGACTCTACTAACCACACTGCAAATATTTATTTGAAGAATCTGTGTTTGCATGTGTGTGTGGCTATGGGTCCGTGTACTTAGCCAGCATGCTGTAGAAAACTGGTTTTTCAACACTTGTGTCTAGGCAGAAGAAATTTCAAAACCCCTTAGTTTCTTTGAATGTTGGCTACTGCACTGATACCAAAAAAATCACATACTTAGAGAAAATGGAATTATAAGGAGCCTTAGGATATTAGCCTTTTCCTTCCACCATTCAAAAATCAATTAACTTTCCGTTTTGGTACCACACACTAGGATAAGTAAAGAGCACATATGCAAAGTAAGATTTCAAAAATATGGTAAGGAGTGTATCAAAATGCCTTAAACAGTTCTCATTATGGGGGCAGGAGAATTTTCAGCTAGCAGAAATTCCAGTGCTCTGAGGGGTTCTTTGGGAGAACATATCATGATAGGCTTTAAAAACCATCAATCTTGGGGTGCCTCAGTGGCTCAGTCAGTTAAGCACCTGACTCTTGATTTTGGTTCAGGTCATGATCTCACGGTTGTGAGACTGAGCCCCATGTAGAGCTCAGTGCTGGGCATGGTGCCTGCTTGGGATCCTTTCCCTCACTTTCTGCAGCTCTGTCTCTCTCTCTCTCTCTCTCTCTCTCAACCTCTCTCTCTCTCCCCCTCTCTCAAAATAACTAAACATTAACAAAATCAGTTTCATGAAGAACAAAATCTAAATACATTTACTATTAAGAAAATATCTTACTTTCTCACCATGTAGGTGAAATCTTACAGACTAACACAAACTGCCAAGTTTGGTCAAAGCAAGACATAAGGTCAAAGCAAGACGAAGGCAAATTCTATTGGTCAAAGCAAGACATAAGGTCAACTTATATTAAGAGAATAGAAAAACATATTCCATCTCTGGATGGAAGAGTGACAACATTCCATTGCAGAAGAGCACTTACATTGAAAGGCAGGCTTCATAGGAGGCCATTATTTTACTAATCTACCACACCTTACTTTAAAGGATAGCATGTACAGCCCTTGCTGTTAAATTGAAGTATGCTTAGATACAAGTCGTTGGGACCCACCTCATTCTGTTGTCTAATTGTGGAGAGAGAAGTATTTAATAGTTAATTTTTTTTTAATGTTTATCTTTGAAGGAGAGAGAAAGGGTGAACAGGAGAGGGGCAGAGAGAGAGGGAGACACAGAATCTGAAGCAGGCTCCAGGCTCTGAGCTGTCAGCACAGAACCTGATGCACGGCTCAAACCCACAAACTGTGAGATCATGACCTGAGCCGAAGTCGGATGCTTAATGGATGGAGCCACCCAGGCACCCCAGAGAAGTATTTGATATAGTTAACTCTACTGGCCACTTGATGTACCAGTTGGCTGTACCTTGGTCTGCACTGAGGACTCAGTTGCACACAGCTCCTGGACTTCTACCCAGCAAGGTTGCTGAGAGACATGAACAAAAGTAGATTAGGCAAGCATGAAATATGTGTAGAAACTAGAAGTTAAGCAGTTCTACAAATATTAATTTTTTGGTAGCACTTTTCTCTTTTGCAATAAATCATTTAAGAAGCAATGGACTTTTAAAAAGTTTATGACTTAGGGGGCACCTGAGGTGGCTCCGTCAGTTGAGCATCCAACTTTGGCTGAGGTCACGATCTCATGGTTCTTGAGTTTGAGCTCCACATTGGGCTCTGTGCTGACAGCTCAGAGCCTAGACCTGCTTTCAGATTCTGTCTTTCCCTCTCACTTTGTCCTTCCCCACTCATACTCTGTCTCTCTCTCTCAAAAATAAATAAACATTTAAAAAAGTAAAAATTTCATGACTATGATGGATATGGAACTTGGACAAGATACTTGCTAACATTTAACCTCATTGAAATCACAATGACATCAATGACTATTTCAGAACTAGAAGATACATATACGATGTAACTGATTCAGTATCTACTTAAAAATCAGTAGGATTTTAGAAATACTGTGTCCAAAGATAATGATTTAACACACAAAACTGCAGATGGTAAGTTTACATAAGACTTCATAAAACATGATTTTTCATTTAGATCCAATAACTGCTTCACTCATATATCCAAGTTTTTGTGCACAGGTGAGAAATGAATTATTATTTTTTAACTTTTGAGAGAGACAGACAGAGAACATGCACAAGCAGGGAAGGGCAGAGAGAGAGGGAGACAAGGAATTTGAAGTAGGCTCCATGCTATCAGCACAAAGCCAAAGTGGGACTCAAACTCACGAGCTGTGAGACCATGACCTGAGCTGAAATCAAGAGTTGGATGCTTAGTCAACTAAGCCACTGAGGCACCCTGGAAATGACATATTCATTACTAACATGTTGGCTCCAGTACAAGAAAAATAAGTATGAATAGTTAAGTGACATCAGTATCATCAAAGGCTTCAATAGAAAATCAATTAAATTCAGTAATAACTTTGTTTTTTAATCTATTCATGAAAGTATAGTATTTTATAATTTCATTTATAATTTTTTTCTGTCAAAAACGATACATGTCTCATTACTATGAATGTGAAATCATTTTCAAAGTTCATCATTGAAGGAAAACTCATTGCGTTTGTAGTAAAAATACAAATACAAATTTTGGTTAATAAGAAATCATGGAGAAAACAATATTTTTACTAAATTAAGAAATCTATAGATCAGAAATATACTTGGAATTGGTGGGGGTGTGGTTCAGAGATAATGTTGAAAAAATTAGCATGGTAGTATGATATTTCTCTTTTGGCTGTCCATAAAAAATTGGAATTTTAAAATGTTTGATCCTTTAAAGGACTGATTTTTAAGTCAACCAGTTTGTACCAAACTGATATTCTACCATGATAACAAAATCTTCTATATTAACTGGGGTTGTATTTTGTTTAAAATTAATTGGACATCTTTAGTCAAATAATCAACAAATAGAGTACATAAAGTTTAACTTTGAAGTTTTTAGCAAATTCCAGTAAATAAACAAAATTTATAAACAGTATATCCTGCAAAAGCAGAAAAGAAAATGAATGAGTCAAACCAAGAGAGTTCTCACAGTGTACAAGAATTAATTTTGAAGTTACATAATTGTACTTTGGAATATCTTAAAAAAGAAAATTTTGATGTAGCTTATGTTTCAATCATATAAATTTATATTTTGCCATGGAATGAAGTAAAATGAATAAAGTTTAAAGATATTATAGTATCTAAATTTGGCAAAACATCCACTTGAAAAATGAGAAGAGGCAGTTTACTGGTGAGTTTTGTCTTATAAAAATATTTGCTGAAGAAAGATAATCTAAATAGAGGTGAAAAGTTCTTGAGGAAATATTTTGACATGTAATGTAAAAATACATTGTTAGCAATATCCTCCATCTGTCAGAATTTTCTCTGAATTTATCAGTTACCTCAGCACCTAGAGTATTTTCTGTATTGAAAAGAACATGATCCATAGAAGTGAATCAGATGAAAATACAATTAACCATAATTTAACCTCTGAAGGTTTCAGGCACTTTTATGAAAAAAAAAAAAAGAAAGGAAAACTATATTGAAAAAATGGTTTTTCAGGAAATGCTATTAATAGAGAATTGGAGAAATTATATAAATACATTATAAGTACTATTACCTGTTTTTGAAGTTTTAATGTTGAGGTAATTGATATAAGGAAGGGTTTTGAAATTTTTATTAAGTGCATACTGATGTAATATATGCTAATATTTTCATTTTATTTATAAATATATTTTTAAATTTATAAAAATAATAAACCAACTTACTAATAAACATAACAGCTATTATAACAAGTAAGTTGATAATAAAATACTAATTTAGTATTAATTATATTAAAATTTTATTATAAGTATAAGATATATTTCATATATGTGCATATAATGAAATAAATATATTTTTTCAGAAATGTTTCAAATATTTTATAGATCCACTGTATAATAGTTTTTGTCCAGTATATAAATATTATGAAAATGATATATTTTTAAATTATTTTTATTGAGCCCTTTTAATGTAAAACACATTCTTGATTTAGATAATGAATTAATCACATTATCTATGGTTCTTTTCACATTTAGCCCATAATCATCTTTGAGTTCACCTCTATCTCCCTAAGAGTCTAAAGATCAATCTCTACTTCAGGAAACTACTAATAGATTGTTTCTTTTGGAACTCCATCAGTTTTCATATTTATAATCTGACAAATCCAAACTTCCACTGCATTAAGTGTTAGCATTAGAAACTTCAAGTGTTAGTAAGATGAAATTGCCTCCAAGGTCAACATGATGTGAAGTGTTAGAGTCTGTGGTAATCCATTAACAAGTATGCTTAGAAATAACAATTATGAGAAGCAATAACCATTATTTGTAATTCTATTTATTGCTTTTTTAAAAATTTTCTGGGACAAAAGAAATGGTATTTTTGTAACTTAGGCATCAATGTAATACTGCTAACAATCTTGTATACTGCAAATATGGATCATAAGTATTTGCAATATATTTGATTCGTATAGAAGTTTCCAAAGAGCTCAAAGCCATTTCACATATATTAGATTATTTATCATCATTTGTAGTGAAGTAAATTTTAAAACCCAGTGTACCTATTCTGTTGAGTTTAAGTCTCAGGTTTCTTGCACTTCTCCAGAAAAATATACCTCATTATTAAAACACTTTCACACACTTTGGTCAATTACTCTGAAAAAACATTTCTATGCCAAAATTATCCAGATATTTCAGGCTATAAAATGGTACATATACATATAACCTTTTCTCAAACATCTCTAATAGCTTACTGTCTACTATTGCCTAAATAACACATTTATTTTTGACATCTGGGGCAAATGCCTTGTAAGTGCCTTACTCAGATTTGTTCAATGTATTCATTAATTACTTAAAGACCTACTTATTAGGACTTCCATTACATAAGCAATGGTATGTGTGCTGCAAAGATACAACATGAAGAAGTATTTACAATCTCAAGGAAGACACAGGACATCTACTTGGATGGCTATAGTATTGGTTAGAAAGGGAAAAGAGACAGATGAGATGCATAGATGAAATGCTATGAAGGTTACATGATGAAGGGCTTATTTCACCTTGAGATATTAATCAGGAGTCACATTATGATTTCCTACCTCCCTAACCTATCCCTGCACTTATCTTTGTATCATTTAAGAGAATTTTGGAAATATAGTAATAGTATATATTCTATAGTAATAGAAGACACAGTTGAAATGTTCTAAACAAGGGATTTGTCACCTCATCTAACAAGAAGTCCTGAGGCAGAGAGACTCCAGAAGTGATTAATTCAGTGGCCAGTAGTATCACTGCATCTCTTTATGTTACTGCACTGCCTATCTCCGCATATTACCAGATCCCAAGATGACAACAGCAGCTTCAGTAATCCTATTTTTTTCATACTAATGTCTGAAGGTAGGAATATAGCCTATTTCTCCTTAGGCTTTTTAGTAAGAACTAATAAATATTTTCCAGATGTGTTACTTCCTATTAACCTCCCCTCAGCATCTCATTGGCCAGAAGTAGGTCACATGACCCTTCCCAAGTCAGTCATGGGCAGTGATTAGTTACCATGATTGGCTTAGACTAACCTGGATTCCTTTCCCATAAGAATATAGTTATATAGCAAAAGGTGAATAGTCAAATTTAGATCTCTTCTAACAAGAAAGAAGTGGAGGTGAGAGAAAGCTTGGGAGAGCCCACCAAAAATGTCTCTTACATTACCTATAAATTTCCTCCTAACCCTAACTATCCTAGTTTATATCTTAGTACCACAAATCTCCCTCTTGCTTAATGTACTCAATATTTTAAACTAGTTTAAACTAGTTTTATCCTTCTGCTGCCCCCATATCTCATTACCAAGCCTCATAAATATTAATTCCCATGTCTTTAAAATGCTTCCAAGTTCCAGTTCCAACGTTTATGTGCTTGGAATATTGTAGAAGTCTCCTAACTGGGGGGAATGCATTAATTAATCGTCTGGGCCAAAATATTTTTGAGACTGAAAGAATGTGCTATTAATGATTATATAAGGAAAACAGATATAAACTACAATCAACCCTATATACGCTTTTCCTCCCTAACTCATCTTTTTTGAGTCCAGTTTTCACATTCTCCAATTCAAGTTTACATTGTCACTAAATTACTCATTCCGGCAGCCCGCCCTGATCATGCCAGGTGCCTCTGCAAAAATTTTCAATAGTTTCACTATACATGTGGATTTAAACACAAATTGTTTACCTTGGAATTTGGGGGTTTCCTATAGTCTGCTCCCAAATTAAACTTTCCCGGCTTGCCTTTCAATATTTCCCCAAATATAAGCAAAATCTCAGCTACATACGATCCTTCAACCAAAACAGGTTACCTGTAATTCCTTAAGTGTGCCCATACTCTCCTACCTCTCTATGTTTGTTGATGTGGTTTCTTCTGTTTGTAATGTCTTTCTCTCAACATTGATATCATACTCATCATTTGAGGTTATGGCAAATGTGTCTTTTCTTTAACAAGTCATATGTAATTTTCTGCTCTTTTATTCATACAATTCTTATGGTTATAGCATATATGACCATGGTTCCAGAATGTGATCTGTGGTGGACTGTAACAATGGAATGAATCCCAAACTGGGGCTTTTATTACAAGTGAATTTGATGGGGTGCCTGGGTGGCTCAGTCAGTTAAGCGTCTGACTTCAGTTCAGGTCATGATCTCACCGTTTGTAAGTTCAAGTCCTTTGTTGGGCTCTGTGCTGACAGCCTGGAGCCTGGGGCCTGCTTCGGATTCTGTGTCTCCTTCTCTCTCTCTGCCCTTCCCCCACTCACACTCTGTTTCTGTCTCTCAAAAATAAATAAGCATTAAAAAAATGTTTAAAAACAGAAATCAATTTGTCAGTTTTCCTTCCTAGATGATAGGCTGTGCAGTAGGAAAAAATGGGTCTTCCTTATCTTGGACTGGCATATTGATTTATGCATACCGGCCTCTCTATAAATATGTCTGTATAAATTTCCTAATAAATCTCTAGGACTACATAGCTATTACACATCTCTTCAGTTGGTTTAAAAATCTTTTACAACATGAAAATAATATCAGTTTTCACTTGTTGGAGGGGTGAAAATTGAGTAAAGAGAAAATGGGGTATGGCAAACCTTTTCTATATATCCTTTTACACTTTTTTGATGTTTGAATTATTTACATATATTGCTTATTAAAACTAATTTAAAAGCATAAATTTTAATTGGAAAATGTGCCTTATAATAAAAGGTTTACATTTAAATTCTCTTTTTAAAAGCCTAAATGTCCATCAACTGATGAATGGATAAAGAAGATGGGGTTTATATATACAATGGAATACTAGTTGGCAATGAGAAAGAATAAATTATGCTATTTGCAGCAACATGGATGGAACTGGAAGGTATTATGCTGAATGAAATAAGTCAGTCAGACTTATGTGGATCTTGAGAAACTTAACAGAAGACCATGGGGGAACAGAAGGGAAAAAAATAATTACAGATAGAGAGGGAGGCAAACCATAAGAGACTCTTAAATACAAAGAACAAACGGAGAGTGTTTGAGGGGGTGAGGAAGAGGGAAAAATGGGTGATGGGTATTGAGGAGGGCACATGTTGGGATGGGCACTGGGTGTTGTATGTAAGTTATGAACCAAGGGAATTTACCCCAAAAACCAAGAGCACACTTTACACACTGTATGTTAGCCAATTTGACAAAAATGAATACATTTCTTTCTAAACACATATAACGTGTATAGTCCAGTGCTACATCTTCATGGGAATTCTGCATATAGAATTTATCAGAACTGGAAGTGTTAACAGAAACAGTAGAAAAGAAACAAATCACTCTATAAATATAGGTTATAATCTTACTGTAGAAGGATACAATAGAAAATATAAAATCAAAGATGTTGATGATGCAGATGTTCTCGGAAAATCTTTATCTTGCTTCAGTTACAACTGCACAACAAAAAGGGAGCAACATAGATGTGTCAAAAGATACCAGCAATTTCCATGTTATTTTATTTCTTTGTACAATATGCTTTTAAGACTCAGTGATTCTCATAGATCTAATTCATTTACTTTAACTACCTTTAAGTTTCCTATTAATGAATAAATCACAATCTGTCCATTACCCTACTGGTGGATAGCAAGCTTCTTTTCTTTTCTCCTGTTATAACAATATTACACTGAATAACTCTGTGTATATGGCCTTGTGCACATGTGAATCTACATGCCTGATCATGATCAAAGGGACAGCAAGAAGTAGAGAATGTGAACATCAGTATCAACTATCTTCTCTTTGTAGATGCTTCACTGACCTTCAGAAACACATATTTTCTCTTACACTGGGTTGTCCTGGGAAGGCATGGAGGCTCTTCCCCCTACTGTGCCTTGAGAGATTATAGACTTGAATATAATGTCAGATGAATGTCCTATAGTCTTCTATTGACCTTGCAAGAGTCAGGGCTGTTCGCACATAGTCTGCCATCTGCCTGTCTGTCTTCACTGCCCAACCTTAACACGTTAAGTGTTTTCACACCTTCTTTGAAAAAGAAAAAAATTATGTGAGCAAATCCCAGAGTTTGCTATGCTTCAGTTGCTTAAATGAAGCATAGACTAGCAAGAAGGGACAGATCAAATATATTGGAAATGTGCCACAGTCTTCCTTGGTGACTACAGGAAAGTCACTTTGCCTTGCTGTGTCTCCATTTCCTATTCATGAAATTAAAAGATTCTTATTCACCTTATTAATTTAATTAATAAAATACCTAATAAGTAAAACACCCAGGGACGCCTGGGTGGCTCAGTCAGTTAAGCTTCTGACTTTAGCTCAGGTCATGATCTTGCAGTTCATGGGTTCAAACCCTACATTGGGCTCTATGCTGACAGCTCAGAGCCTGGAGTCTGCTTCAGATTCTGTGTCTCCCTCTGTCTCTGCCCCACTCCCACTGTGTGTGTGTATGTGTGTGTGTGAGTGTGTCAAAAATCTATTAAAAAATGAATAAAATACCCAAAAGTGTTAACTAAAATGCAGTAGCATTTTAACTCTTACTTAGAACTGAGATAATTGTCATATGCGTATGTACTAACTTTGACCAAAGGTCACTTTTGGCAACCCAAAAGTCTGGAGGCAACAGTATGATTTAGAATAAGAGTAAATCCATTGCTATCACTAACTTGAGCACTCTTGCAAAGACTTTCCATTTTGTTCACTTATGCTAACCTTAAATCTTTCTTAGGACAATATTTTTGTCATATTTGTAAATACTTCATATTCTTGGTAAAGACTGAAGTCATGATAATTTTCTATATCAGATTAGGGATTTTATGGACTAAAATTATATAACCCCCCAAATCCTTATTTTAAATAAGTAAATCATTACACATTTCTGGTTCATAAAACCACTGAGATGGGTTCTTTAAACTTTATTAGATTTTTTTTCAGCCACTCTTGATTGTGGCAAACAAAACATTTTCAAGCCTCAATTCTGAGAAGATTCTGTATCCATAAGCATCTAAAAAATGAAATTGGGGGTACCTGAGTGGCTCAATCAGTTAGGTGTCTGACTCTTAATCTCAGCACAGATCGTGAGATTAAACCCACACTGTAAGTGGCAACGAGCATGGAGCCTGCTTAAGATTCTCTCCCTCTCCCTTGCCCCTCCCCTCACTGTGTGTGTATTCTCTCTCTAAACAAATAAATAATAAATAAAAAGATGAAATTGGGTCAATTTAACACTATTATTTTCAAGATCCAAATAAAACTTTACATATGTTCAGACCAACCTCATTTCTCTACAAGTTGAGTAACTGCCAGCCTTAAGGAACTAACACCTAAATCATATTAGCATTTTAAGCAAATTAACTTACACAACAGCTAGCTGAGATTAGGATCCTTCTAGAAGTGGGACTATCAAAAGCGGTTCAGAATGCCAGAAATGATTTCAGTACAACAGTACATACTAGGGTGTTGTAAAAAGAAGGTATTTAACAGGTGGAGGCAGCATCTTGGAGGCTGGGATCAAGTGGAGGAGAGATGGAGACTTTCAGGAGAAGAGATGGTCCTAAAGGCAAATCTTGCCTACTTTCAAATTCTACCGCTTCTGAGAACAGAAGACAGGAAGCTGGAGACCCACAGGTCCAGGACTTCTAAGAGAGTTGGAGATCCTTTTTTGAAAAGTAGTTGATAAAATCTGGGAGAATGGCCCAGTCATACTGGATATTCTACTTTCAAATCTGTGAAGTCTCTAGAATAAGAATAACCTAAGAGGATAAGAGATAATAGGGACCACAGAAGTATAAATAATCACCACCTACACTTTATTTTTTATTGTAAATATGTCTATTTAAACCATAACTTTTTAATAAAGTTGATAAACCACAATTTAAAATTTTTTTATTTTTGAGTTTTTTTAATGTTTTATTTATTTCTGAGAGAGAGAGAGAGAGAGAGCGTGCAGAGAGAGAGGGAGATACAGAATCTGAAACAGGCTCCAGGCTCTGAGGTGGCTGTCAGCACAGAGCCTGACATGGGGCTCGAACCCAGGTACCATGAGATCATGACCTGACCGGAAGTCGGACGCTTAACTGAATGAGCCACCAAGGCACCCTCCTTTTTTTTTTTTTTTTTTTTTTTGAAAGAAAGAGAGATAGAGCATGAGCAGGGGAGGGGCAGAGAGAGACAGAAACACAGAATGTGAAGCAGGCTCCAGGCTCTGAGCTGTCAGCACAGAGCCTGATGCAGGGCTCGAACTCGTGAACTACAAAATCATGACCTGAGCTGAATCAGGTGCTTAACCGACTGAGCCACCCAGGCGCCCCAGTAAATCACAATTTTATAATTGGTCTTTGTTTAAAGTGACATGAATTGTTAAGCCATAGAGCTTTTATTTTTTCATTCCAAGATTTTATTTAAATTCCAGTTAGCATACAGTGTAATTTTAGTTTCAGGTGTAGACTTTAGTGATTCACTGCTTCCATACAATACCCAGTGTTCATCACAAGTGTACTCCTAAATGTCCATCACCTAGTTAATCCACCATCCTGTAGCACAATTCTTGCAGAGAGTTGTGACACTGAGGCTTTTATTTCCAGGAAGCAACCTTATTCCAACCGGCACTACTCATTTGGGTTCGTATCCAAAGAACTGAGCCCCGAACACTACGTGGCATGGTTTTTGTGTATTTTTTACTTCTTTGTCTCCCATATATGTTAACACACAAACATGCGGTCTGATTAAAGTGGTCTCAAGTTACAAGGTCATGAGAGATGTTGTCATATACATGAATAGCAAGGTTGCCTTGAGATACACTTTTTTTTTCTTTCCTTATGGAGAGCACCTTACCACACTCCCACCCACCACCTCTCCAGTAACCCTCAGTTTGTTCTCTAGAGTTAAGAGTCTGTTTCTTGGTTTTCCTCTCTTCCCTCCCCACTGTTTGGTTTGTTTCTTAAATTCCACATGTGAGTGAAATCATATGGTATTTGTCTTTCTCTCACTGACTTATTTTCCTTAGCATAATACACTCAAGCCCCATCCCTGTCATTGCAAAATGGCAAGTTTCATTTTTTTGGCTGAGTAATATTCCACTGTGTGTGTCTATGTATGTTTATGTGTATACATTATGTACACTACATCTTCTTTATCCATTCATCAGTTGATAGACATTTAGGCTTTCTCCATAATTAGGTTATGGTGGATAATGCTGCTATAAACATAAGGGTGCATGTAGCCCTTTAAATCAGTATTTTTATATTCCTTGGGTAAATACCTAGTATTGCAACTGCTGGATCGTATGGTATTTTGAGGAACCTCCATACTGTTTTCCAGAGTGGCTGCACCAGTTTGCATTCACATCAGCAGCGTAAGAGTGTTCCCCTTTCTTCGCATCCTCGCCAACATTTGTTGCTCCCTGTGTTGTTAATTTTAGCAATTCTGACAGGTGTGAGGTGATATCTCATTGTAGTTTTGATTGGTATTTCCCTGATGAGTGATTTTGAACATCTTTTCATGTGTCTGTTAAGCCAGAGAGTTTAAAAATTATATAGATTCTTGGACTCAGAAATCTGTTTTCTTCACAAGATTTACCAGAGGCTTATAATTTATATTAGCATTTAAAAAAATTTTTATTTATTTCTAGGAGAGAGAAAGAGACAACGTGAGCAGGGGAGAGTCAGAGAGAGAGGGAGATACAGACTCTGAAATAGGCTCCAGGCTCTGAGCTGGCAGTCAGCACAGAGCCCGACGCGGGGCTCGAACCCACGAACCGTGAGATCATGACCTAAGCAAAAGTCGGACGCTTAACCGACTAAGCCACCCAGGCGCCCCATGTATTAGCATTTTTAAGAACCATTCTTTGGCTTTGTTGAATCCTCTCTATCACATGTTGGTTTTATATTTTATTTATTTCTGTTTTCACATTTTTTCCTTCTTGCTACTTTCTTTGGCTTTATTTTCCCATTTTCTAACTTCTTGGGCTGTATGCTTGACTCATTAATTCAGCCTTTATTTTTTGGAATTAATTATATTCTAAGACAATAAATTTCCTCCAAATTTGACCTGCAATATACCCTACAAGGTTTAGTTGTTTGTTTCATTTGAAAGTAATATTATCCTGTTAAAAATATTTTCTAATGTCCATAGTTTTTTCTATTAATTTACAAATGTGTTTCTTAAAAATCAAATATATAGGGACATTATTGTCTTTTTAATTTTTATTTCAAATTTATAATTGCATTGTAATTACAAATTACATTATAATGTAAGTAATAATGGGGGCGCCTGGGTGGCTCAGTCAGTTGAGCATCCAACTTCAACTCAGGTCATGATCTCACAGTTTGTAAGTTGGAGGATTGTCAGGCTCTGTGCTGACACCTCAGAGCCTGGAGCCTGCTTTGGATTCTGTATCTCACTCTCTGCTCATCCTCTTCTCGTGCGCATGCATGCGCGTGTGCACTCTCTCTCAAAAATAAACATCAAAAAAATTTAAAAATAATGTAACTTGTAATTATAAATTATAGTGCAAGAACTTGCACTATATGGATTCGGTGTTTTGAACTTTGTTGAGATTTGCTTTCTAATGTTTATGAGCCTGCATTTTTTTGCTTAACGATGCTACACATTTTAAAAAATAATCCTTGTCTACTAATTCTAACATCTGACATCTCTAGTTTTGTTTCTCTTGCTTATTATTTGGAAGTTTCACTTATGTTGCATTGTTTCCTTGAGGGTTGGTTATTTTTTACTGTGAGATACACATGCTTTTACTGGAAAATCATTCATGAAAAGTTTTTGATGCCTACAATAAAATAATTCTTCAGTGAGGATTTTCTTTTGCTTTTATCACACAACTTTACCAGCCCAGAACCACTTTATTTTTTTTTAGAGTGTTTTTTTTTGTTTTTTGTTTTTTGTTTTTTTTTTTTTTTTTTATTTCTAGGAGAGAGGGAGAGACAGCGTGAGCAGGGGAGGGTCAGAGAAAGAGGGAGTCACAGACTGAAACAGGCTCCAGGCTCTGAGCTGGCAGTCAGCACAGAGCCCGACGCGGGGCCCGAACCCACGAACCGTGAGATCATGACCTAAGCGAAAGTCGGATGCTTAACGCACTAAGCCACCCAGGCGCCCCAGCCCAGAACCACTTTAAACTAAATTTGGGCTCAAGGTGTTTTGGGCTGTGTAAGTGATATGATTTGGGGCTGCAAAACTGAAGGAAAGCTAGCTTGTAGTTATAAATTTTCAGGGACTTACCCTCCTCCGCCTTCCTGTTCTGCACTGTTCCAAGGGAACTTCCTTTTGCAGTCTCTTTAGTGGTGGTGATAGTGAGATGGGGAATCAGATTTACTTCAAGTTCCTGTTACTCTTAAGTTCTTTCCCCTTAGGGGCCATAGCTTTATGAGGACCAGTCTGCTATTAAACATTCCAACTTGGATGGAATTTTAAAACTGGATTTTTGTCCCCCACGCAGCAAACTTAATCAAAAGAGAAGTTCAGTTTTGCCATCTGTGGGTTTAAGCAGGTTTCCCGCGTTCCCGTTCTTAGGTTGTAACCTTACTATCTTTTTAGCTCCTTAATAAAAAAAAATAAAAAAAAAAAAACCAGTTTACAGCATTTTTTTTCCAATGTAAGAATTGATCTAAATATCCAAACTAGCCATATTTCTGATGGCTATTTCTGAAGACCAATTGGTCTTCAGCTTGATTTGTTCCAAATGGTCTTTCCATAGAGCAGAAGACATGGCCATCAGGTGGTCTGGATCATGACAAGAGCATAATAGAGTTATCCTCTCCTTAGGTCCAGGATGAAACATATCCCTGGGATAGACTCAGATGGACTCACTGCTGCTGGGATATAAGATACTGAACCAGAGAAAGACTCTTGTCACCAGAAAAAAAAAACAAGGGGTGCTGGTAAGATCAAAACAATTGTGCCCACTGTGCAGACACTATTTTATTTAATTCTCTCACCACCATCAAGAGGAGGGCATTCACTTTCTTTTGCCTGAAGAAAATAATGTCTCAGTGAGACTAAGCAGTTTTTCAGATTTCACATAATAAAGAGGAAGAGCCAGAGCCAATTCAAACCTGGGTCTCTTTGATTCCATGCTCCATGTTCTTAAACACTAGATTTTCCTACCCATTACTCACCCTTTAGCTGGCCATTCACTTACTGTGTTTCTAATGGAGGACTAGGGACATGGTACTTCTGGTGGATGGAATGGAAGAGGTGAACACCTGGGCGACTACAAGTGGGCAGCTCAGGAGTCAGTGGCCCCTCCATGGATGTGCCAACATAGAGTGAGGGGGAGGCCTATGTACAAAACAAGCACACTGGGCATGCTTTGCATTTGTCAAGATGGGCCTGCTGTTCTGTTGAGTCCTCGGAAGGTAAGTAAATGTGACTCAAATAAAGCTAGACATTTTTTACACTGATTTGCACTCACCGTAGGGCCAATTGATATACCATCACATACCCCACCTCCAAAAAGTTACAAACTTAACTCCAGAAAGCATTGAAAAGATTACAGACTTTCAATAAAATTTCAAGAGGCAGAGCAGCATACAGGTGAATGTGTAACACATACAACATAGCAAAGCTTCCCTTCCTTCAGTGCTATCTCCTTCCCCAACCATCCACTTCTCATGGAAACTGCTCAAACCTCTCAGCCACCAGCTCTCAAATTCCAATTCATTTCTGTTTTCTGTGTACCTTCAGTTTCCTCCCTGATGTTGGAAGTCCCTTTCAAGGTGGTTTAAGATCAGTCTTCATAGAACCTTATACTCCACTTGTTTTGAAACTTTTTCTTCCCACAATAAACAGTGTACTGATCAGTCCAATAAAGATCTAGTAGCCAAAGACTCCAACAAAAGATTCAAGAGGTAGGATAGAAGGGAAGTTTACATATAATGTTTACTTTAAAGTTCCTTTCTTGCTTTCTCCCAAGTTTTCAATGTATATAATCTACAGCTTTCAGGATGGAAGATGAATCTAAAAATATTAAATGTGAGGTAGGAGTTAAGCATGAACAAATTACTATGGCAAATGATCCTGCCTTATGAGAAAAGACATTTTGTTTTCTTTCTTTTTTTTTTAATGTTTTATTTTTTTGAGAGAGAGGGACAGACAGTGTGAACAGGGGAGGGTCAGAGAAAGGGAGACATAGAATCAGAAGCAGGCTCCAGGCTCTGAGTTAGCTGTCAGCACAGAGCCCGAAGCGAGTCTCGAACCCACGAATCGTGAGATCATGACCTGAGCTGAAGTTGACTGAGCCACCCAGGTGCCCTTTGTTTTCTTTATAGTCACTGAAAACACTTTTTATTGGGTAGGAATCCAATATGTAGCTTAGAATGGAATTGTTCTTTGTCCTTCAATGTCTTTGTTTGTTCTCAGTGATAATGTCCTTGTAAAACACTACTGCTAATCTAATATTGCATGGTGTCTTAAGCCCTGGATCCTTTATGACCAACTGCCATGTAAAGTGATTCAGTATCTATGTACAAGTAATTTCAAGAGAAGCCCTACCAATGATACAATGACTTGCAGACATGCAGAGTTAAAGTCAACTGCCTCTCAGCAATTTTAAATCAAACGCTCTGATAACTGACCTGGCAGTTTCTCATCTTGGATTTCCATTTTATTCACCAGAAGCATCTTTCTGGGAAAGCTTAAAAGCTTTTGAAATTATAGTAAATGAAATTGGTTCTTTTGCAAAAGATATCACCAGACTTTGTTTATTTGGTTAAAAATAAATTAGTTGGATTAATTTGGAAATTATTTGTCTTGGTCTTTGTGTTGTGTGCTATTTTTATCACCTATGTCTATCCCTTAAAAAAGAGACACTTTTCAACGCCACAAAATGAGATTTAAAAAAGCACAAAATAAGAAAGTTGTTCTTATAAAATCAGCTTTCACCCTGTCTTTCAGCACACCCAGCACACATAACAAAATAGTCTTTATGGCTACTTTCCTCCTTTCTTCAATACCACTCACCATGGCCCACATCATTAGAACATACACACACACACACACACACACACACACACACACACACACACCTCTACCTGTCTCTCCCCTTACCAGCTTCTATACCTCTTAATATACAGAGGGGTAATATCTAACACACAGGAGATGCTTAATTTCATATTTCATTAATTCAAGAGACATTTACTTCTTAAATTTTAATAAATCATAAAGATGTTTCTTACAATAAATAGCATGTTATATAGGCAGCAATTTTTTTCTTAGTGCATATAAAATAATCATGTATCTTATAATTAATAAGGTCTTATATTAAGTGAAATACGGTGTTCAAATGTACCTAGTAAGAGATACTCATACAGAGTTTGGGAGAATCTGTTAATGTAATTTGGTTAAAGATATAAAGAGTAAGTGATCAAATAATAGAAATTTACAACATGGGCTGGGAAAGAAATTTTCTAAAAAATAAAGAAATCAGGGTTACAATTCAAACAGTATATATTTACTGAACATTTACCATTTGCCATACATTGTTCTTGGTGCTATGGATAAAGCAGTGAACAAAATAGCCTTGTGGAACTTACAACATAGTAGGGGAAACAGACAATTTTTTAAAAAAAAATGTACAGCCTTGGCCGATAAGTGCTGGGAAGAGAAAACAAAGTGGTCAAGAACAAGATAAGGGAGGGAAGTAGAAAAAGATTGCTATTTTACACGAGATGGTCAGAGGGGTCTTTTCCGGAGGTGACACTTGCAGAGAAGAAAGCAAGGAATGAAGTTATGTGGCTCCTGGAAATACAGCATTCTGGAAAAGGATAGAGCAAGGAAGTAGAACATCCCAGAAAAGTAGGACACATGCTAGGGGTGTTTGAGAACAGAAAGGAGAGTAGTGTGCTGTGGCCAGTGAGCATGCATGACAGTTCTAAGAGAAGAGGCCAAAGAGGTGTAGGGTCCAGCCATGTGGGGCCTCAGAGGTCACTGTGAGGATTTGGTCTTTCTGAACCATGTGGGAGGCTTTACAGAGTTTTGAAGAAGGAATGATACACCTGGCTTATGTGTGGAGCTGTGCATGGCCATGTACAGGAAGGGTAAGAAGACTGTAGGAGAGACACTGACAAGAATGACAACATAAAGAACAGCAAGCAGACGGGGCGCCTGGGTGGCTTAGTCGGTTAAGCTTCCGACTTTCGCTTAGGTCATGATCTTGCGGTTCGTGGGTTCGAGCCCCGCGTCGGGCTCTGTGCTGACTGCCAGCTCAGAGCCTGGAGCCTGTTTCAGTCTGTGACTCCCTCTCTCTCTGTGACCCTCCCCTGCTCACCTGCTCACGCCCTCTCTCTCTCTCTCCTAGAAATAAAAAAAAATAAAAAAAAAAATTAAAAAAAAAAGAACAGCAAGCAGTCTACAGATGACAGTCAGGAATTGGGTGGTAGCAATGGAGAAGGTAGTATTACAGATAATTTCAAAGGTAGAGCTGTCAGGATTAGCTAATAAATTAGATATGGCATATAGAAGAAAGCAATCAAGGATGAAGGCAAGATTTTTGACCAAGCAACTGGTAGAATGAAGGTGCCATTTACTAAGATTGGGAGAATTGTGGGAGGAATCGTCTGGAGAAAAATCCAAGAGTTCATTTGTGCATGTTAAACTAGGGTTGATTATCAACATCCAAGAGGAGATATTGACAAAGGAGTCTATACTTTAGGAAAAAGGCAGAAGATGGTAATATAAATGGGTAGACATTAACATATGTGTGGAGTTTTAGGATTTGGGAAACGTGGGCTCTAGAGGGCAGGGGAGGGAGCCCTGGGGCAATCTGATACGAATGATGAGTGAGATGAGGAGCCAGCACAGGATACAGAGGAACATTCAGAGAGATGGGAGGGAATCAAGACAAAGTGGTATCCCAATGCCAAGCAAAAGATCAAGAGAGGAACAACCTTGTTACATCCCACTGATAAGACGAGTAAGATATAGGCTGAGATATAACCATTGTTTCTGGAAGCAAGGAAATTATTAGTGGCCTCTCCAAAAGATACTTTAGTGGAATGTAAGGATAAAACCTGGCTCAAAAGAGTTAAAGTGAGAACAGGTGCAGAAAATATGAAAACGAGAAAAGCTATTATAAACTACTCTTTCTAAAGGGATACGGATAGGAGATGTCACCTGGAAAGGATATAGGATTGATGAGAAGCTTTGTTTTATTTTGTTTTTTAAAGATAGAAGATATAGCATGTTTGTATGTATGAAAGAAGAGTATTCAACCTCCCTTCTGAGTCCCTTCTCTCCAGTCTCTCTAAATTAATTACTTAATACAAGGGGGGGGAGGGAGAAGCATGAAATTGAGATAAAAATCTAACACCTTTTCTAAGTTAAACTCTGAAAGGAATATTTATTTACACTCTTACTATTGACTGTCTTACCATTCTGAAGGGGTTCTAGAGAACCCGTTTTTGGAAATGTCCTGATCATCTTTGTGTTTTAATAAGAGATACTGCACATAGGATTTTCACATAATTTTGATTAGCAATATAAAATAAAAGGGTGCCTCTTGCCTGCAAATTCATTCATTTCAATATTAAATCATATTAACAACAGAATAATAAGGTCTCATTCTAAAAAGAAATAATCCCATCACTCTATTCCTCTTTTTCAAGATCAGAGCTGACAGATAAGCCAGTCTCATTAGAAACAGATAAGAGCCTCCTGACATCTGTTACAGTTGATGGCTGACAGTAACACTAAACACACTGACTCTATTTATTGTAGAAGAGCTAGACGAATAAATGAGGATCCCAGCCCAGTGCGGCATGACCCTGGCTGCACATCTGATTTACCAATACCCGTGAGCCAGCCCCGGAGATTCTGAATCATTTGGTCTGAGTTGGCCCACACACTGGATATGTTTTTTAAAATCCCAGGTGATTTTCATGTGCAGTGGGAGTTGAGAATCACTCCCTGGCATTTAAGCTTTTCACCTCAAGGTGGAAAACTATCATGGCTGACTTTAATTAAAAGACTCGAAATGTGATCTAATCTGAAAAACAGAACCTAGGAAGCAGCCCCCTCCTGGTGAAGCGATCGCCTATCCTGGATTCTCTCCATCACAGAGAGCACACTCCGGAAATTCTGCTGCGGTGGCCGCTCCACACATCGCCCAGGGAACGTGGGAGTGGAGCGACTTGGCATCTGTGGGCAGGATTTCTCTTCTCCCCTAGTGACTGAGATGACTACTGAAGATCTCAGAGCAGTCAGAATCAAGTTGGTTTTTCTTCGTTCTCTTTGCTGCATTTGACAGCAGGGTATGAGGGGAAGCTAAGTAGTGACATAGCTTATTTTAGGTGTTTGCTGGAGGGAGAGCGAGAAAGAGGGAGATGGAACCACGAACAAGAAAATACAAGGGGAACAGAATGAAAAAGACAACACTCAGCTGAAGTCATATCTCTAGTGGCAAATTCACTGTGGGTTTCAATTGTGCACATCATTTAGGTAACAGGTGCGTTTCTGCTTTAATTTTTGGAAAATTATATCTATTTTGTTTTGTTGATGACAACAGCCGACCCCCACCCCCAGAACAAAATACCACAATGAGGATGTTGGACTTAAAAGGCAATTTTCCGTTCTTTTATTTTGCCTCGGAAAACAAAGGAAAAAATCTCTCATCAAAACAAAAAGAAAGAACTAAGTTTAAAACTACACTCTCAATTTTACCACCATCAACTTCAATTTCTTGTTCAGTCATATAAATTCTCTTACAGATGTTTAACCATAGAATACATAGACTCTCTTGCATTCTAATCTTTTATCCACCATCTATTTGTTTCTAGTTTTACTTCACAGGCTCATTGGATTGATACAATCAAGCCTCCTTGGCTGCCTCTGCCTCTGGGCACATTATCTTCACCAATTCACCCATGCTTCTCAGGATACTTAGTTTCTTGGCTAGTTCCCTTGCTTGCAGATTCCAGTCCCTGACTCCACGCACAGTCACCCATGCACATACACTTTTGGTGTTTTCTTCCAATACACATCATCTAACCTTTATCTAAGTGCATATCCATCAATGAACAATACATATTGTTCATTGTGAACGTGCTTTTACATTTGTATTAACAGTATCAAGCTATAAACCATACTGTTTTTTTAATCATTCAGTGTCATTTTGGACATTTGAATCATTTTGGAGAATTCTGCATGTGAATGTATGTAGTTTTTGTTTTATTTCTTTTGACTACTGTATAGTATTATATTGTTTGATTATAGCCTATTGTAATCTCTTTTGCAATAAAGTCATCATAACTTTCATTTTAATGACTATATTATAGGCCAACATATTGATACATCAACTTAAATCTACATATCGGGGGTGCATGGAAGGATGACTCAGTCAGTTGAGTTCTGACTCTTGATTTCCGTTCAGGTCATAATCTCAAAGTGGCAAGATTGGGCTCTGAGCTGGAAATAAATAAATAATCTTCCTGCTATTGCTATTTAGGCCTTATTTAGTTTTATAATTATGTATTATATTCATATTAGTATTAGTCTGCTAGCCCTGCTATAACAAAGTACCACAGACTATGTGGCCTGTCTCCTAGACTTGTAGATGGACGTCTTCTCCCTCCCTTCACATGGTCTTTCTTCTGTATGTGTGCATGTCTATCCCCAAATTTCCATTTCTTATAAGGACAAAAGTCCAGGCTGAAAACCTCATTTTAAATTAATTACTTCTTTAAAGACCTTATCTACAAACATGTTTACATTCTGAGCTATAGGGAGTTAGGACTTAAACACATAAATTTGGCGGGGGAAGAGGAAGCATGATTCAGCCCACAACTAAAAAACTATAATATATATGACTATATAATGTAACTAGATCTTTTAACTAATTATAGATCTATATATATATTTCTATATATGTACTATATACACATATATATGTACATACTGTGTTTCTAATTTTCTAGATAAGTTTTGAAGCTGAATACTTAGATCTTGGTGAGTCAAAAGATAAAAACATTTTTATAAACCTTGATGTTTATTTCTTTCCAATTATTGTATCCATGTATACTGCCAATATCTTTAGGTGTGTGCCAGTTCAACCAAGTTCTGCAAGCACTGGGAACAGAATTTAAATCAACTTTTCCTTTTTTAACAAGTTTCAGATTAATACTATTTTTCCTGAGTTGTCATAAGTCTCTGCAGGAGTAATTTCTGATCCCATTAGCAAGTACCAAGTCAAGACTACACTTTAGACACCAATAGCACAACTGTAGATAACAGTAGCAATAGCAAAATGAAAGTGTGTTGTCATAGCTGTATGTATGTGGCATTATAAATAATTATTTTAATAGATTTATAGATAATAGATTTAATAGATAATAATTAGATTATTGTACACACACACATACATACATATGGAGAGAGGAAGAGAGAGATTGAACGATTGACTTTAAGGAATTGGTTTTTGTGATTATAGATGTTGGCAAGTACAGAATCTGTGGGCAATGGCAGTAGGCTAGAGAATCAGGGAAGAATTTGATGTGGTATATTGAGTCCAAATGCAGTTTGCTGACCGTCTCCCTAAGGAAACATCAGTCTTTTTTTCTCTTAATATCTTCAATTGTTTGGGGGAGGCCTACCCACATTATTGAAGGTAATCTGATTTACTCAGAGTCTACTTATTTAAATGCCAATATCACATAAAAATATCTTCAACAGAAACATTTTGACTAGTGTTTGACCAAATATCTGGGTACCATGGCCAAGCCAAATTGACACAAAAAGTTAACCATCAACTGGGTTTCAGAGGGTTTGTTTTATAACAGATTGATTGAGATATAATGCAACATAATTCACCATTTAAAGCACATAATTCAATGGTGTTTAGAATATTCAAAGAGTTGTGTAATCATCACCACAATTAATCTTAGAAAATTTTTATAACTTTGGAAAGAAACTCCACATCCTTTAGATATTACCCTCCAATTTCCCTATTCCTCCTGGGCCTAAGCAACTACTAATTTGCTGTATGTCTCTATAATTTGCTTAGTCTGTATATTTCATATAAAATGCCTTTTTTGTGGTCTTTGTGACCAGCTTCTTTTACTATATTTTCAAATTCCATTCATGTTGTAGCATGTGTTAGTACTTCATTCCATTTTATGGCCAAATAATATTTCATTGTGTAGAAATACCACATTATGTTTATCCATTCATAATTTTATGGACATTTTGGTTGGTGTCACCTTTTAGCTATTATGCTGCCATGCACATATGTGTACAAAGTTTTGTGTGGACATGTGTTTTAAATTCTCCAGGTTATAAACCTAGCAGTAAAATTGCTGGGTCATATGGTAACTTTAAGAAGCTTAGTCTCTGTTTAACTTTTTGAAGAACTGTTAAACTGTTTTCCAAAATGGCTGCACCCATTTTACACTGCATGAGAGTTCCAATATCTCTTCATCCTAACCAACATTTATTTTTTAACTTTTAGATTATAGTCATCCTAACAGATGTGAAGTAGCATCTCATTTTGGTTTTAATTTAAATTTCCATGATGACTAATGATGTTGAGCACTTTCCCTGTATGTATTGGCCATTTGTATTTCTAGGGGAAATGTCTATTAAGGAAATTTGACCATTTTTAAGGTGGATTATTTGTCCTTTTACTATTGAGTTGAAAGAGTCCTTTATATATTCAAGACAAACATCCTTATATAATATAGGTTTGTAAGTATTTTATCCCACTGTTCAGGTTGTCTTTTCACTTTCTTGGTGGCGTCATTTGAAGCACAAGTTTTCAATTTTGATGAAGACCTATTTATGTTTCTCTTTTGTTGTTTGTGCTTTTGGTGTCATAAGTAAGATCTATGAACAAATCTAAGGCCTCAAAATTTTACCTCATATTTTCTTTTAAGAGATTTACAGTTTGGGCTCCTACATTTAAGTCTTTGATCATTTTGAGTTAATTTCTTCATATGGTTTAATATGGGGATTCAACTCTATCCTTTTTCAAGTGGTTATCCACTTGTCCCAACACCACTTGTTCAAAAGATTCTTCTTTTCCTATTTAATGTATTTCCCCCCCAAAGACCAAAGCCTTTATGTTAACAAAGTACACTGAAAAGTTTACATTTATGTATACCAGCCAATGGCTGGCTCACTCAGTAGAGGATGCAACTCCCAATCTCAAGGTCATGAGTTTGAGCCCCATATTGGGCATGGAGCCTACTTAAAAATAGTTTACATTTATTTCCATATATTTTATGAGGAAAATCTCAACTCTTGTTTATATATAGGAAATCTAAATAATACTTATAATTTTGTTAGATAAAGATGTTGTTAACTCTGAGTAATATAATGGTTATAGGTATTTAGAGAAAAATTAATATAGGTAGCCTGAAAGATGACCTTGGTGAAAGTCATGGATCCATTACTTCAACTTGAAACTATCTTCCATTGGTACATACATACAGTACTTACAAAGATGAGTAAAAACTTCATACCAACTTAATTCCTTCTTCCAATCCCCAGTCACAACTTTAGAAATTACTGTGGAAATTTAACCTTTAAAATGTAATAAATAAACTTCAATAGCACCTTTCCTTTTCTCTTCTCTTTAAAAGTGTCAAGAAATGTCATGCCATTATAGACCAAACACTACTGTGAGCAGTGAAGGCCAAAGAAGTCACCAAAACAGCAATGCAGAGATTTAAGATATTATAGAGCAAAGTGATTACTTCTTTCCTTTCAGACCTTCTTTTATCATGCAGGAAGTTACATTTCAAGTTCCTAACAGAGTTAGTATTGATTCAGTAGAATCTAAATTGAACAAGAGATTCTACACAGGTCCCCTTTATAAGAAAACAAAACCTCACAAATATCCAACACCCCATTGCCAAAAATAATAAAATAGGAAGATGTAGCCTACCAATAGTTATTATTCATCTATATCAATTAATATAGAAACAGATAAACAGGCCAATGAAACAGAATAGAAAACCCAATAGGATGGATACTAGATCTATGATGTGCTGGAGCCAGCTTCTACTAGTTCCCAAGAGCACATTTTTAAATTACTAGAAGCTTGAAATTGACATTTCACAAGCCCTATTACATAGATTCAATCCAAAGCTAATAGCTGATTTCTTATCTGAAATCTTTATTTTTATCACTCAATAATTTTTGACAAGGGAGAAGGCTTACTTCACATGTGCTTTACTTCATATAACACATAATTAGTGGATTAAAGAATGAATGAATGTATTAACTGCATTTAAACTTACAGGCCTTAGAAATAATTTTTCCCTTCTTGAAATGTATTTTCTTGGATATGGCACTCAAATAGTTTCACAGCATAAAGCTTTGCCTTAAAACCTCAGCCTGAAGCAAAATTTTAAAAGTATCTGGTTAAAGGCGTATGAGGTAAGACTGGGTAACTATGAAATACAGTAAGTTTACTTTATGCTTACACTCTGTTCCATCTGCCATTGCCTTCTGAACATAATGAGGTATGGGGGGAGCACCCTAAATGCTTCAGCCAGTGGTTAGTGGAGAGGGACGGGAAGTGTAATGGCTTACATGTTTCTATCCTAGTTGGGACAAGAATCTGCTTGTAGCTCAAACCTCAATTACAAAGACTTTTTCTTTCTCAAGCAAAAGGTGTTTCAAAACTTCTTCCAACCCCTAAGGATAGCAAAGAGCATAGAACAAAGAGTGATGAAATATACTCAATACAAAGATAGGTCGTAAACTGCAGCTTCCTGCAAACAGAAAGAAAAGTCCTTTGGGAACTTACTGGTAGCAGGCATTTTTTAAGAGAGAAAAATACCTCCTTAGCAATACAGTTGAAAGAGTTTGTACTTAAAAAAAGAAATTTGCGGGGCGCCTGGGTGGCTTAGTCGGTTAAGCATCCAACTTTCGCTTAGGTCATGATCCGCGGTTCGGGGTTTTGAGCCCCGCGTCGGGCTCTGTGCTGACTGCTGGCTCAGAGCCTGCAGCCTGTTTCGGAGTCTGTGACTCCCTCTCTCTCTGACTCTCCCCTGCTCACACTGTCTCTCTCTCTCTCTCTCCTAGAAATAAAAAAAAAAAAAAAAGAAATTTGCACAAGTGTATAAGTGAAGAGTGAGTTAGATTCCCCAATATAAACATGTATATCCCAGTATGGCTCTAAAGAGCAGCAGGTGGTGTTATAGCTTGAGGGACCATGGAATCTGAGTTACTCCAGGGTACAGACTACCCCCAGACTTTCCAGGTTTTAGTGAGAAGGAAATGGAAAGTTTGTGGCAAAACCACAGCCATTCATCTGAATTTCACTGTTAAGGTTAATAATTTAGTGAAATATACAGCTCTTTTCATAATATGAATGGATTTGGCTATTCTCAATGAATTCTTTACAAAGTCTTGAGTAAGCAAAATCCCTTGCCATAAGTCAAGACTCCTAAATGGACTCATATGGACAGACTTGCAGGGTATCTTTGAATCAAGACTAAAGATTTATGCAAAATTTCATGTAAATATGTGAATTTTTCTTGGTAAAGGATCCATCATTTTCTTTAGATTCTCAGTGAGATGTGAAACCCTAAAAAGGTAAAGAACCTGTATTTTGAATAAAAATCAGAACTGGGCATGTTATACCTCATGCATCTAATCAAGATTCTGGTGTTCAGAGCAAGAAAACTAGGGAAACAACCCACATATAAAAATATGCACTAACGGACTATTTTCTGTCTGAGTTTCCTACGTTTTACACCATTTTCATGGAGAAGAAAACACAGAGGCAGCATAAACGTTTTTCTCTAAAATCATTAGGGTCATAAAGTGTCCAACAATTATAAATCTTATCTTTGCAAACATTTCCATCCATTTCCTCTTCATGAGCAAAATCACTTGGTCAGCATGTTTAAGCTCCATCTGTAAATATAGGTCTGAAGAAAAAAGCTAGCCAAAAGAGAAGGAAGCAGCAGGGACAAGGCACATTAAGTGACTTGTGGGTCTACTGCGTTTTTCATTTAGGTTCTGGGCACCAACCCCAGTGTTCATTTTCAAAGCTACACAAGCATCATGACCACCATGTGCCTGGAGGTAATGCCGGAGCCTGTGAGTCTGAACAGTGCAAGAGACAAAAGTACATCTGAGAGTTCTCACTGAAAACAAGAGAATCTCACATAAAGTTATTCAAATCCTAGAATTAACATTTTTCCCATTCCATACTTGGGGGTAATACTAAGATACAAAAATATTTGGCAGAACATATAAGGAAGAAAGATGTGCATGTGTGTGTGTGTAAAGGACAGGTGATAAGGGAGAGGATCAAGAAGGTGAAAGCTACCAAAAAGCTTCAGTGTGCTAAGGGAAGTAGAGTCCCGTTTATCAAGTAACAAACACAGTCCCTACCCTTGTGATTATTTGGCCAATGTCATGAGTAGAAATCTACTTATTGTATATTGCTTATTTAGGATGATCCATTTCAATATATGCCCTTATAGCCTCCAAGTGAGGCATCTAATATATAGTGTGCACAAAATAAGATCCTTTAGAACAGTTTTACACCATATATGCACTATTGAATTTATACATTGGATCTCAGCAAGTGATTGACTGGAGAGAAAAAAAGGTTGGACTAGGCATGCTGGGCGGTGAAGGGACCAGGATTCTATAACACACAGCAGCTACACATCTGGTTTGACCAGCGGTTTCAGCCTATGCAACATTAGCAGTGGTGCTGCTGAGGTGGTGGAGCTATTTTACATTAACCACTTTAGTACTACACAAGACAGGTGTCATCCAGCATCAGGACACAAGACAGGCATCAACCAATATCAGGATACAGCTATAGGGATGTGTGAACCATTCCTGTTTGTAACTTTAGGAAATGGATGTTGATCCTAGACCATCTTAATATTACTACTTGAGGAACAGGACAGATAATAAGGGCAATATACACAACCCCGACTAAAGTTCTGGTGTAGTCTGGACAGTGAAGTGGTACAACATTAGAAAACTTTAGAACTAGGGTGACTTGATGGCACAGTTGGTTAAGCCTCTGACTCTTGATTTCAGCTCAGGCCATGATCTCATGGTTCCTGAGTTCCAGTCCCACATTGGGCTCTGTGCTGGCAGAGACTGCTTGAAATTCTCTCTCTCTCTCTCTCTCTCTATATCTCTCTCTCTCTCTCTCCCTGCGCCTCCCCGACTTGCTCATTTTCTTGCTCTCTCAAAATAAATAAATAAACATTAAAAAAAGAGAAAATTAGGGGCGCCTGGGTGGCTTAGTCGGTTAAGCGTCCGACTTTCGCTTAGGTCATGATCTCGCGGTTCATGGGTTCGAGCCCCGCGTCGGGCTCTGTGCTGACTGCCAGCTCAGAGCCTGGAGCCTGTTTCAGTCTGTGACTCCCTCTCTCTCTGACCCTCCCCTGCTCACGCTGTCTCTCTCTCTCTCTCTCCTAGAAATAAATAAAACATTAAAAAAAAAAAAAAGAATAGTGAGCAAGTTTAAAAAAAAAAAAAAGGAGAAAACTATAGAACTTCGGCTCTTTTTGGACTGCCCCCCCCACCCCGGTGTTTGTGCTCTCTCCTTCAAGTGGGCCTCCTCCTCAAGAGTCAGAGTCACCTCCACAATCTCTGAGATTCCATTCTGTCCCAAGATGCAAGAAACATGAAGGAAGACATCATCCTTTATTCCACAGAGACCCTCAATCATTGTGGAAATAGGATGCACCCGCCTAAGATGCTTCATTAAACTTTCTGCCAAATCTGCTGTAACAGTCCAGTGGCCCAGGATGTGCAGCCTTTCAGCTTGAACACCTCATAGGCACTGTTAACCACCTGTTTGTGAAGCTTTTCCCACTGTTCCTTATCTGCATCAGTGCCTAAGTCAGGGTGCAGATTCTTCAGGGAGAGACCAGCAACATATACTCTACTCCCTATATGCACCCCTGAGTTTCCACATTCCCCTAGTACCCACTCATGACAGCTTAATGGGTGAATTTCCCCATTAGGTTGCAGAACCAGGCTGAATCCAGATTGCAACCACTTCCAATAACACAGTTATCAAGAAAGCCACTTATCTTCCAAGCCACAGAGGTCAAGGTATCCACTTGACTGGAAACAATAAACAACCTGCATTTTATAATATGCATTATGAGGAATGATGAATTTACAGATGTTCATGTTAGGCTGGACCAGATTAAGATGGCCTTCTTTCTCCCTCTTGCTGATGTGCTTTGGCTGTGATAGCAACCAGCTTGGAGTCTGCAGTCATGTTATACACTTTTTGCCTGTGACAATTTTTGTCATTCATCTGTCTATGGAACTGGTATTGTGGATTCAGTGATAAATAAGGATGCAGGGGGTCCCTGCCTAAAGCAGGGAGGTCACATTAAGCCAAAGGAGTGTTGAGGCACCTGTGGTTAAAATAAAATAATAAACTAAATGTAATGGTAAATATTATGTGTCAGTGTACCTGGGCCACAGTACCCAGATATTTGGTCAAACATTTTTTTGGATGTTTCTGAGAGAGCGATTCAGATGAGATCTACAAAAATAAATTGGTGGACTTGGAATGAAGCAGATTGTCCACTATAATGGGTGGGCTTCATGCCCTCATTTCAAAGCCTGATCTTCAGAACAAAAGACTTACCTCCTCTAAACAAGAGAAGAACTCTGTGGCCTATGGCAAATTTGAACTGCACCATGGGCTCTTCTCTGGGGTCCAGACTGCCAGCCCACCCTGTAGAGTTTGGATTTGCCAACCTTCAAAATTCCATAACCTAACTCCTTAGAATATCCTATAAAAATATATATACACATGCATGTATACACACACACACACACACACATACACACACACACACACACACATCCTATTGGTCTGTTTCTCTGAAGAGCCCTACTTTAAACCAAAATAAAATAAAGCAGATATTCAGTTGCACTTCTAATGTTATGAGGAAGACTTTACAGACTTTCAATGAAGTCTAGCAGGAGCCAGGTTGTTGGGGTCCAATTGGGAGACTGTCAAAAAGCAACTTTCTGCTAAAAGTGCTGAGACAGTAACAGTAGAAGATCCACCTGCCAAGGAACTGATGAGATATTTCAGGAGGATAGGGCATTTCTTAGGGGAACTACCCCTCCAGCTCTAGCCTAGAGCCTTGAAAACAAGGAGTTTATCTAACATGGATTGTTTTATTATTTTTAAAAAGATTATATATTTCATTAGAGAGAGAATAAGTCTTCCAGATTTGGATGCCTAGAAATTCTAAGAAAGAGGGTTCTGGCTAGAAATTCTGTGAAATAGCAGGGTCAGGGATTCTCCTTAATTAATGAGGCCCTCTCTGTCACAGACAATGCATGTGGAGCTAAGGAAAAGTATAAAGGATACAGTGTGTAGTGAGCATAAAACTTTCTTAGAGAAAAAAATGTGCAAATATCCAAATGTTCGAGTTTAAATATAAGACAGCAATATATGGCAATATACCTACCAACATATGACTCTCAGGTGAGTGATTTAGATAAGAAGGTTAAAGGTCAGGAACAGCTCTCTGTGGGCTATCATGTTCTGGAGAAAGTGGAGCTTAGCCATAGGCTTAAATGGAACTTGTAGTATCATGGGCTGGTGTTTACATCGAGATGGACATCTAGGAGAACCTTTTGATTTAATATGACTTGACACGTGTGTGCACATATAGAAATAGGTTGTTATATTTAAAAATATATTTATATTCATTTTTAATTTTATACAAATATATATGATTTCTTTATGAGATGGTTGTCAAAATGTGGTAGAAGTAAAACAAAAAGCTACGCCAGTAGCAAAAGGCTCTCCTAGTTCCTAGTTGAATTAAAAACATACTGTAAATTAAAATAATATTTTGATATATTATTTGTATTTGTTTCCTGCTTCCTCCTGACATCCTTATGATTGAGAATGAATGGACAATTAGGAACATTTTATGTTTTGTAAATTGCCATAGAATATTAACTAAGTTTTGTCTGAAGCCATAAATTATTACTTTATCTAGAAATATTCTCCAGTTATTATTGCAGATGGTGTGCAGCTTGTAGGGAGTCTAAATATTGCAAAACAGCTATCAGAGCTGCAGCCACAAAGTCCAGACCCAATGTCTTGTACCCCCGATGCCGGCTCCTCCACCCATGTGCCCTCCCAGTTCTTTTGGGTTCTAAGTCCAATAGGATCATTCTCAAGGATCAGCTAATTCAGAATCTTTTTTTTTTTCAAGATTTTACTTAAACTCCAGTTAGTTAAAATACAATATAACAGTAGTTTCAGGTGTAGAATTTAGTGATTCATCACTTAAATACAATACCAAGTGCTCTTCACAACAAATGCCTTCCTAATACCCATCACCCATTTAACACATCCCCCCACCCACCTCCTCTCCAGCAAAACTCAAGTTGTTCCCTATGGTGAAGAATCTGTTTTCTTGGTTTGCTTCTCTTTTGTTTCCCTTGTGTTCATCCATTTTATTTTTTATATTCCATATATGAGTGAAACCATATGGTATTTGTCTTTTCCGACAGGCTTATTTCACTTCGCATAATACTCTGTAGCTCCATCCACATCATTGCAAATGGCAAGATATCTTTTTTTTTTTTTTTTTGGGCTGTGTGGTATTCCATTTTATACATACACCACATCTTCTTTATCCATTCATCAGTTGACGGACTTTTGGTCTTTTTCCATGATTTGGCTATTGTTGAAAGTACTGGTATAAATATTGGGGTGCATGTGTCCCTGTGAATCAGCATTCCTGTATCCTTTGGATAAATTCCTAGTAGTGCTATTGCTGGGTTGTAGGATAGTTCTATTTTCAATTTTTTGAGGAATCTCCACACTGTTTTCCCCGGTGGCTGTACCAGTTTGCATTCCCACTAACAGTGTAAGACAGTTCCCCTTTCTCCACTTCCTCTCCAACATCTGTTGTTTCTGGAGTTATTAATTTTAGCCACTCTGGTGTAAGATGGTAGCTCAGTTTTGATTTGTATTTCCCTGATGATGAGTGATGTTGAGCATCTTTTCATGTGTCTGTTGGCCATCTCAATGTCTTCTTTGGAAAAGTGTCTGTTCATGTCTTCTGCCCATTTCTTCCCTGAATAATTTGTTTTTCGGGTGTGGAGTTTGGTAAATTCTTTATAGATTTTGGATACTAACCCTTTATCCGATATGTCATTTGCAAATATCTCCTATTCTGTCAGTTACCTTTTAGTTTTGTTGATTGTTTCCTTTGCAGTGCAGAAGCTTTTTATCTTAACGAGGTCCCAATAGTTCATTTTTGCTTTTATTTCCCTTGCTTTCAGAGACATGTCGAGTAAGAAGTTGCTGTGGCTGAGGTCAAAGAGGTTGTTGCCTGTTTTCTCCTCTATGGTTTTGATGATTTCCTATCTCACATTTAAGTCTTTCATCCATTTTCAGTTTATTTTTGTGTATTGTGTAAGAAAGTGGTCCAGTTTCATTCTTCTGCATGTTGCTGTCCAGTCCTCCCAGCACCATTTGCTAAAGAGACTCTCTTTTTTTCCATTGGATATTCTTTATTGCTTTGTAAGATTAGTTGGCCATACATTTGTGAGTCCAATTCTGGGTTCTCTATTCTAGTTCATTGGTCTATGTGTCTGTTTTTATGTCAATAGCATACTGCTTTGATGATTATAGCTTTGTAGTAGAGGCTAAAGTCTGGGATTGTAATGTCTCCTGCTTTGGTTTTCTTTTTCAACATTACTTTGGCTTTTTAGGGTCTTTTGCGGTAACACATAAAATTTAGGATTGCTTTTTCTAGCTTTGAGAAGAATGCTAGTGCAATTTTTATTGGGATTGTATTGAATGTGTAGATTGCTTTGGGAAGTATTGACATTTTAACAATATTTGTTCTTCCAATCAATGAGCATGGAATATTTTTCCATTTCTTTGTCTCTCCTTCAATTTCTTTCATAAACTTTCTATAGTTTTCAGCATACAGATCTTTTACATCTTTGGTTGGCTTTATTCCTCGGTATTTTATGGTTCTCAGTGCAATTGTAAATGGGATCTATTTCGTGATTTCTCTTTCTATTGCTTCATTATTGGTATATAGAAATGCAACCAATTTCTGTACATTGATTTTGTATACTGAGACTTTGCTGAATCCATGTATCAGGGCTAATAGCATTTTGGTGGAGTCTTTTGGGTTTCCCATGTAGAGTAACATGTCTCTGAAAAGTGAAAGTTTGACTTCTTCTTTGCCAATTTGGATGCCTTTTATTTCATTTTGTTGTCTGATTGTTGAGGCTAGGACTTCTAATACTATGATAAACAACAGTGGTGAGAGTGGACATCCCTGTTGTGATCCTGATCTCAGGGGGAAAGCTCTCAGCTTTTCCCATTGAGGATGATATTGGCTGTGGGCTTTTCATATATGGCTTTTACGTTAAGGTACGTTCCTTCTATCTTGACTTTCTTGAGGGTTTTTATTAGGAAAGGATGATGTATTTTGTCAAATGTGCATAATTGTTATAAATAATCTTATTTTGTGCACTATATGTATAAAAATATAGTGTACATTGCCATATGATGTAAAAAGGAAAATCTATATATCAACAATGTAACCAACTATCCATGTCATACCAACTAAAATTCCAAATAAATTTTGAACAGTGAAAAAATATATTGTGAAACAATGACTTCTAATATTTAATTACCTTCTTTAAATCCTGATGGAAAACGCTTGTTTATAAATAAATCTTCCCTGGGCAGCTGGGTGGCTCAGTCAGTTAAGTGTCTGATTCTTGGTTTTGGCTCAGGTTCCTCATGGTGCCTGGAGCAAGCTCTGCATTGAGCTCTAAGCTAACAAGACTAAGCCTGCTTGGCATTTTCTCTACCTGTCTGCCCCTCCCTTGCTTGTGTGTGCCCTCCCCCCCCCATAAATAAATAAACGTTAAAATAAATGGATAGATATAGATAGATAGATCTTCCCATTTTAACTAACCCTCCCCCCACACACAACATACAATATTGGAAGTGAAGTGAATAGATAGCAAGATGTCAGCTGAGCAATCTCTGACTATGCTACTACAAATGCTATATTGCTATTCAATGATAAGGTCCTCTATGAATTGGGATTTGAGCTAATCTTAGGCATAGTTTCATTCTGTCATTCTTTACCTTCTGCTCTGTTCTAGGCAGGTAGGGATAGGAAGCTGACTCCTGTAGACTGCATTTCAAAACCATCTGTACCATCTGGTTTCTGGCTAGGTTTGATCAATGAGGGCACTGGCTCACAGGGGTAAAAAAGGCAGTGGACTATTTCTCCTCTTCTTTGTGTGCCTCAAGTCATTGATACACAAACCACAGCTTTATAAATCTTCCTATATTTCACTTTTGCCCTATGGCTAAATGCTCTCTAGAATACTTACTACTAGAAGAGAAGGGAAGACTATCTTCTTAAAATTAAAATAATGATAATAAATAAACAAGACAAAAAAAATAAAAGAACAAACAAAAACTGAAGTCTCAATAAGAGAACAGTCTGCAAGCAAAATTTGTATAGTTAATGCGTTTTGTCAGCAAACTATAAAGAGTCCTTAAGAACTGTGGAAATGATTGGAGGTAGCAATCAAAATTATTTTTAAATCTTCTTACAAAATTATCTCTATTGGGAGCTACTCTAAACCTAAGAGTTTAATTTATATTTTTAAAAGTTAAGAATGTTCAAAGATGTTTAGTTTTTGGTAGTGCCATAAATTCCAAAGAATGCATTGGCCATATTCAGTAAGCAGATTATTTTCTGAAAGAATAGCATGATTCTCCATTATCACAGTTGATGTAACAAATCATAGACTTTGCTCTTCTATCAATCATAGACTTCACTCTTTTCCTCCCTAAAGATACTCACTTCCCAAGTTTTCTGTTTCTCTTAAATTCTATGTTTCCTCAGCAGTGTCTTTATCATTGGTATACTTTTTCTTTTTTTACTTTGGCTATTTCTGGTTGAATTATTTCAGCTATTTAGAACTACAAAATTCCCTAAGGAAATAACTATTGATCTCCTGTTAAGGCATGAAGATGACTCTCAAGCACGTTTTCCTAGAACTTTTGTGAAACACTAAAGAAAGCAAGGTTACAAACCCCAGCTCAAATCGAAAACCAAACAAATAGTTGACTATATCCTGATAGGAATCACTAGGGACATCACTCCTTAGACAATGAGGAAATAGTTCAACTTCCATAAGTTCTAACTTTACTTTTTACATGCTCAAAGCATTAATTTTTAGTCACTGGGCTTGTGAGTCAGTATTAAAGGGTTTGAGATCAATTCTTAATAATATATTTTTTCTATGGTATCCTACATATCTGGAAGGATTCATATGCAATGCAAAATGTCTTTCATCCTTCAGATCTACCCTGCCTCAACTAAGTTGAAGTGCTATCTTTTGTCAACAGATGACATCACCACCTACCACAACTTGTTTTCCTTTATGTAGAGATGGTATAATTTTCCCATGAGGTATAAGGTCTAAGTTTGATGTTTGATTAAAAAAAGGTAAAATTTAGAGCTCAGAAAAAATTACATGCTTCCTGGGATTTTTTATTATGAGAATAATGAAGGAAGGACTGACTTTGATCATAGGTCTGAGGGAGAAATACTGATGTTTAGTCATGGATTACCCGAGACATTGGAAAAAGCAAATCAAACATTCAGCCTATCAGATGAACCCAAATAAGTGTTGATATCTGTAAATAAGGATCTTGGACTTTAGACCACCTAAGGTTTTCTACTAGATCTAAAATACTGTGATTGTAATGGTGTTGTTTCTTTATAGTCTCTGATCTTGTGACATGGAGCCCTTAGTGAGCCTATATTTATTCATCCCTTTTCCTACATTTCTGTCATTTCATTTGGAAAATATAATTATAAATGTTATCTTCTTGAGAAATTTCATTCTCCATCTTTTTTTCTACTTTGTGACAGAAGCCAGTGATGCCATAGAAATTCTCTGGGGACATTATGGATATTCCTCAATGTTCTGTGTCCCTCACCAGGGCATATAACTGTTGAATTAAAGAAATGGCTTAGACTTCTGCTTCCAGTTAAGATGTAGAAGGATGCAAAAGACCTTTGCTTTGACAGTAATTAGAGAAAAGAACTAGATAATATAAAAGCCACACTTCTCTATGAGACCACTAAAGAACAGTGGCAGCAAAGAAGCCTTGATAAACTACATTGCAGAGAGAAATGAGCTCATTACAAGAGAGTAGAAGATGGCAGCAGCTTCTATCAGAGATAGGAAGACTTTGTAGGAGTGAGGGGAAGTGGCCAGTCCTTTCTAGGATGACTGGGCTGGTGAGGAAAGAACAATCACATGGTCCTGGGCATTTACACAGTGATTGGACTTCAGGGTCAAAAGTGAATCCAAGATACCTCTCCTCTCTCAGCTCGAGATCAAAAGGCTCCAATGGTCTTTCATTCACAATATTTGGAAATCTCTCCCTCTCTTCTCTCGCTCTTGCTCTCTCAGTAGAAAAATGTGATAAGATTTAGATGACATAGAAATAGACTCAGAGATAACCTAGTTACTGAAATTAATAGACAGGAACTTTAGAACATCTACTATAAATTTGTCAAAGAATTTACAAGAAAATGCATATTGTGGGTAAAGAAATGTGGGTAATGCATTAAAAAATGCAATGTCTGAAGTCAAAATTTATTGGATGGGCTTAACAGCAGAAAAAAGAATGAATGAATTTCAAGCACATCTATAAAAATTATCCAAACTGAAATAAAAAGGAAAAAATGTTTTAAATCAGAAGATCTATAACTGTGAGATAATATCACACAAATATAATTGGAGTTACAGTAGGAGAGAAAGTGGGTCAGGAAAAAAAATTGAGGTATTTTTTTCTCATAGCAACAAAGTGCTCATTTCACAGTGGTATCTCTCTCCTAACTGTTCTCTCCCTTCCTCCTCTCCCAGGGCTAGAACTGGTGTGGGTATGTGGGCAGTGCTGTTGGTTTAAAGGATGGATAGTCCTGAATTTCAATAATTAAATCATAGTAAGCTTGCTCTAAGACTCAAGGTGAGTAACTGCTGAATCCATGGAAGACAATGAGCCAGTAAGTACCAAGTAGTTATAAGTACTGTGTCATTCCATTTGTTTAGTCCAAACATAATAAAACCCAAATTCTGAATCTCTGGGGCAAGTGGAGGTTGGGGAGGAGGGCATGGAAGCGGTCTTAAACATCAGCATTTCATTTAATCAGTTTATAAATAATCCGTCTGTTTTCTCTTCATCAGATTTTTCAAATGTTTATTTTTGAGAGACAGTGAGAGTGCAGGAAAGGTGCAGAGTGAGGGAGACAGTCCAAAGCAGACTCTGAGCTGACAGCAGAGAGCCCAGTGTGGGGCTTGAACTCACAAAGGGTGAGATCATGCCCTGAAGTCAGAAGCTTAACCAACTGAATCACCCAGGCACCCCTCTGCATGGCATTTGTAAAATATAAACCTGAAACAACTGAAGGGAAAGGAGAAGTGATATAGCAAGTAAATCTGGAAATGCTCCTTTTAATAACTTATTCTGCCAAATCTAATTTTTTTAATTAAAAAAACTTTTTAAATGTTTATTTAGTTTTGAGAGAAGGAGAGAGACAGAGTGCAAGCAGGGGAGGGGCAGAAAAAGAGGGAGACACACAGAATCTGAATCAGGCTTCAGGCTCCAAGCTGTTAACACAGAGCCCAACGGGTGGCTGGAACCCACAAACATTAAATCGTGACCTGAGCTGAAGTCCGAGGCTTAACAGACTGAGCCACCCAGGTGCCCCTTACTCTGCCAAATCTTAACATGTAATGAAATGGAAATGACCCAGAGTGGAAAGGCTAAGGAGTCTAAGGAGCAGAAGTTCATCTATGAAGTACCTTGATGGATGTGGTTGAACTGGATGAGGCTTAAACACTACCTCTAGTTCAGCCAAGAGGCCCCCAAATGGTGTTGAGAAACTCCTATTCTTACTAAAAGATTCACTTGCGGGGGAGATGGGGGAGGGATGTTCCATCTACACTGGTAGGAGTGGCAGCAGTTACTGGGAAGCTACTGTGGTATGCCTCCATCTCCTGCTGGCACCTTGTCAAAACTCTGAATAAACAAGGCTACAGGAAAGGAAAAAAGATCAAAGATATTTTAATCTTGTATAATTATAAGAAGACTAAATGGGAAAATTCATATTTCATTCCATATTTCACATTTCCCAGCTTGTCAGCCAGTATTTAATGATCTTTTGGCACAGTAGCCTCACTTTCCTATGTTTTTGAAATTTTCTGATTATAAATTGTGTCATTATATAAGTGTTGCCTGTTATTCTGGAATATTCTTGTTTAATGGAAGAATGACTGGAGGGAAATTTGTGATACTAACTGATTTGACCAGTGATTTTAGGTGATCTCTGGATGTAACATGTTCTTGGGCAAATGGTGATACACCACCGAGCCTTAGAGACCATGTAATTCTTCTGGAGTACCACCCCAGAATGACATGAAAGACCAAAGGTGCAAGTGAGGGTGGAGCAAGGGGTTAGAGACTTCCTGGTGGGGGTTAAGTATGGAGGATGGGGGAACCAATGGATTTTTTTTGAATGAATGGATTTAAATGAATGGCTACAGAGCTGTGTGGAAAATAGGGATAAAATTAGGAAAGAAAGAAGGAAGGAAAGAAAGAAAGAAAGAAAGAAAGAAAGAAAGAAAGAAAGAAAGAAAGAAAGAAAGAAAGAAAACCCCATTAGTAAAATTCTAGGAGTTACATGAATAAATTCCATGTAAGGTTACTTTCAGCTTATGTTTGAATAATAGCTGCCTGCTTCTCCTTCTGAAAGGCTTCCAAGACTACATTCTATCCCTTTCCCTTTTGGACTCTTAGATTGCCCTGAAGAAACAGTCTTTGCATTTTCAAAAGCTATGGTGAACATGTCTCCTTTTACTTTCAAACTTAGATGAGAAAAAATTGAAAAGCTTAGGACTACTTCCCTTCCCCCACCACATCCCCTTCCCTAGTATCAGCAGTTGATACCTCTAGTTCTGCAGTTAGAAGTACGCATCTGCATCTTATCATGATCTTACATCCATTTTGAAACCTGGCATTGTTTTCTCACAAGAGAATATGAGACTGAGAATTTTCTACTAGATATCTGGCCAGAGAACAGCTCTGAAAGTAAATTGCTTCTTTTCTAGGAACACTGACAATCCTGAAAGGGTTAACTTAATTCCCAACAGGTTCACACTTGACTCAAGATTCTGCCTGACTCTCCATAGGGTTAAAATAATATTGATTTCATCTTGAAGGAGCCACAGTAAGAAGGTTTTGAAATGATTATTAATCCAGCTTAGACAGCAACTCTTTTGTTAAAAGCATATAAACCTAATACCCAATGTTGCCATTACCCCCCAAAAATGCTAACCCAATGTTAAATTGCAAGTGCTGGTAGAAAAATAGGAAAAGAGTAATAAAAGTCTTTAAGGACTTGCTTCCTTTTTAGGCAAATTATTAACAGCCATGGGAAAATAGAGCGATTTGAGGAGAGGAGCTTGCTGCGTACCAGCTGCTGCTGGAGTCAACTAATTTCAACATTCTACTGGATATCTCACTAGATACACATGCATGAACAAGAAGGGCTTCAACACTTTACAATTAGACTTTTAAATTATTTTTTAATATTTTTTACTTCTGAGAGAGAGAGAGAGAAACAGCATGAGCAGGGGAGGGTCAGAGAGAGAGGGAGTTACAGAATCTGAAGCAGGCTCCAGGCTCTGAGCTAGCTGTCAGCACAGAGCCGGACATAGGGCTCAAATCCACAAACTGTGAGATCATGACCTGAGCCAAAGTCAGACGCTTAACCGAATGGGCCACCCAGACGCCCCTAAATTATTTTCTAAGATGGAGTTGTAGGCGCAAGTTATTAAATGCATAAAGGAAATTGAGAAACAAATTCCAGCTACGTTTCATGCAATCAATTTCAACATCCCCTTTGATGTGTCAGAGACGCTGCAACCAGTTTTCCTCCTCGGTGAAAAGACTGGGCTGTCCTCAGAAAGGAAGAATAATTAATTGCTACTGTCAATTTAATAACCTGTCTCTCCCACTAGACTGTGAGTGCCTCCCAGGCAAGGACCAGGTGATTTACTTTTTTATCCACAGGACCTAGCATAGAGTCTACCATCTGGTAGGTAAATCCTCAGGATATAGTTGAATGGATAATAAGAAGGAAGCAATCACCATCACATCATGTTTGATGATGGTGCCTACTGACTCGTTGGGCCCTGAATCTTTCATTATTAATTTCTTCTTTGGATTAAAACATTAGTGACATTCTTCTGATAGACACGAAAACTGATCAAATGCAGAGATCTCTCCTACTCAACATTATAAAGATGTTAGCTCTTTCCAAGTTAACTGCAAAATTTACAACAATCTCAATAAAATACCAACAAGCTTTCTTATGAAGTTAGAGAAGTTGATATTAAAGTTCATGTGGAAAATAAACATGCAAGAAAAATCAGGAAAGCACTAAAAAAGGAAATTCTGAGGGGAACTAACTTTACCTAAAGCACACCATACAGTAAAGTTTCTATGATTTAAATATTATGGTACTAGCACATGAATAGACAATTAGACCAAAGAAAAAGAATAGAAATGGATCCAAAGATATATGAAAGTTTAGTGTATGGTAAAATTGCATCTTGAATTACTGGGGCAAAGACTGACCTTTTATTTTATATTTTATTTTATATTTTATTTTTTTAATTGACTTTTTAATAAATGGTAGCCATTGGCAAAAGATGAAATACATCCATACCTCACTCTGTACATAGGAGTAAACTCCAAATAGATCAGGAATATTAATGAAATATATGAAACCATAGAAGTTTTGGGGAAAAAAAACATGACTGAATTCCTCTTTAACTTCAGTGTAGGAATTCTAAATATGATTCAAAATCCAGAGGCAATAAAAGGAACTACTGATAAATGTGACTACTTGAAAAAAAATTAACTGAATGGCAAACACCATAAAGCTAAAAGGGAACTAACTGGATAAAATAGTTATAATATATACCTCAAGTAAAAAGTAAAATCCCCAATATACAAGAACTCTTAAAAACTGGGACTAAGGACCAAAACCCAATGGAAAATAGTAAAATTATATAAATAGACAATTTACAAAAAAAGATATACAAATGGACCCAAAACACATGTAAAGACACTTAAATTCACTCATAACTAAAGAAATGCAAATTGAAGCAACACTGAGTTACCATTTCTCACCTATCAGACTACAGAAAATCTAAAAGTATTACAACACAATCTATTGACCAGGCTATGAGGAAAGAGGCATTCTCTTACATTCATAAGAATGCAACTGGAACAAATCTTCTGGTTGGGGAATTTGGCATTATATAACCCTTACTCAGATAACAACATTATGGCATTATGTAATATGCACTTATCCAGATACAAAAGAATGTTTGCGTAAACTGTGACATATCCACACAATGACATACTATGCAACCATATAAAAAGGAATAAGAAAAATCACTATGTATTGACAGGGGGTGATTTCCAGGAAATATAGCTAATTACAAGAAACACAGTACGAAAGGTTATCTACTGTGTGTTATCTTCATTAAGAAATAAGAGAAAATAAGAAAGTATACAAAAAGAAATATAAGAAGAACAAACCAGAAACTTTAAGGAGAATAGGCAGCCACAGTGGCTGGGTGGGAATGAGGTAGAAAGACTGGGGAAAATATAACTATTTGTGTATTTCTGATTTTTAGAACCATGGTAACATTTCACAAAGCCAAAAACAAATAAACACTGAAAATCAACCAGGGCATTGGGGAACCAAAATGGAATTCAAACAGAGTTAACCTAATTGTATTACTGGTGAATAATATAACTACACCGAAGAGGTTGGTGAAGAAAGAAACTAAACTAAGTAATTATGAAAAATAATAGTTTATTATGTATATAAGGCTGCAGAAAAAGACACAGATATTTGCATTCTCTTTATTAAACTTGGTTTCACAAGGTACAAGTAATTCTGAAGCTACATTTATATGTTCTAGGATTTAGCAAATAATGAATATATTTGGAATAATAAAATCCAAATTTCTTACAATATTTACTAAGAGTGAAGCTAGAGTCCTATCTGTTTTGCTTTTCTTGTAGTCCATTGTTTTGAATTGTTAATCATTATGATGGACCTTCTAGCAAATCATTCTGAATTAGTAAAACTACATATGAATGGATGGCATCTCCCTTCTAAGGAAGTAAAACCTCACAGTTGGCATAATTATTTCCAATATAGGTTTGAAACTCAGGCATTCAAGAAGGATATATTGTATTCTCTAGAAGTAGGTTTTATAATTAACCAGTAATAATAGTTACCATTTATTAAGCATGATTATGTGCCAGATACTCAGCCATATGTTTTTCACACAGCATTTATTTAACTGTATTTAATGGCATTGTTTTGCTGTTTACAGATTAGGACATGTTTACATATTGAAAAGTAGAGACAGAGATGAAGTAACTGCCCAGATAAGTTCAAATCTGTCTAATGCCAGAGCTATCAAATAGAGTCCTCATGTCATATTCTTCAAGCCCATCACCAGAATTCCTTGATTCATGTGCCACGGCTTTATTTTCCCACATTCTGCTGTCTTATGATCAGCACATAACAAGTAACCGTAGATGTTCAGCATCCATCAGGAAAAAGACAGGTCATAGTTATTCATTTTCCTTATCTGGATGGTGCCTTAGGTTACTTCTCTTTGTGATCTTATTTGGCATCCTATATTTTCTAGAACTCAGTTCATTTAATGTATTCTTCAAGGAAAAGACAGAACATAATGGAAAAAAGTATTCCTAAGACTCTACCAAAAGATTTCAGAAACTGGAAAAGATTATGTCTTTTAGCAGAAGGCTTATTTTTTAAGTTTAACCAGGCTCTAAATTTATAATTGCATTAATTATAATCTAAGAATCCCTTAAATTGCTGGATTCTCAGAGGTGAAAGTTCTTCTGTCACCCATCGGCCAAGAATGAATACAAGAAATTTGGTTTATTTGCTCATTTCAACCTCTTGGGCAGTTCCCTTCCACTCTTCACCCTCTCTCTCCTTTGTCACTTTCTGGGATACATGAGATATGCCAAAGAAAATTTAGGTGACTGTATGAACAGTCATTTCCTTGATTCACAGGTTATGAGGAGAAATTCAAAGTTGAAAATTATTAAGCTCAAGAAAAACACATAAATAAGCAGCCAAGTGTTGACAACAGAGAGGAAGTGCTCTGCTTGAAAGAATTCCTGCATACCTTTTTCAGTAAAGTCCCTTCTCCTCCCACATTATTCTTTTACAGCAAATAAGTGCACTCATTCCTTAGGTTTGACCTTAGGTCAAACTTAGGTTTGCCCTCTACCACAGCTTTTACACACAGCTGTGTATCCAGCCACTCTACCCAACCACTCCACTCTGTGTTCTCCAGGGGATTATCCAGGCCTTCCACCAAAAGCGCAGTGGCTCTAAACACTGGAGAGCACTACCAGAAATGGCAACAGGGAAACTTAAGTGCTACCAAAAAGAATTCTTCGATTACCAAGATCCATGGAAAAATATTTAAGATCCAGTAAATGGCTTCCATATTTTATAGACCATTCAGACCTAAAATTCTAAAAGAATAAGGAAACATGGAATTTTGTTACAAAGTCTGTATAACTGCTGATAGATGATGTTCTGCCAAACCTACCTATCAATATGACATAAATCTGGTGGTGGGAAAATAGTTTTTATTTAAGAATCTGTCATTGCTGTGGGTTTGTGGGGAGTTATGAAGAAACTTCAGATTGGTTTGATTTACTTTGAATCAGAAACATTTCCTGAAATTGGACTTGTCAACTCACTTTTCAAAGGTGTTGAGTTTCTCTTTCATTTTAATTTCAAGATTATGCCATCAGAAAATTATCATTTAGTAGTGCTATTCATTCAATGCCCTACTTTAGTGTAAACTAGATCTCTGGTAGCTTATGGACTTAAAGGAGAGTGGGAAAGGGGAAAGAGAGAGAGAGAGAGACAGAGAGAGAGAGAGAGAATCTTAAGCAGACTCCATGCACAGCATAGAGTCTTAATGCAGGGTTCAATCCCACAACCCTGGGATCATGACCTGAGCCAAAATCAAGAGTCTGATGTTCAACCAACTGAGCCATTAAGGCACCCTCATGGAAACCTTTTTTAAGGGAACTTGATTCCCTTAGGAAATTAGGTGGAAAGGTTTGAGAAATTTGCTTTTCCTAAGTGTCTCTGACCCCAGCCAAAAGAGACTCCCCAGATTTTTATCTTTCAAGATTTTATTTTTAAATTTTATTTATTAATTTGAGAGAGAGGCAAGGGGGTGGGCCAGGGGGTGGAGCAGAGAAAGAGGGGAGAGAGAATCCCAAGCAGGCTCAGCATTGTTAGCACAGAACCCAATGCAGGACTCGAATTCATGAACCATGAGATCATGACCAGAGCAGAAACCAAGAATTGAATACTTAACTGATTGAGTCACCCAGGCAGCCTATGATTTTATTTTTAAGTAATTGCTATATCCTACATGGGGTTCAAACCCATGACCCTAAGATCAAGAGTTACATGCTCTCCCAACCCACCAGCCAGGTGCACTTTCCCAAATGTTTCTAAATGTAGAATCCTAGGAGCACAACAATCATTTCCCAGATTCAACAGCCTGGGCTTACAAACAGTTTTTCCCTCACTATAAAGTATGAGTGACATTAAGGACTTCAGCCAACTAACACAAACAAAAAAGCGATCTTTGTTTGAATCAGATTCGGGGCTTTAATAGAAAATCTTTTCATTACCTTATGTCCTGGGGGCAACTAACAGACCCTGCCGGAAAGGAAAAAAACAAAGGAAAAGACCAGGAAGAATGTGTGACAGTCAAAAGAAATGAATAGGAGGAAGAACAAAAGAGGAAAAGATGAGAAAGACAAAAGGTATACAAGTCATACATTTCCTGTGATATAAAGGTAATTCATGATACTAAGAATATTCCAGAACAGGGGTGCCTGTGTGGCTCAGTTGATTGAGCATCCAACTTCAGCTCAGGTCATGATCTCAGGGTTCGTAAGTTTGAGCCCTGCGTCAGGCTCTGTGCTGACAGCTCAGAGCCTGGAGCCTGCTTCAGATTCTGTGTCTCCCTCTCTCCTTGACCCTTCCCCACTTACACTCTGTTTCTCTTTCTCTCAAAAATAAACAAACACTTTTTAAAAAAGAATATTCCAGAAAAAATTTTCTATAAAAATGGGATTGACCATCAATTCTGCACTTCAAGCTGTGCTACAAAGCTGTAATCATCAAGACAGTATGGCACTGGCACAAGAACAGACATACAGGTCAATGGAAAAGAATAGAGAACCCAGAAATAGACCCACAAACATATGGCCATCTAATCTTTGACAAATCAGGAAAGAATATCCAATAGAAAAACAACAATCTCTTCAGCAAATGGTCTTGGGAAAACTGGACAGTGACATTCAGAAGAATGAATCTGGACCACTTTCTTACACCATACACAGAATGAACTCAAAATGGATCAAAGACCTAAACATTAGACAGGAAGCCATCAAAATGCTCAAGATCACAGGCAACAATCTCTTTGACCTCAACCGCAGCAACTTCTTACTCTACAAGTCTCCGAAAACAAGGAAATAAAAGCAAAACTGAAATATTGGGACCTCATCAAAATAAAAGCCTATGCATAACAAAGAAAACAATCAGCAAAACTAAAAGGCACTGACTGAATGGAAGAAGATATCTGCAAATGATGTATCTGATAAATGGTTAGTAACCAAAATCTATAAAGAACTTATCAAAATCAACACCTCCAAATTAAATGATCTAGTGAAAAAATGGTTGAAAGACTTGATAGACACTTTTCCAAAGAAGACATCCAGATGGCTAGCAGACACATGAAAAAATGCTCAATGTCACCCATCATCATCAGGGAAATACAAATCAAAACCACAATGAGATACCACCTCACACTTGTCAGAATGACTAAAATTAACAACTTAAGCAATGACAGATTTTGGAAAGGATATGGAGAAAAAGAAACTTTTCTGCACTGCTGGTGAGAATGCAAACTGGTGCAGCCACTCTGGAAAACAGATTGGAGATGCCTCAAAAAATTAAAAATAAAACTACCCTATAACCCAGAAATTGCACTACTAGGTATTTATCCAAAGGATATAGGAGTGCTGATTTAAAGGGGCACATACACTCCATGTTTACAGCAGCACTATTGACAATAGCCAAAGTATGCTAAGAGCCAAATTCCATCAACTGATGAATGGATAAAGACAATGTGGTATATACATGCAATGGAATATTACTCAGCGATAAAAAGAATGAAATCTTGCCATTTGCAACAGCATGGATGGAACTAGAGTGTATTATGCTAAGTGAAATAAGTCAGAGAAAGGCAAATATCAAATGACTTCACTCATATGTGGAATTTAAGATACAAAGCAGTTGAACAGAAGGGAAGGGAAGCAAAAATAATATAAAAACAGAGAAGGAGACAAACCACAAGAAACTCTTAAATACAGAGAACAAACTGAGGGTTGCTGCAGGGGGGGTGGGGATGTTAGGTGGGAAGAAGGGCTAAAGGAGTGAAAGGCATTAAGGAGCACACTTTTTGGGATGAACACTGGATGTGATACCCAAGTGCCTGCGCATTGGTTGTGAAGTGCCCTTCTGCGGCTTCCTGTGCAAATGGGTTCTGTGGCCTAGCATCCCATCCCTGCTACCTGCAATCGTGTGCCAATACCCATGAGGTCTCTCTGCTGAGGTTTCCACCAGCACACAAGTGACAGCATGGTAGCCTTCCCCTCCAGTGGCTTGCTTGTGGCCACCCACGACTATTACCATTGCCACCTAGGGTCCCTTCCAGTAAGAGCTCCTGTAGAAGTTCAGAGTACCCTGTCAAAGCCAGGCCTCACCACCCCTGCCTCCCCAAGACCAACTTGGGTCATTGGTGGGCAAGTTTATTTTGGAGGAAGTCCACACTCTTGTTCCTGGCTATAGTGTTGGAATCCCCAGAATGATCAGAATCCTCCCAAGCCTCCAATGGCATGATCAGCTGTGACTTGGCTCTGGAAGCCACAAGGAAGCAGCCTGGTGGCCAGCCTAGCAAAGCCAACACCAGGCCCCAGTCCTGAGTAGCCACTACCAGGCTTCAAGAGGCACTAGGCTCTTCAGAGCACCTCCTCTCCCCTCTCTGTCTGGTAGACTAGGCAGTCTGCAGCAAGCAGAAGCAGTTGAGTTCTTTTATATAAAAACAGGAAAATACCAAAAAGGAAGTTGATAGAATCCCACTCTTTACAAGCCACATGCAAGCTTTTCTGACATGCTATAACCGTGAGCCTTGCATCAAGTAGAAAATAAACCTCAAGTTAAAAAAAAAAAAAAAAAAAGAATAAATTTCCTTTGAAAAGGGATTTATTAATTTTGGTCCCTTGACCCTTAAATGGCTCCTTGTATAGGTTGTGGAGAGTCCGTGAATACTTGGATATTGTATGCAAATTCGGCACATGCATACATAAGTATGTGGTAATCTATCTCAAAAAGTTTTTTTTTTAATTTTTTTATTATTACTTTTTTTTATTTCTAGGAGAGAGAGAGAGACAGCGTGAGCAGGGGAGGGTCAGAGAGAGAGGGAGATACAGACTCTGAAATAGGCTCCAGGCTCCGAGCTGGCAGTCAGCACAGAGCCCGACGCGGGGCTCGAACCCGAGAACCGCGAGATCATGACCTAAGCGAAAGCCGGACGCTTAACCGACTATGCCACCCAGGCGCCCCTCAAAAAGTTGTTTTTGCTAAAAAGAAGTTAAAACCAGTGCACATAAAAAGGAATTTTTTTTGTAACTTAGCTTGAGTCACTACCTGAAGTTCTTAGTTCTTAGTTCACTTAACTGCGAAAGGGTTCATTACCCTATTTCTGAGAAAGTTAATCCATGAATCGCAGATCTGGAAAAAAAATGGAAATGTTATGTGGCCCATTTCTCTGCTTTTAGAAATGACTACAGTCTACAGTAAGTTAAAAGAACATCATTTTTCAAGCTCTGCAGAGCAGATTTCAATCCTTTTTTGGTAGCCATTCATTGTTCACATTTCTTATCACAAAGTTCTTCTGTGAAGCCTAATTCCCTTATGTTGCAAAATAATTTGATCTCTTATGTTTAAAGAGCCAGTATTTTTGGATGCTATTATTAAATTCACCTTCAGCTTTCTCTCCCTCAGTACTTTTGGATCTTTGCACAATTTCATTTTCATATTCATTAATCATCTTCATGGCTTTCCTCTGAACCGTTTCCAATTTTCTATACTTGTCTATAAATTCAGAAATGAGTGCACTAAAGAGAGATTCACAAAACCTTCCATTGATTGGTGAACTTCACTATGGTCACTGGAATTGGTATGTAATAATAAATGATTATAATATATAATTATAAGCTTGTCCTGTGGGGGTGAAATTATAAATTCAATGCAAAATGGGCCAGATAAATTTACTGGGAATGAAAATCTGGAATCAACAGGGTGGTCATCTGACTAAAGATTGTGAATCAAAGGAAAGATGGTGTCACTTAAGAGAGATGTTGGTCAGCCATGAAAGCTTGACAAAGAATCACAGACTCAGGTCCTGACAGTGACTACCCAAAGAGTATCTAGGGAGGAGAGTGTTGGACAGATTATTTTGATAACCTGGTCATGCTTGTCTCTTCCTGTTGATCAGATAGCTGTAGTATGTCTGAGTCCTGCAGTCATTATAGATTTGATCACTTACTCCAGAACTCACTGATGTGACCATGTCACTCATGTACAAGAAGGAAAGCAGCATGACCAGGTGACCAGAAGAACCCATTCAGCTCTCCCTATATTCCTGGAAGACCTGATTTCTATATTCAATCTCTTTATACCCATCATACTTGCCAAATTCTAATTAAGATACTAGATAATGATATGTCTACATTTTTCCAGTTTCTTGAAAAATTGTATTCAACAAATTCATTTTTATTAACCTTACTTTATACCACAATAAAATATAAAACTTTTGCTTGGAGGTTTAAATCATGAAAGGAAGATAAATATAAAGTCTATTGGTTGCTATGCCAATGTTTACTTGAATAAAGGAGGTTTTTTCCTTTATTGTACTTCAACATTTTCTTCCTAGCAATGGAAAGTGTAGATAACTAACAAGTATATTATTAGCGTCTAACTGATACCCAACTCAAAAATCTTCACTAATGGCACACCTTTGGCAAATTGTCCTTAACTCATTAGCTCTGAGAGTGAAAAGGAATACATGGCTATCAAACATCATATATATCCATCTGAAAAAGTCACTCTGCATGAAATGCTATAAATCATATAGGAAACTTAAAAGGATTCACCAAAGTATATTAAGTGGATAAATAATTAAGAAGTTCATGAGACACAGAAAAAGGTCCAAAACATAGGCCAGCAGTACTCTTATTCTCTATCATGGGAGTCAGTTAACAAGCACAGGATGGATATATTGATAGCATTTCTCTTCCCAGGGTCTCCTGGGCTTCATTTGCAAAAAAATTTGGAGAGGTTTGCCATGCATTCACAGTAATTCATGTACTTCCAACCAGTGACATTACCAGCATATTTGGTACACAGAGAACATTTTTCTTCTATACAACAAAATTATTTTCAGTAATAACTAACACATGAAACGAAAATAATGTCAACAAAAGAAATGTAGACTGACTTTTTTCTTTATTGATCTTAATAAACACAATCATACCAGAAATCAATGAGAGAATGAATTGATGAACATTCAGTTCTAAAAAGGAAGAAAGTAATCGATTACATTCTTGTGTTCTCAATTTACTCAAGATACTTTTTGGAAAAGAAAAAAAGGAAAAACATACTTGTTTTGGTTTGTCATGAATGATTAACATTAAAGTTTCTATTTTTAAGCTTTAGCGTCTGCAAACTTAAAAATCTTAAACACAAATAAAAACTCCAAGTGGTCACATGAAATGATAGAATTGAAATAATTCAAGTTCTGTTTCATTGTATTTATAACTATTATTTATTTTTTTAAGTTTATTTATTTATTTTGAGAGAGAGTGTATGCAGGTATGCACATGTGAGTTTGGGAGTAGCAGAGAGAGAGGGAGAGACAGAGAATCCCAAGCAGGCTGTTGCACAGGTTCTCTAAAGTAACTTACAAGTGGAATACAATGTTCAGTGAGAAGTAAGTCTTCTAAAAGGAGGTACTTTAAAGGAAATTATATATTTATATATATAAGCAATATATAATATACATAATATTTGAAAAACATAACAGTAACTGTTATGCTTGTTTAGATCTTAAGCCAACAAACATTTTTTTCAGGGAGGAGTAGTTTTCCACTGAGTGTTTTGACTTGCAGGCTCATAATGATAATAAATAGAAGAATAATGTTTTTGGTTTTATTTTTGTTTTTACCTTCCCTACACACAGGGTACCATTTTTTGCTTGAATCTGGGGTAGATTGATACTGTTGACTCAAGTTTGATATGCTACTTCTTCCAGTTTAATGATGCTGAATTGTAATCTGTTTTTATTTATTTTTTTGAGAAAGAGAGAGTGTGTGTGTGAGCAGGAGTGGGGGGTACAAAGAGAGTGAAAGAGAGAGAATCTTAAGCAGGCTCCATGCCCAGTGCAGAGCCCTAGGCGGGGCTCAGTCTCCTAACTGTGATATCATGAGCTGAGCCAAGATTAAAAAATCAGACACTTAATTGACTGAGCCAGGCAGGCACCCCTGAACTGTAATATTTATCGACTCAGGATCAATAGTAATCTGAAAAATTCCCTCCACTTCCAGCCATAGATCAAATAATATTATCCACTTTTTTTTCACAGAAGCTGACTGTACAAACTTTACTTACTTAGGACCTACACATGACCTTTTTTTTGGCAAAGTGCTCAAAATAGAACCCGAATTCTTGACCAGCTCAAATTGGATGGCTAAATAGGACATCATGTTTAGAGTCACGCCTGTAAACCATTCATCTCCCTCTCAAGGCAGTGTCAGTGTGTGATTCCCAAGGGCATCTTCTTTCTTCTTTCATGATGTTGCTAAATCTAATGTGAAAAGGCTCAAGGCTTTGTTGTACCTGTTCAGTCTCAACATTGTACACTTTATTTCCCAAGGAAATAGATGGGGTTTGACTTTGTTCTTTACTGTCTCTTTTAGTGTAAAGACCCGCCAGATTTCTCTTATATCTTAGTGTTACTTCATCTCCTTAATTTGTTTATACACCTCTTATGGATTTAAGAGAACTTGTTAAGTATAGTATTTAGTCATAAAATAATTTCCTACTTTTCATCCTTGATGTTCTTGGACCATATTTTTGCTTTTATGAAAATGTGCTCTCCTGAGTTTAGATTGTATTGTATTATGGTTGAGAAAATGAACTCAAAACCTTTTTTGTCTGTTATCTAGATTTCTTTCCAAAAGGAAGGATTTTTAGCAGTTAAAAAAAAAGTTGTCTGGGGGCACCTGGGTGGCTCAGTCAGTTAAGGGTCCAACTTCAGCTTAGGTCATGATCTCATGGTTCATGGGTTCAAGTCCTTCATCAGGCTCTGCTGACACCTCAGAGCCTGGATCCTGCTTCAGGTTCTGTGTCTCCCTCTCTCTATGCCCCTCCCCTGCTTACACTCTGTCTCTGTCTGTCTCTCTCTCTCAAAAATAAACATTTAAAAGAATTTTAGTTAACCATATCCAAGTGCTTCAATTCATCAATTTATTATATATGGTATATGTAATTTATTTTATATATGATTTATAATTTACTACATAAACATTTATTGTATAAGCATATTACATTTGTTGTATAAATATATTACTAGAGCTTCAAATGTGACAGAAAGTATGCTAGGTGCTAGGGATACAGTGAATGAACAGAGCAGAAAATCGATTCTGGCCTCATGGAGCTTACAATATATGAGTGGCTAGAATGTACATTTTTTACTTACTTGTAGAATTATCCAACTCCTGAAGTGACTTCAGGTAGCACATTTGCAAAACCTTTCGTAAAATATCTCATCATCTACAATATATAAGTACATTCAGTTAGAACACAGAGCAGCCAGAGGCAATATTCCATAGTGATTAAGAATTCAGGCTACAGAGTTGTTTTTTGTTTTTTTTTTAAGTATTTATCCATTTAATGTATTCCTCTAAATACTGCAAGGTAGGATGGGAATTTTAAAGATGGGTATGGGGACTTAGGCACAGATGACACTTATACACTGAGTCACATTCCACTGTCGTACCGCTAGGACACTGTAAGGGGACGACGGGTCTGAAATCACAGCCCCACCGCCATGAATTACAGTTTATAAGACAGGGTGTGTCAGGATGAGAACACCCACTGTGACCAAGGAAAAGCCTTTGTGAGAAGATTACTTGAGGTGTTCCCCATCAGAAGAGCACACCCCTGATCCTGTACTCTTCGTTGACCCAGAGTTGACGGGAAATAGTCAGGTGGGGATTTTTCTCTTCCACAGCCGTCAGCAGCATCTGAGTCTCCTCATCAAATACAGATTTGTCCAGCCCAAGATTTGTCCAGGCTACAGAGTCAGGCCAAATCCTGGCCTTCCCCACTGTGTGGTGGACACTGACATTCTACTTGACCTTTCTGAGTGTTATGTTTCTCAGGATCAAGGAGGATAAAAATAGTATGTATCTCACAGAATCACTCTGAGGATTAAGTAAGATACGAAGGACTGAGGGGTGCCTGGGAAGATATCTGACTTTGGCTCAGGTCACAATCTCATGGTTCGTGGGCTTGAGCCCCTCATTGAGTCTCTGACATCACAGAGCCTGCTTCAGATCCTCTGTCTCTCTCTCTCTCTGTCCCTTCCCCACTTGTATTCTCTCTCTTTCTAAAAATAAATATTAAAAAATATAAAAAAAAGATGTGAAAAGCTGAGAACAGCATCTAGCACATAGTAAATGATAAATAAAACTTAGCCATCTTTATTATCATTTACTACTTTTATTTTTATTTTCTGCTACGAGTGTTTAAATAAAAGCCCCGTTAGATAACCATTAGAAATAAAATGTAAGTATTAAGTAATTTGTTCATAAATGTATCAGTCGGAATCTAATCAGGAAAACAGAAACCATACAACGTATTTCAGATAAAGGGAACTGACCACAAAGGAGTTGGCAGGGTTAAAATAGGGAAAAGGTAAGAAGTAGGAACTCCCGAAGACCAGGAAGCCGCAGCTGTGCCCTGGGCTGGCACCCACCAGCTCGTCCTTGCTGTCTTTCTGCTAGAGATGTTGCCATCAGTGCCAATCCTGGGACTGGAACTACCTATGAGGCACCGTTGCTGCCAGGACAAGATACCTGCAAAGATGTGCTGCTGCCTACAATCGTCTTTCTCTCGTCCCCAGAAACTACCAGCAACTGCCAGCCCCTGCCATGAAGTTGGTGCCAGAGGCAGAGCTCTCTCTTCCTTCAGCCTTCTGTTTTCCCACTGAGCCTCCCACTGGCAGCACCTGACAGAAAGGGAGCCTAGGAAAGGTAATTTGCAGACTACCATGCCCAGCGGTACAAAGCAGAACAGAGAAGGGAAGGAATGGAGCTGAGAGACAAGTAAATAGCACAGAAAATAACGTGCTCAGAACTGTTATCAAATCAGGACTGAAGGGTCATCAAGATAATTTAACTCAACTTATTATTATTTTTTTTAATTTTGAGAGAGAGAGAGAGAGCGAGCGCATACACAGCTGGGAGGGGCAGAGAGGGGTAGAGGGAGAATTCTAAGCAGGCTCCACTCTGTCAGTGCAGACAGGGCTCGAGCTCATAAACCCATGAGATCATGACCTGAGCTGAAATCAAGAGCCAGACACATAACCGACTCAGCCACCCAGGCGCCCCTATAATTCACCTTCTAGTTGGAAGATAGAACTGTAGATGTTCTCTTTCCTGCCCACTTTTTGTTTTTTCTTGATAGTTGATTTTGTTCCAGCTAAATTTCATGTTTATCCTGGCACAAACTCTACCATAGAGTCTATTAGAAGTTTCTATGGAGGCGTTTTTTTTTATTTTCTTTTTTTTTCTTACAAATAGTTTATTATCAAGTTGGTTTCCATATAACACCCAGTGCTCATCCCCACAAGTGCCCTCCTCCATGCCCATCTCCCCCCTCCGCCCCACACCCATCAGTCCTCAGTTTGTTCTCAGCATTCAAGAGTCTCTCATGGTTTGCCTCTCTCCCTCTCTCCTACTATCTCCCTTCTTCTTCTCCCCCATGGTCCTTCTATGGAGGATTTTTAAAAAGGGTTTTAAAAAGGAGAGTTCTAATGTTTGGAGTAGAATTTTAAAATGCCACTCTGTCCATTCTGCTAATCAATGCCACTAGTTTGCTGTCTTGGTAATGAGCAGTGCAGAGGCGTCAATATTCTCCTACCTATCTGGGTCACTGAGTAGGGTGTGGAAGCTTTTGAAGAGCTTCCCTGGCAAATAAAAGCATGCCAAGAAAATGATAATGGGTAATGATTATTGCCCAAAAGATACAGGGAGCAGTCTTTGGAAACCATGACCAGGGGGCAAGGCAGCATAGCCTCATTATGTAGTCAGGAGAGAAAAAAGTAAAGCCACAAACTTTTTCTACCTAGTTCTTAAATAATTTTTAGTGCTCAAAAGGCACTGAGGACTAATGTGTGGAGAACATTCATTCAGATGTTTAACAGCTACGAGACACACCTAAAGTGTTTCCTGATATCATGTCTGAAGTAGTTCTACCAGTTACAACCTATGTTTATGAAAGTAAGATACCGAGTAATCCTTAATTGAGCTGATTACTTTCATGTGAGAAACACAGTTCCAGAATCAGGTACAGCTGGATTCAGACAAGGACATGGGTATATGGTTGGAAAGGATTAGCACGTAAATAGAAGTAGATGACCACAGATCTGGTAGAGACACGTAACTTTATTTAAGGGTCTTTATGGTGAGACCCTCATTAAATCTCTTCCACCTTCTTGCCAAAGTCCCTCCTCATTATGACTAAGTATTATTTCCCTAATGAAATAAAACCACTTAACACTTTAGAGTGGGCCATATCTAATAATACATTTGTGAGGTTTACATATGGACTAGCTAAGAAACAGGTAAAAGCCATGGGGGTTGTTATGCTGGGGATGGTAGGACTGAAAAGGAGTGGAATAGAGAGATGGAAAGCATTAGTTGCAAATTATACCTAAAGGGAAGCTCACTAAATACATAGAGTGTTTTAGAGGCAACATGATGTTCTAGAAAGAACACAGGCTTGGTATCACTCAGATGGGGATTTTGATTTTTTTTCATTTCTTGGAACCTTAGAGATAATATATGTGAAATCACCTAGCACACGGCAGATATTCAATAAAAGGCAGTATTCATTTATTATGTACATAAAGTGCATTATGACAAAATAGTTGACCCTGTGAACATAAAAAATTCAGATGCATCAGTGCGGCACTAAGTTCCTCCTCCATGTAGCACTGAGAACAACATTTACATGTATTCGTACAGCTTCCCCCCACTCCCACCCTGCCAAGCTGTCTGTCAGTCAGTGAGTAGGCCTGACCTCCAGGTCACAGTCAACAGCATAGGATACAATACCAAGAAGTCACAGAAGGCAATTCTGCCATATGCGGAATTTTATAATTTTATAATCCCTCATCCAAGTGACAACTTGAAAGATTTGGACCAGGCTGGCTGTGTTTCCAACAAAACAAAACAGAACTTTGGAGACAGCACCAGATAATGGGAAGAAGGTGGGGACAGGAGGAGAAAACTTCATCTGGCCTCAGCTCGGCCACTAGCTCGCTGTGCCATCCTGAGGAGCTCTTTCCCTCTTTGTGAAAAGCTCTTTAAACTGAGTGTTCAGGGAAGGCTTCTCAGAGGAGGTGAAATCTGAAGTGAGACTTGAGTGACAAGAAGGAGCCAGGTATGGAATGAGCTGGAAAAAGAGCCTGCCTCATAGAAGAAACAATTGCAAAGGCTCTGAGGCAGGAGTAAGTGTAGAGCATTCAAGGAACAAAGGGAAGGCCAATGGGACTAAGGCATCATGAGCAGCTGGGAGCATGATCTGAACTAAGGTCAAAAAGCATACAGGAGCTTGATCATTTGGGCCTTAGATTTTATCCAATAATCAGTGTCAAAACCCTGGAGGGCTTGAAGGACATGGAGGACATGATGTGCATAATATTTTAAAGATTGTTCTGGCTACTGTTTAGGGACTAGTGTAGGGAACATAAGTGGAAGCAAGGAGGTTATTTAAAGCCAATTGCAGCAGTTAGGCGAAGGATGATGGTAGCTTGGGTGGCAGCAATGGAGACCCAAAGAATTGGATAAATTCTGGTTATATATTGGAATAACATCAGTATGTATCATAAAGAAGAAGTGGATGTGCAGAATGGTGAAGAGCTGCTCAAAGATAGCCTTGGAGCAGGTAGAAGGTTGTATTTCCCCAGGTAAAGACATTAGAGGAGAGCTAGACAACAGTAAGGGCTTGTGTAAGACAGTGAATTTTAAAAAGTGGACCGGAATCTAAGGAGAGAAGTGAGGATACAAGTAGGTGGGTAATGGAGAGTAAAAAAGCAATGAAAACAGTGGATTGAAGTTCTCTATTATCAGTCACTGACATGAAGTTTTTAGAGTAATTACCAGCATTCTAACTTTTGGTAAATTATTCAACAATTTTTCAAAGACTCAATTTCCTCATCTGGAAAATGGGAGTAATAATTCCTATATTACAGAGCCATGTCGGTATTCAATTAGTACATGTCTATAAAGCACTCCCTGTAGGTCCTGATATCTAGTAAGTGCTCAAGAAATGACATAATCTATAAAGTAAAGCCCTTTCAACTCCTTTCAGTTTCTCTGGGCTCCAGTTCCTTTGATTTGTACTTATGCAACACCCATGGAAAACAGAATGTGATTGTCCTTTTGAGTTCATTCTCTCCCACCTAGGGATTGGGTAAAGGTAAAGAATTTCAAACACACAAAAGCATCATCACATTTTAGCATTCATAATACCTCGATCCCCAATAATTTCCATTTAACAAAATTTCAGTAGGTTAAAAGAGAACATTAGGTCATTTAGACATCTTTTACTTTTAAGAAATAAGGCCACCCCTATACTCCTATCCCAAAGGTGCCATTACCAGCAGGGTCCATGTATCTGTGTCCCAGACTCTATGTTCTCTGACTGGCTCCCTGGAGCAAGGCCCTGTGTCTGACTTGGAGAAAGAACCCTGTTCTCCCAGTACAGGCCTCTGGGAGCAGGTCAGTCATTTTCAGAAGTTGCATTAACCTTTCAGGCACCATTTAGTGGATTAATGTTTTGATGCACTAAATAGTACCCTAGTGATCCATTCAGATATGATGCAGCCTTTAAGGAGAAATCAGGCTAAAAACTTTTTTGTTCCCTCAAAAAAAAAAAGAGCTTTAATATTTGCATCTGTCTTTACAACAGTTCTCTAAGGGCCTCATGATTCAGTAGAACCCATTATGATTCTGGTATCAAGGGACAGGAATAAAACCTGCATAATGGTATTAAGCGCAATACAAGTGATATGATGTACCATGTGGCTTAACAAGACAATAATGATGCTTTTCTGAACTGGCAAGAATTGGCCTTATTTTACAAATATAAATGTGAAAAGATAGACATGTTCAGTGATTTAAACATGCAATTCCTCCAAGTAATTGATGACATTTTTCCATAGCTAACTCTCACTTGAGTACTTTCTATGTGCTAGACATATTCCAAGCACTTCATATTGTTTTAATTATTTCCTCCTTACAGCAGCCTTATGATTCTATCATTCCTGCATTATGGATAAGCAAACAGGTGCACAGAGACATTCAGTGACTTGCTTATACAGCTAGCAGGTGGTAAAATCAGGATTCAAATTCAGATAGCCTAGCTTCGTAGCCTGGCCTCTTAATCACATACTCTAACCATGTTTTTCTAACTTTTGTTGTCATGACTCACAATAGAAAGTATTACTATACTGTAAACTAGCAGAAAGATAATACATATCCTAACAATGGGGAACACATTTCAGCATTTTTATTTTTATCCTTTTCCATTCTGTTTTTAATAAATGCTGATTGAGACTCTCTGAATTTATTATCTGACCCAGTATTGGGTTGTGGCTCTTGGTTTTCCAAACACTGCACTAATTATGCTGCCTCCTAAATAAAGGAGCCTGGGATTCATAAAGAATCTGCACTGGAATTGAATGGAGGCTAAAATTGGCCTCCTTCTCATTTCTTGCTCATCTTCCAACTCTCACCTGTGCCCAGTTAACCAAGCAGCCAGCAGGGGAAGATTAGGGAGAAGAGGAAGGATTGATTTGCAGAAATGTCCTAATTCCTTCTCAATTGTTTCCTTTCTTTTGTTTTACCATTCAAATTATGCCTGGACCATTTTAATAGAGAATAAAAAACATCACCCAAAAGTCCAATTCCCCTAAGCCCTAGAATAATGGCATTTTTTACTAATGAAACATGCAAACTACTGTCGAGTCCATTAATAGTCTCAATTTTTAATCTCTCAGATGATGGAACATTAAGGTTTCCATAGCAGCAGATTCTAGCTGTTGGGGGATCCCAGGCTTTCAGTTTGTGACAATTAGGGTAAAGCATTGCTGAGATTTTCCAGTGTTTCTGTGTCTTCATTATGCAGCACTCAGGTTTGTTTTTTTTTCACTGATTATCATGATGTATTAGTTTAAGGAGCTTGACATATTGGTACCTACCCTGGGAGAAGATAGTAATTTCTTACAGCCTATCACCAGGAGCTGTCTGAAATATCTGGAGTGATGATCTAGGGTTGATCATTATCTTTGGTGTTTGCCTTATAAATTAATAAAAGTCTTGATGAATTCAATTATAGACAGTTTGTGTTCCAGGTCTCTAATGATTTTTGATGAGGACAAAACATCTAATGATCTAAGACAAGACCAGGAAGACCCTCTTCATCTCTAATGTCCATATATCAGAAGGCGACAGTATGTAAAGCCTAGTTGGTTTGATAAAAATTAACAAGTTTTTTGGATTGAGTATAGCTAAAGGAAGAGAGACATCAAGTGGCAAAAACAAATTTGAATATTGACTTATAACCAGTTACTATCTAACGCCATCATAGGATGCACAGTATAAGATCACAAAGTTCTAACTTTACTAACTTGAAGGGCACAGCTGAAGTTACTTTTTCTTTTTCTTTTTTTTAAGTTTATTTATTTTTGAGAGAGAGAGACAGAATGCGAGTAGGGGAGGGTCAGAGGGAGAGGGAGACACAGAATCTGAAGCAGGCTCCAGGCTCTGAGCTAGCTGTCAGCACAGAGCCTGACGGGGGCTCGAACCCACTAACCATGAGATCATGACCTGAGCCAAAGTCGGCCACTTAACCGACTGAGCCACCCAGGCGCTCCTGAAGTTACTTTTTCTTTTTTTTTTTCTTTTTTTTTTTTTTACAAATAGTTTATTGTCAAATTAGTTTCTACATAACACTCAGTGCTCATCCCCAAAGTGCCCTCCTCCATGCCCATCCCCCCCTCCCCCCCACATCCATCAGTCCTCAGTTTTTGTCAGCATTCAAGAGTCTCTCATGGTTTGCCTCTCTCCCTTTCCCCCACCATTTCCGCCCTTCTTCTCCCCCTTGTTCCTCCGTCAAGTTCCTCCTAATCCTCCTATACGTGCAAACATATGATATTTGTCCTTCTCTACCCTTGAGGGTGTTATGCTGAGCGAAATAAGTCAGACTGAAGTTACTTTTTCTAAGGAAAGTTGGGAGTTGGGAAGAAAGAAGGGAGGGAGAGAAGATGGGGTACAAATAGGATTTTCCCTATTTTTCAAATATGAGAAAATATACCAGGAACTCATATGGTGCTTATATAAACTATAGCATATACATACAACACCCTATGAAGTAGATTATTAACGGTAAATGCTCTATGTTAATCAAACCTAGAAACAGAAATATCCTCTTGGACATACATATCCATAGCTAGACCATATTTCCCACCCTGTTTTGCAATTAATTAAGATCTCATAATTGAGTTCTGGCCAGTGAAATATAGGAAACAGTTGGGGTCTCCCCTTCTATCTGTTTGCTGCATGTTGATGGCTCAGATGACCACTGTGATGCCATGTGTGGAAGATGAAGATATATCTGCCAACCTGGTTCTTTAAATGACCATGTAGAAAAGATGCCCATGAAGACCCATACTGGAATTAATGAGAGGAATTAATATATTTTTAATGGGTTAAGTCACTGATATTTTTGGTATTCTTGTTGGGAACCAATGGCAGTGTTAAAATATCTTGCCAAATACAGAAATTAATACTTTTGTTGCAGGATGCTGCTGTAACACAAAATACGCGGCCTTAGCAAGGAAAGTAGGATTGCCAGAAGAATGGCAATCAATGTTATATTGTGTCAAAACATCTCAGAAAAGTGCAATAACATGAAAAACAGACCATGTACCTACTGAAGTAGCCATTCTAGAGGAAATAGTTAGAAATAATGAATGGATTAGTGTATGATGGTGAACTTGGCTGGGTTTGGTATGAAAGTAAAAGACATACATAGGACAAAAATGGTCAGTTTCTAGATATTTGGCCAGGTTTGGAAAAGCCAACTGCTTTTCCATCCCAGTTTAAGATTTGAGGATTTAATATCAAAACAGCCTTTTAATTGAATAAATATGTAAAATCCAGTCCCACAACAAAATCACATTAATATTTTTAAAAATCACATTAAGAATGTAGCCTTCCCTCTCATGATCAGTAGCCTCAAAATACTTATTTAATTGAAAGAGAAAAGATTGGGGAAGGATAGAGGGGAATCCAAGAAATAAAATAGAGAATCATATCTAGTAAAAAATTTGTTTTGAAGTTACTGGCGTGTGCAATGACTGGAAGAAAATAGATCAAAAGCCTACTAAGTTTTTAAGGAACTTTCATTACTAAGGAAACTATAAGCACGAACTTAGAAAGTCTTTAACTCTTTATGACTTAAAATATTCCTTGAATCTTCAATCTTCCACTTTTAGAGAGCTCTACAGTCTCCAACAAAGGTACACCAATCCCTTTTTCAGAAGTGACCAAAAAGAGGAATAAAAAGAAAGAATCCCTTAGAGAATGGATCCAAGAGCCATGGAGTATCTACTGGAAAGCAGAATCAAGTTTAATTAGGGCTAACGAGGACCTGAAAAACTTCACAATGAGAGTCCCAAGGGATTTTACCACATTGCCCTGCACCAGTATTTGCTATGGCTTCCATTCTTCCCTTTTCAAAATGGGAGGGTTTATTGTGGTTATCTTCTCCCTCCTTCATCATTGCATGGTGTCTTTAGAGTTCAAAAGTCACCACATCATGAAATTCCACATCTATACACCCATACCAGCCTGAGGTCCTAGACTTTGGATGCAGCGACAGGATAGAACTCTAGGTTATGTAGCTTTGGGTGGTCCAACTATGTTCTATGTATAGAGGGAAATGCCAAACAGATATTTGGTAACCAAATGGGAGTACTAAGGCAAAGACAATGCTATGCACTCACCAAACACATTTCCTTTTCTTCCTAGGCACACCATCCAGCCTCCTTCATGGTTAATAGTTAATTCAACAATTGTGACTAAAAAATATTGATAGAATTGATGTATACACTACATTCAGACTTTGCTCATAAAATCTATGTTGCAATCTTCTACTTTATCTTCACTTTCCTATGCCTGCCATTTCAATGCTAACAACCAGGGAAAACTTGAGAGCTACACACTGAAGGTGGCAGATTATTTATCAACGTGGGTTAAAGGGTTGTACAGAGAGGAGTTCCCACTCCTTTCCTCCAATACACACTGGACTGCACAAGAATGATTATAATCCCTCTAAACTGAAAGCAGCCAAGAAGTTCCTCAATTAGTAAACGTATAAACTGGTACACACATACAGTGGAATATCATTCAGCAGTAAAAAGGAATGAACCATCAAACTATGTAGAGACATGTTTGAATATTAAATTTACATTGCTAAGTAAAAGAAGCCAGTTTGCAAAGGTCAATCTATATTATTTCATTTATATGACATTCTGGAAAAGGTGAAACGATAGAAATGATAAACAGATCACTAGTTTTCAGAGTTCAGGAAGGAGTAGGTTGGGGAAGAGTTGAATAGATGAAGCACAGACGATTTTTTTATGGCCATGAAACTATTCTGTGTGATACCATAATGGCGGATACATGACACAATATATTTATGAAAACCCACACAATTTTATAGTACAAAGAGTGAAACTTATCACATGCAAATTAAAAAGAAATCATTTAAGAGGTCAGAGGATCACAGGATGAAATGCAGACTGTGACAAAACACTCTATATTAAAAATGTTTGAAACTCACTGAAGGGATTAAATGTGCCTATTTATGTAATTTTAGAAATAAGGGAAGTCTATAAGACTACAGTCTATAGTAAATAATTTATTTATTTAGTCATAAGACTAAAGGCAGAAAGAACTGCACCCAATCACTACTCTACAATTAATAGAGAGATATTGGTTAAAAACTTTAAAATCAGCATATATGGAATTGAATAATTAAGTAAATGGATAGCTGATGATAAAAGCAGGATATCTCACTATGGTCGTACTAGGTTACAAATAAGCAAGGAGATAAGACTAGAATGACGCATAAGGTAATGGACTAGAGTGGGAGACATCAATATGAACTTATGTTTAGCTTACGTAGACATAACTGATGACATATAGAAATATTTATAGATATATGCATATACATGGGTTAGTATACACACTTATATTTCCTTGCTCTGCCAGCTGATAGTGCCTAGAAGCAACAATTCTCCAGTAGCAATAAGAAAACTGACATCCAGATCTTGGTTTCTAATACCACTCTCCAATAAAAAGAACCAAGATTACTCGAAGAAATGGCTGGTTCTAGGACTGAGGCAGGAAACATGCACAATGAACTACTGCAACATCTAATAACATGCAGGAAGTTAAGAAATGCTTAAAAACAAAACAAAATCCACAATGATGGTATTGCATTAAAAGAAATAGGAGTCAACTGAAAGAGCTCTCAAAGGTCAAAGCTGGAACAATGTAACCAACAAGATAAAGTATTCGATTATATCTCAAAGTAAAAAAAATTTCAAAAAGCCCATAATGATATAAAGAAGTGACTAAATTAATAAACAAATGGAAGAGAAGAGACAAATCTCTCATGTAGAAAAATTTCAAATAATCTATGTAGGCGCTCCACTCACAAAGAAGGATAGCATAGGTCCCTGGTCCTTAAGTGGGGGCTGCACATAGTGATTTCCTTACAAAGAGAACAGCATCAAAAAAAAGGGAAACCAGTAAGTACAGTGGAGAAACCTGAAAAACTACCTGAGCCAGGTTATCAATGTCAACATCAACAGTCATGTTGGTAGTATATATTCTTAATCTGAAGTCATAAAAATGGCAATTTACCTCTGTGTCTTCCCCCAAACGCATAACTACAGCCTAATCATAAAAAAAAAAAAAAATCAGACAAATCCTAAGTGAGGGGTACTCTAAAGAATACCTGACCAGTTTTCCTCAAAACTGTCCAGGTCATCAAAAACAAGGAAAATCTAAGAAAGCTGGCACAGCCAGGAGGAGCCTAAAGAGACCTGACAACTAAAAGTTATGTTGTATCCGGAACATAACTGAATGGAATCTGGAATGGAAAAAGGACATTCATTAGGTAAAAATTAAGGAAATCAGAATAAAATATTGATTTTAATAAATAATAGCAATATTAGTTCATTGATTTTTCCAAATGCACTATAACAATTTAAGATGATAATAATAGGAAAAACTATGTTTGGGTATATGAGAAATCTCTGTACTATCTTTTCAACTTTCTGTAAATCAACATTCTAAAATTACAAGTTTATTTAATTTAAAAAATGTTAAAGTATGGTATTAAAATCACTTATTCTTTCGTTAACTTTTTCAAGCTAAAATTGATGGTGTTGGATATGGGGTTTATACGGTTACTTCTATTTCTAAAATTCTGTGATTTCATGACATAATCTAGCAAGAAATTTATCACAAGCAAAAAAATCCCAAGAATATCAGCATTAATGAAAGTTTGATTTCTTAACAAAACAGCCCAGTAATTTTATTAACATTTTTGTTCAATTTAATGCCTCTTTATTAACTAGAAAAAAATAATTTACATATTTTTTTCTTGACAATAATCAATATACAGTGTTTGCCAGATCTTTCCTCCAACAATCATCACAAAAGCAAAAAGTCTCTTCAAATGTAGAGTATTTACTGAGAATGAACTAGCACAGCATGGGAAAAGAGTGGTTATTTTTAAGCAGGCCCATTATAGTTCTCTCGAGAGCAATGGTGTACATATTCACGTAAATTCATTAGGACACTGGGCAGATGATGAAAGAATATGACTGAAAGGTACTGCTGTGGTTTCCCATTAGTAAGCGTGATGGCCAGTGGAAGGCTAGCCCTGTGGGAACACCAAGTATGAGAAATAGAAGGAAAAAAGAACTTCCTATTTCTTCTTTAAAATGAGAATTACCATTTCCTAATGCTGTACTGTCAGTAATGGATGGATGACAGGCAGTATGTGGTAATTATGATGAAGGTTGTCAGATGGGGGCTGTGGAAGGGGATGGCTGATCTGCATCAAGACAATACAGTGGATGAAAAACTGTTGAGTGTTTGTAGCTGACACAAAACATGTCTCATATTTAGTCAATTGAACAGCACTAGAGTTCAGTCTATGACTAATTTATAAAAGGGTCTACTGAATGTAGGGTAAGAAGACTCAGTGAGCTACTGTTTGTAACATGTCTGCTTCAAGCAGAAAAGAGGATCTTTATTATTATTGTTATTGTTGTTATTATTATTATTATTATTAAATTGGTAACTTAAATACTCACATCTTTTTTTTAGAAAAACTTTCAAGAGGGGATTTAAGAAAAGCTGAGAGAAAATGGAGGTGAAATCTGAAGAACTGTGTTTGATTCATGCAATCAGTATTTTAGAACTCTAGATAAGTCATACATGTTTATTAAGCCCTTGTTTGCTCCTATATTATATTCTACTCTTTGGAGATTATAAGAGGGATGTAAAACAAGGTCCCACTACTGTGAGGTAACTTGACCCTAATTTAACAGCAGAACCAGAGCAGATAATCAGACATGGAAAATTAGAGAAACCCAATGTTTAGAAATATCAAGGCAATAGGATGTCAGAGACGGGCTTATTGGAACAAAGTCCTATAAAAAATCATTAAAACCCTGATTCCTAAATTATGCTTAAAATACATTTTTATTGTTTCTGGATGCTAAAAGAGAATTATGCAATAAATGATACCTTTAACAAAGAGGAGCCTTTACTGTCCTCTTTAAGTCCCTATCAGGTTGTTCAGCATTATACACAGATGGGCATCCAAAAATCTATGTTCCCTGAGTCTTCCCATAGAATCTCAGCTTCTTTCAGCTACTGTTCATTGTTACCAAAGCCATGGGAAGCCATTCCTGGATCCATTCTGGGGGAGTAAGGGTGGATTCTTTATTCTTCAGAGTAGACTATTTAAAGGGGGGGGGGGGAAGCCAAAACTTTGTTCTTGCTAATACCTATCACTTCTCAAGGCAAGATCTAATGCATTATTTTTTCTGAAAAATCATGACTTATAAGTAAGAGGTGAAAGAATACAAGATGTATAAGAAACACTATATTATACCTTGCATACATAAGTTTGTGGTGCCAAAGTACTTGAAAATGGTATGTTCTTCAAATAGGTTTTTGTGTATTATTTCTGAATTATCATATTTATGTTATCTCTTTAATAAAGAAAAATCTTGGTTTTCTGTAGAAGTTATTTTCCATTTCAATTCTATCAGAATTATCAGAATTCACTATTATGGGGAGACCCAATTAGTGAGATAGTCTACTATTTAGACAATCTTTTTATACCTCTGTTCTTCTGAGTCATCTGTTTGCTCTCTGTAGTATTTTTATTTCTCTAGTAAATGCTTCACATTTCAGTCTTAAACTAGACATATTTTAACAAAAAGCATTGTTTTAAGAGGATACAAAATGGTTTTCAAAATATAACTTTTTAAAGTGTCTACTTCATGCAGATAAAAAGCCCAAATATAGCTTCAATGCTGTTATAATGAATAAAATGAGAAACTCCCACAAAGGAAAAAAAAATCTTACTCCCAAATGAAGACCTGCTTATTTGTGGCAGCACAGTGAAAGAATGTGCTCATGCCCTGTCAATTTTCAGTAACCAGGTTGTCTCCATAACACTTGCTATAGATGCTTTCTTCAAAGAAAAGAGATCCTTTTCTAGAAGCAGCCCTCTCTTTAGAGACAAATCACTCTGTGGTGTTTGTGTGTGGTGGCAGGGGAGGGAAAGAGGAGGTGTTCCTCTCCCTCAAAGACTTGACTCATCCCATTTGAGGGCCATTTATTTCTGTTGAGCCCAGGGTAACGAGGTAAATGACTAAAACAAGCATATTGTGTTTTCTAGAATGGTATTATTCCTTTGATTTTATCTAATTGGTTTATTATTAAGATTTTATATGAAGAATAAAAATAAATGTTTATTTTGAGAGAGAGAACACACACACACACACACACACACACACACACACACACACGATTGGGGGAGGGGGAGAGAGAGAGAATCCAGCTTGAAGATCGACATGGGGCTCGATCTCATAACCATGAAAACATGACCTGAAGTGAAACCAAGTAGTCAGACACTTAACAAACTGAGCCACCCAGGCACCTCAAGAATAAAAAAAAAAAATAATATAGTATATTATGTTAAATGTTAGAATAAAATGTTTTCTGTTCGATACTTTTCACCTCCATAGGCAGAAATGTAAAATAATGAATACGTATAATTTAGTGAGACTGGTAAAGGGATAAGAAAGTACCTCTTCAGACAAATCCCACACATAATGATAGTTCTCAAATAAACTGATCGTTCATTCATTTGAAAAATATTTATGCCAGGCACTATTCTAGAGCAATAAAGAATAAGGTCTAGTGTTGGCCCATGTTCTCAAGAAATTTACTAGCTGGCAAAAAAGGCAAATATGTAAACAATTAACTATGACATAATGTGATACATATCATCAGACAGGCATAGACAAATCATCTAGAATTTCAAAGTTTGACAGGCACATGGAGTGCTTTGTGTCATGGCTGCTGGCAAACTGGTTGCCAGAAGGTGCTGATGACAGATTATTGGAGCACTGTGTACATGGCAGCTCAATAGACATTGGCTGATGTAATGAACGGATGAACCTTGATGTCTTCATTAGGAAGTATTAATTCACAAAACAATGTCTATTGTTCTGACATTCCTGGCAGAATAAGAATTATGTTTGTAAATATTCTTTAGCCTCAAAGTTACAATGTTTTAATGTTCTGAGAGTTCTTAATGAAGACAGTTACATTTAGAAAGAAAGAGTCATCACATTGGGTTAAAAAGCTCATGGCATTCCATGGCTTTGATGATTATGACATGCACAGATGTGCTTAATGAGTTTGGAGCAGCAAAAGGTAGAAGGTTCCTGATCTGCCAAGGACTAACAAAAGACATACAATTTTCTACAAGGAAAGGGATAAGGAACAACCACTGATTTTCAAATTTGTGCTTTCAGAACAATATCCAAAGTGTTCTTTAGAAACATCTGAAGTGTTTTTAAATTAATGTTTCTATTATGGACTGACTTGTGTCCCCCCCTAAAATTCATACGGTGAAGCTGTGAACCTCAATACCTCAGAATGTGACTGGCTATTTCAAGAGGTGATTAAGTTCAACTGAGTTCCTCAGAGTAAGCTCTAATCCAACTAGACTGATGTTCTTATAAGAGGAGTGTGGGACACACAGAAGGACACCAGGAGCACATAAACATAGAAGAACGACCCTATGAAGAGGTAGCAGGAAGGTAGCCATCTGCAAGCCAATGAGAGACATCTCAAGAGAAACCAACCCTGCCAGTGCCTTCTTCTTGGACTTCGAGCCTCCAGTACTATGAGAATATACATTTCTGTTGTTTATGCCAGCCTGTAGTATCCTGCAGCCCCAGCAGATTAACACAACTCCCCTATTATGCTGTCTTCCCCAACCATTAGAAAACTCTGATTCTACTGAGGCTATGCAGCCACAAATCTGAATGTTTTAAATGCACACAGCTGCATCCCATGCCAGCACTTCTAGGGTTCCGTCTTGGAAAAGGCACCAACCAAAGAAAACTGTGTGTTTTGCCAAAAAGCTCTCCTTCCTCCTGCATACCTTCACCTATCTCCTGTGTGTGATCTCAACTGCCACTGTGATGCTGCTGCTGTTGTGGTTTGCAGAGGTTTGGGACCAAAGATGTCTGCTCAGACCTGACCCCAGTCATCACACAGATGGAGCAGAGCAAGGGAACAAGAAGCCCCTTAGACTTATCTATGAGAATGGGCATCCTAAGTACGTCCACTCTATGACCCTGGAATTCAAATCTCATGTATGTGCTGCTGTGCCAAAATTATTTCCATTTGGCTGTGCCTCTCTTGGGGCTCCTTTTAGTTCTGTAACTCTAGGTTGTGGTTAAGTTTATCAAGCACTCCTGGAAATAAAAATTACTTCCATTATCTAGGAAGTTCCTGCAGAAACAGTTCTTTTATAGATCAGGATCTTCAAAATCTGACACTAATGATGTAAACTTGTCCCAAGGCACCTGGGTACTTGGTAACAGAGTGAGCCCTCAAGCAAAACTGTGAGGTTAGAGAAAACTGTCTTCAACATTTTAGCCTCTTCTGTTTGTCATTATCTCAGTGAGGCCACTCACTAATCCTTGCTCCAAATGGAAGTGATTCTTCTGCATTCTGCTGACATTTGATTTGGGCAAAGTCCTCCCCAAATTCATTTATTCAGTCATCCACCCAACCAATACTTACTGAGTTTCCTCTCTGTTGCAGCTAGACCCTGAACTAAGCAGTAGGGATATAATAATATTTTCTGTTCTTAAATAGATCATAGTTGGGGGCGGGGAGAGGGGTAACAGCAAATACTGTTACCAAAGAAGCTATAATTACACAGAGAGAAAAAGTAGCGAGGGTGGAAATAAGGGCTATGAGGTGCGACCCAGAAATGCAAAAGAAAGAAATATCCCAGGGGAAGAGGAAAAAAGTCCCCTTCCAAGCTCAAGAAAAGGGGGATGTGGCTAGCTGTAGAAGCTTCAGCTGATGGGTTGCAGATGAGAGGGCAGTGCACACCTCTTTGGAACATGAATCCTAAGAGGTAGGAGGGAACGAGACTATGCAGTGCCCGTATAATGGAGCTGGAATGGGGGTGGCTCCCCTTTCATTAAATCATCTCATTAATGAGAAAAAAGATCAGCACAGGTGGCTCCCTTTCATTAAATCATCTGGTTAATGAGACAAAGATCACACCATTTGGACTCCAGTGTGATCATTAATAGCAGCAGAAGATTTACTGACCAAGTAAAATTCAAATTCCTGTTGTAGGTAGTGACGGAACCTGGACTCTTGATATAACTATTGTTTGCACAAAAGCAGTATGTGAAATTAGCTCTAAGCATGATAGGTTTTTTCTTAAGCAATCTACATGAGACTTTTTTTTTATTGTATCAGATGTCAGAGGATGATATCCTTTTATCCATTATCCAAATGGAATATTATTTTTTCAGCAAAATTTAGCAACTGGAAAATGTTTATACATTTAGGAATGTAACTTATCTGAAATAGCAATATCAAAAGTAGATATGTTCAGTAGAGGGCTTTGCTGAACCGGCCTTTTGTAGGAGACTTGTCTGTACATGCCTGGCTTATCTCCCCCTAGAAGATGAAAATAATATCTAATTCTGAAATAGGAACTGTTTCAGGGCTGGCTACACCCGATCCCCACCTCTTTTCTCATAGAAAGCAAAACTATACATTTCCACACCAACAGCAGCCAGTTAGCAGGCACAAATGCTAAATGGGAAATTAACTTAGAGTGGGTGAGACAGACTACTAAAATTTTGACTATCCTACTAAATTTAGTCAAGGAAGATCCATCTATGCCAATTTAAAATGGTTTCCAGGATCTGCCTGATCACACATTTCAGCAAAAGACAGAAGACCAAAATAGAGAAAGGAAATATAGTTATTCCCTGCATCTAAATGTGCTTCTAATTAAGGTGTCTATCCACACCCTGCTCTCCAGAAGAAATAAATAGCTCTTTTCTGCTGGACAAGGATTACTATGTTTTGTGATGAGTTCACTCTGGCTTGCTGACTCTGCTTCACTTCACCATACAGACCCAGATGAGCTGGAGCTGCAGAAGGGGAAGGAAATTCAGAGCTGCCATTATGTCAGTGAGACATCCCACCACTATTTTTTTTTCCATGAAAAATAATGTCAACTCCAGAACTTCTATAGTACTTCTCTCTCTAGCTCCAATTCCGTGTTGCAAAGACTGCTTTATCAATATAATTAATAGTTTCTTTTCATAAATATGTTTTCTTTCATGCTTCAACTACCACCAGCATAAATAATGTTAGAAATAAATGATTACACAGGTGTGACTTTGATCTGGAGATTTTGAAAATGATATTTGCGTTATTCTATTTTAGAAACAACCACCACATAGAGTGAGTTTTCGGTTGTTTGCACGTTGCCATAATTATATAACCTATGGATTTGGAATCAGGACTCTGAAATAATGTAGTTCTACCTCTGACTTTCTACATAACCTTGAAAAAGACATTTACCATGTCTTGGCTCACTTCCTCTATCTGTAAAACAGGGATAAAAATATTGACTTTACTAATAGGGCTGTGGTTCAGATTAGTTACCCCAGCTTTGCAAAGTGTTTTCAAAAATCATCAGGCTGCAAAAATCACACTCAACAAAGGATGTACTTATTCTGTCCATCCTTCTAAATACCATCTTTTCCCACTAAATCATTCTCTTCTCTCACATACTAGATTCTCTCAGCTGAGAAAATAGCCTAATGGCAGATGTCATCAGGCACCCCTTCTGAACAAATCTCATGAAATGTGAGGCAATACACAATCAGTAACTAAAATAAAAAAAGGTAAAATTATATTCTGATACCAATGGCCTTTTTTTTTTTAAAGATTACATTGAGTTTTTTAGACTTATGTTTTTTATATTATGTCAACATACTGTCATCATACTCATGATCATCAATGTTTATTGAGTGTTAACCAGGTGCCAGGCACTTTGTTTAGCTTTTTAACATTGACTACCTCATTTAATATGCAAAGCAATTCAGTGAGTGAATTGTCACTGTTATCCTCTTTTTACTGGAAAGGTAGTTGAGGCTTTACAGGGATCAAAGAGCTTGAAGTCACAGGACTTGTAGGAAATAGAACTGGACCACAAACTCAGTTCTAACTGACCCCCAGAGACTCAGATTTTAATAACTTTGCTATATTACCATCATGTTAATCTTTGTGACTAAATTACGCAGCAACCAAAAATTTAATGCAAGTATGGAAATAAAGAAGACAGCAAGAAGCTGGTATTACTGAAGGTGTAGAAAATGCCCCCAAACTAAAGCAGTTTTTAAATTAAAAGAGTCAAACAAACCTATACTTAGCTGAATGGAGAAAAGTCAACACTTGGAGAGAATATAGCTAATTCTTCCAATCAAATAGTAGCAGGACAAATAGAATATACTTTTATGTTGAATATATCTGACATTATTTTTCACATGTCACATGTCCCCTATAATATTTTACAAATGTAGTTAATGCTTTTAAAATTAAAAAAAAATCTGTCAAGTGTGTTTAAAAAGTCATTGCATTAAGTTGAGCATTAAAATAAATGAATTTTAAATTTCCTTCTATCTCAAAAGTTCAATGACTCTGAATGATTGGTGAAAATACAAATGAATTGAACAGCACTGTTCTGTGAAATCTTTTGTATGAGATCATTTTCACATTTCTCATAGAAGCTTTTTAAACTTCTCCACTCCCCATTAGTCTCCTATAATTACTAAGAATTCCTTCCTCTCCCTAGGTAACTTTCATTCATTTTTAGATGAACAGACAATTTGCCATCCACATCAGGCCATTTTTGATACTGAAAGGGGACTAAATGACTAAAATTTGTCATTGTACATTGTTCTGGAAAACATTTATTTATTGAAAATAAGTTGTTTTGTTTTTGAATTTCATTGGTGGATTTATAATTCAGCTGACTCTTCTCTGTCAATCATAGTAGATTTTATCAAACGAGTTCTCTAAATTTATGATTCTTTTTACAGTTCCTGCTGGTTTAGATGCTACAAAATTTAATCTTCCTCAATTTTATTCCATTCTGGAAAAAAATATAAATTCATTCTTAGGAGACAATTCTCCATGGGTCTCCCACATTATTGAATGCCTTCAGACCGACAAGGAACTGTCTTTTGTTCTAGACTACCTTTTTAAGGATGTTTATATAGAGAATAGCCTTGGAAGGTAAAGAAAATGTCTCCCCCCAGAGCAGATGTCAATATAGAAGATAATGGTAGTATCTCTCTCTGGAGCAAGGTTCAGGCATATTTACTGCCCATTATAAAAGAGTCAGGCCCTTGAACATCAAGACTTCTCTCCTGTAACACAGCTCATTGTGTGTGCAGGTGCCAACTGGAGCTCTTTGCGTCAGATATGGGAATTAATGCAAAAAATGTGAACACTGGTTATTACTATAGTTGTAAGTACTAAACTGTCCTTCTTCTCTGACCCAGGAGGCTCATGTCTTCTGCACCATCCGTGAAATTGGTAGGCCAACATATAAGCTTGAAAATAGGGTCAAACTTCAGATGTTTCATAGTTCTTGCTAGCTGGTGTGATGAGAATAGCATGCTGATTGAAGTATGACTTCATAGAAGAAAAAGAGGGAAAATCTTTTGGGCCAATTAAAGGAATTTGAAGACAGTCCATAAATTATTTGGTCAGCTGGGCAATAAATGGTCCTCCAATTAATCATCTGTTGATGAGGAAGAATTGAGGAGGTGGTTGTAGACTAAGTACTGGGAATCAGTTCAAGCTGCACAGGGGTGAAGATGGCAGCAGAGTAGGAGGAACCTAGCCTAACCTCTTCCCATGAATACAACTAGATAACTATCAAATTATCCTAAATACCCCAGAAATCAACCTGGGAGAACAAGCTCCACAACTAAAGATAGAGAAGAAGCCACATTGAAGAAAACACAGTTGTTGTTTCTTTTTTTGTTTTTTTTTTTTTTAATGTTTTATTTATTTCTAGGAGAGAGAGAGAGAGACAGCATGAGCAGAGGAGGGTCAGAGAGAGAGGCAGTCACAGACTGAAACAGGCTCCAGGCTCTGAGCTGGCAGTCAGCACAGAGCCCGACGCGGGGCTCGAACCCACGAACCGCGAGATCATGACCTAAGCGAAAGTCGGACGCTTAACCGACTAAGCCACCCAGGCGCCCCAATGAAGAAAACACAGTTTGAGAGAGAAACAAATGATGGCCACTGTGGTGCGGAGCTGTGGTCATGGAGAAGAGTGAGAGACATACTGACACACAGAGGAGCATGCAGAGAAAATGAATCCCCATAACAATTGGCTTGGACAGTGAGAGGGGCTGAATTTCATGAGTTCTTGCAGCCAGTGGGGCTTAAAATCTAGAGTTCTAAAGGTTAGTGGGCTTGGCTCAGGGAGAGACTAGGGCACTGGGGTTGCTCTTGGAGAAAAGGCAGGTAAAATAGCCTGTGGACATTCAGTAGGAAAATGGCAATCTCAAGAGCATTTAGGGCACACAGTCAGGAGGTTATTTGCTTATCTTGAACAGTGTCCTAGAGACGTAGCATTCACAGAGAGACCCTTCCTGGAACAAGGGAACTGGCAGGGGTCATTCCTCCCCCCACCCCAAATCCCTCAGCATAAGCACAGGGCCCCCTACAGGAACCAGTGTAGCAGGGACAGTGATACTTAACTTGCCTATATCAAGCTCCACCCCCAACCACCAGTGGAACCACCCTTCCCAGTCATATTTGCCTCAGTACCAGCAGCAGTAGACCTCTCCCCCTAGAAGATGAGCACAAACTCCTGCCCACATGGTGTCTCCAACCCAGAATTTTGTGGGTCTGGCAGGGGTGGTCACAAGTCTCATTTCACAAGCAGACTAGAGCATACATAGTTAAAACATTCCACATTCATGGGTGGCTGGGTGGCTCAGTTGGTTAAGCATCTGACTTTGGGTCAGGTCATAATCTCACAGCTCATGGGTTCGAGCCCCGCATCAGGCTCTGGGCTGACAGCTTAGAGCCTGGAGTCTCCTTTCGAGTCTGTGTCTCCCTCTCTTTCTCTCTGCTCTTCTCTGACTCATGATCTCCCTCTCTCTCAAAAACAAATAAAACATGAGACAAAATATATAAAAATTTAAAAAAAACATTCCACATTCAGGCCAGGTACCAAATACTGCCCACAACAGGCAAAGAGAGTCTCTGATGATGAGTGGCCTGACAGATAAAGCAGCCAGGACACAACAGTAAAGCACACACAGTACACATTGTAGACACTCTCTGAAGAGCTAGGCACTGAGGAATAGGGGATACCACACGGCAGGGCACACAGGACCTCTTCTTCATAAGGAGACATAGCTGACTTTCCCAACACACAGAAAAAGGCAGAGACTTAGACAAAATGAGATGACAGAGAAATTTGTTCCACATGAAAGAATTAGAAAAGATGGCTAGAAAATCACGGCTGGAGATCTAAGTGAAACAGATATAAGTAACATGCCTGATGAAGTACTTAAAGTAATGATCATATTCACTGGACTTGGAAAAAGAATAGAAGACTCCAGTGAGACCCTTCATACAGCGATAAAAAAGGACTAATCAGAGATAAAGAGTGCAGTAAACAAGATTAGAAACATGCTTGATGCAAGGAACAGCAAGCTGAAAGGAGCAGAGAGATGAATTAATGACCTAGGAGACAGGGTAATGGAAAGTAATCAAGCTGAAAAAAAGAGAGGAAAAAGAATTATGCAAAATGAGAATAGACTTAGGGAACTTGGTGACCACCAAATGTAATAACATTTGTATTATAGGAGTCCCAGATGAAGAAGAGAGAGAAAAGGTGGCAGAAAATTTATTTGAAGAAATAATAGCTGAAAACTCCCCTAATTTGGGGAAGGAAATAGATATCCAGATCCAGGAGGCACAGGGAACCCATAATAAAATCAACAAAAGCATATCCACACCAAGACATGTTGTACCTAAGTTGGCAAAATATAGCAATAAAGAAAAAAAATTAAAATAGCAAGACAAGGGGTGCCAGGGTGGCTCAGTCAGTTAAGCATCCGACTTCAGCTCAGGTCATGATCTCATTGTTGGAGAGTTCGAGCCCCGCATCAGTCTCTGTGCTGACAGCTAGCTCAGAGCCTGGAACCTGTTTCAGATTCTGTGTCTCCCTCTCTCTCTGACCCTCCCCTGCTCATGCTGTCTCTCTCTCTAAAAAATAAATAAAACATTAAAAAATTAAAAAATATAAAAGTAGCAAGACCAAAGAAGACAGTAACATAGAAGGGAAACCCCAAAGAGCTAGAAGGGGAATTTTAAGCAAAACTTTCAAAGCCAGAAGGGAATAGAATGATATATTCAAAGTGCTGAATGGGAAAAGATCTACAGATACTCTATCCAGCAAGCCTATATTCAGAATAGGAGAGATAGTTTCCCAGATGAAACAAAAACAAAAACAACCCCCCTCAAACACACACACAAACTAAAAGAGTTCATGACCACTAAACCAGTCCTGCAATAAATATCAAAGGGGAATCTTTCAGTGTAAAGGAAAGACTAAAGGTGACAGTATAAAAGTAGGAAACAAAAGCAGTAAAAATGAATATTTTCATAAAATATGAGTCAAGGAACTCACAAAGTTAAAGGATGTATACATGACAATATGCAACAAAAACATGGGGAGGAGAGGAATAAAGAATGGGCTCTAACTTAAACAGCCATCACCTTAATATAGACTGCTATCTGAAGATGTCATATACAACCTGACGGTAACCACAAATCAAAAACTACTAATAAATATGCAAAGAATAAAGAGAAAGAAATTTAAATATATCACTAAAGAAAAGCAGCAAACCATGAAAGTGAAAAAGGATCAGAGAAAATATTCAGAAACAACCACAAAACAGGTAATAAAATGGCAATAAATTCATGTCTACCAATAATTACTTTGAATGTAAATAGACTAAACATTCCAATAAAAAGACAAAGGGTAGAAGAATGGATAAAAAACATGACCCATCTATATGCTCCTTACAAGAGACTCATTTTAGACCTGTACATTGAAAGTGAGGGGATGGAGAAACATTTATCACATAAATGGATGTTAAAAGAAAGCTGGAGTAGCAATATTTATATCAGAGAAAATCGACTTTAAAAGACTGTAACAAGAGACAAAGAAGAACACTACATATAACAAAAGGTACAAATCAACAAGAAGATATATCAATTGTAAATATTTATGTACCCCACAGGAAACAACCAAATACATAAAACAGTTAGTAATAAACATAAAGGAACTAACCAATAATAATACAATAATAGTAGGGGACTTTAATATCCCACTTATATCAATAGACAGAGCACCCAAACAAAATCAACAAGGAAACAATGGCCTTGAATGACACACTGGTATCAGATTGAGTTAACAGATATATTCAGAACATTCCATCCTAAAACAGCAAAATACACATTCTTCTCAAGTGCACATGAAATATTCTCTAGAATACCTCACATATTAGGCCACAAAACATGCCTCAACAAATTCAAAAAGATTAAAATCATGCCATGCATCTTTTCTGACCACAACACTGTAAAACTAGAAGTCAAACACAAGAAAAATTCTGGAAAGACTACGAATACATGGAGGCTACTAAACAACGAACAGGTCAATCAGGAAATAAAAGAACGAATAAAACAGTACATGAAAACAATGAAAATGAAAACATTATGGTTCAAAACCTTTGGGATACAGTAAAAGCAGTTATAAGAAGGAACTTTATAGCAATACAGGTCTACCTCAAGAAGCAAGAAAAATCTTAAACAAACAAAGGCTCCTGGCTGGTTCATCCAGTAGAGCATGCAACTCTTGATCTCAGAGTCATTAATTCAAGCTCCATGTTGGCATGGAACCTACTTAATTTAAAGATATAAAAAATAAATAAAAAGAAAAGGAAAAAGTCTCAAATAAGCAGCCAAATCTTACCTCTAAAGGAGCTAGAAGAATAACAAACAAAACATAAATCCTTCAGAAGGAAGGAAATGATAAAGTAAGTGATATAGAAACTGAAAAAATAATAGAACAGACCAATGAAAATAGGAGCTGGGTTTTTTTTAGTGAACAGAATTGATAAACATCTTTATCAATAAAAAAGGTAAAGGACTCAAATGAATAAAAATCATAAATGAGATGGGCGCCTAGGTGTCTGCACTTTCAGCACAGAGCCTGCTTGGGATTCTCTCTCTCTCTCTCTCTCTCTCTCTCTCTCTCTCAAATAAATAAACATCAAAAAATCACAAATGAGAGAGGAGAAATAACAACTAACACCACCAAAATTAATATGAACAATTATAAGAGAATATTATGAAAAACTATATGGCAACAAATTGAACAATATAAAAGAAATGGATAAATTCCTAGAAATATATAACCTACCAAAACAGAAATAGGAAGATATACAATTTTGAACAGACAGGAAATTTTCACAGGAAAATTCTACCAAACATTTAAAGAGGAGTTAATATTTATTATTTTCAAACTATTCGAAAAAACAGAAAAGGAAGAAAAACTTCCAAATTTATCCTATGATACTAAAATTACCCTGTTATCAAACCAGATGAAGATCCCACAAAAAAAAAGAGCGAGAACTTCATGCAAATATTTCTGATGAACGTAGATGCAAAAATCTTCAAAGAAAATACTAGCAGACCAAATCCAACAATATATTTTTTAAAAATCATTCACCATGATCAAGTCGGATTTATTTCTGGGTTGCAAGGGTGGCTCAATATTTGCAAATCCATCAACATGATACATCACATCAATAAGGAAAGAATAAGAGTCACATAATCAGTTTAATAGATATAGAAAAAGCATCTGACAAAGTCAACATCCATTCATGATAACCTCAACAAAGTAGGTTCACAGGGACTATACCTCAACCTAATAAATGCCATATATGACAAACCCAAGCTAATACCCTCAATGGAAAAAAAAAAAAACTGAGACCTTTCTTCTAACATCAGATTAAGGCAAGGATGTCTACTCTCACCACTTTTATTCAACTACTTTTATTCAATTTCTTCAGTAAGGAAGAAGTAAAACTTTCAATATTTGCAGATGACATGATTCTAATATAGAAAATCCAAAAGACTCCATCAAAATAAATGCTAAAATTGATAAATAAATGCAGTAAAATCTCAGGATACAAAATCAGCATACAGAAATCTGTTGTATTTCTACATACCAATGATGAAGCAGAAGAAAGAGAAATTAAGAAAATAATCCCATTTATAAGAGCACCCAAAACAATAAGATACCTAGGAATAAACCTAACCAAAGAGGTGAAAGATCTGTACTCTAATAACTATAAAACACTGATGAAAGAAATTCAAGATGATACAAAGAAATGGAAAAACATTCCATGCTCATGGACTGGATGAAGAAATGTTGTTAAAATGTTGACACTACCCAAAGCAATCTACACGTTTAATGAAAACCCTATCAAAATACCACAAGCATTTTTTCACAGAGCTAGAACAAACAATCCTAAAATTTATATGGGACCACAAAAGACCCCCAAGAGAAAAGCAATTTTGAAAGGGGGAAAAAAAAAACAAAGCCATAGGCATCACAGTTCTGGATTAAGTTATATTACTAAGCTGTAGTAATCAAAACAATATGGGACTGGCACAAAAACAAATACACAAATCAATGGAACAGAATAGAAAACCCAGAAGGGCACTAGGTGGCTCATTTGGTTAAGCATCAGACTCTTAATTTTGCTCAGGGCATGATCACATGGTTCATGAGATTGAGCCCTGTGTCAGGCCCTGTGGTGACAGCATGGAACCTACTTGGGATTCTCTCTCCCCCTGTCTTTTTGCCCCTCCTCCACTTGCTTTGTTTCTCTCCCTCTCCCTTTCTCTCTCTCTCTCAATGAATAAACTTTTAAAAAATGCTAGAAAATCCAGAAATGAATCCACAACTATATGATTAATTAATACTCAACGAAACTGGAAAAAATATTCAATGGGAAAAAGGTAGTCTCTTCAACAAATGGTGTTGGGAAAACTACTCAGCTACATGCAAAAGAATGAAAATGGACCACCTTCTTACACCATAAAGAAAAATAAATACATTCAAAATAGATTAAAGACCTAAACAAGAGACCTGAAACCTGAAGTCGTGGAAGAGAGCACAGGCAGTAACTTCTCTGAGATTGGCTATAGCAACTTTTTTCTAAATAGGTCTCTTAAGGCAAGCAAAAGAAACTACTGGGACTACATCAAAATAAAAAGATTCTGCACAGTGAAGGAAACAATCAACAAAACTAAAAAGCAATCTCCTCAATGGGAGAAGGCATTTGGAAATGACATATCAAATAAAGGGTCGGTATCCAAAATATATAAAGAACTGATACAACTCAAGACCCCCAAAAAATAATCTAATAAAAAATGGACAGGAGACATGAATATTTTTCTACAGAAGACATACAGATGACCAACAGACACATGAAAAGATGCTGATCATCACTTCTCATCAGGGAAATGTAAATCAAAACTGCAATGAGATATCACCTCACACCTGTCAGAATGGCTAAGATCAACAACAGAGGAAACAACAGGTGTTGGTGAGGGTATGGAGAAAGGGGAAACCTCTTGAAATGTTGGTGGGAATGTAAACTATGCAGCCACTCTGGAAAACAGTATGGAGTTTCCTCAAAACATTAAAAATAGAACTTACCCAGCAATTGCACTAGTGGGTATTTACCCAAAGAATACAAAGATACTAATTCAAAGGGATACATGCACCCCAATGTTTATAGCAGCATTATTTACAATAACTAAGATAGAGAAGTAGCTCAAGTGCCCATTGATTGAATATATATATATATATACTCTTTTATTTCCTTTGATCATTTGTTTTGTTTCTTTTTTTTAAATTTTTTATGTTTTATTTATTTCTGAGAAAGGGAGAGAGCATGAACAGGGGAGGGTCAGAGAGAGAGGGAGATACAGAATCTGAAACAGGCTTCAGGCTCTGAGCGAGCTGTCAGCACAGAGCCCAACACGGGGCTCGAACCTATGAACCATGAGACCATGACCTGAGCCAAACTCGGATGCTTAACTGACTGAGCCACCCAGGCGCCCCTTGCTTTGTTTCTTAAATTCTGCATATGAGTGAGATCAATATAGTATTTGTCTTCTCTGACTTTATATATATATATATATATATATATATATATACTCTGACTTTATATATATATACTATATATACTTTATATATATATACTATATATATATACTTCTCTGACTATATATAGACATATTTGACATGTCATTTCCAAATGCCTTCTCCCATTGAGGAGATTGCTTTTTAGTTTTGTTGATTGTTTCCTTCACTGTGCAGAATCTTTTTATTTTGATGTAGTCCCAGTAGTTTCTTTTGCTTGCCTTAAGAGACCTATTTAGAAAAAAGTTGCTATAGCCAATCTCAGAGAAGTTACTGCCTGTGCTCTCTTCTGTGGCAGAAACCAAACTAACACTAACTCTGCCTGTATCACATGGGAGAGAAGGGTGTGGGGTACCTAATGATTGTTTAAAAAGAATGGAAACAGCTGAGACATCTTATTTCTTACTCCTTTCTGCAGGCTCTCAACCCAAACTTAGATCCATTCAGAGATGGTAGAGAAAGGTCTTGGAGTTTTTGCAGTGGATCTTGGCTGGCTTTGGATTATCTTTGACCCTCATGGAGAGATTTCTCTGAAAGAGACAAACTCTTAAGGGAAATGACAGCTGAGCCACTGACTGGTATTCAGGCTCTTATTGCCCAATATTATTGAGTTTACAATGCTCATGAAAGCGAGTCAATGAGAAATGAGAAACAAACCCAAAAGATGCTAGATATGTTTTTACTGTCCACCCCATTGCCCTGGAAAACTCCCCTCTTATGTTAAAACTGGACAAAAATGTAAAAAGTGATATCATAATAATGGGGCAGCAAGTGACCTAAATTTAAGTTTTTTAAACTTATTTTTTGTGTGAATCAGGCACAAGTCACCAAAGGATGCAAATCCCATAGCCCTAACCTAAAAAAATGTATGGCTGTGGCTGCTAAATCAAGGAGTCCTCAAGGCAGAAATAGACAATGTCACAGATAAAAACCTTGCCACTCAACATGGGGCTGAGGAGGAGATAGTGGTACAGAGGCAAAACATTGGAAATTTGTCTGGTTGAGTTGCTAGCAGTAACTACACTGCTTGAAACCAAATCTAAATATAATGCCTTGAAGTCATAGATCTCTCTTCCTAAATGCTCCCTCAACCCTCCCTCCTCCTCTACCCTATCTCTATTGTTTTAAGTGATTAGGGGTGAGGCTGAGGTGTCCATGTTCCCAAAGGCAAATCAAAGTCCAAATACAACCATTTGAAAAACCTGGGGAATTTCAGGGTGGGAGAGATTAAACTTATATGACCATCTTGGCTATAGTCAACCAAGTAATACTCAGACCTGTGGAAGGAAAAGACACTTAGATTTAGCTAAAGGGGTTTGAGCTGGGTTCACAGTGGGAAAGAAAGAACTTTGTAATACCTTGGGGAATTTTGGACTAAATCATGTACTGTTGCTATTTTCTTCTATATCTGAATATACAGTAAGAATTGAGGTGTTATATCACTGTTCTTCCCTATCTCATAAATTAGGAGACTTCAGAAAGAAGTCTCCTAATCATGAAGAGCCACATGGAGAGAAGTAATAAAGAGACCTATAAATTTCTCTTCAAATCATCTCCTTGTCCCCTCCCACATGATCCGACAGAACAAGATAGCACTTCAGGGGGAGATAGGGAAATGACAGCCTTGAAGTCTTGACTTAGCGATAGCATGAGTAGAAAGGGATGCAATACCAAAATAATAACCCTATATGGTCAGTGAAAAAAGCTGATTTCAACTGCTGTTCCCAATGCCCTGGCTGTACAGACATTGTGACTTTAACTAAGGCCACTGCACAAACTGATGGCACCTGGTATCATGTCTTAGGCATTGCCAACACCTTCTTTTCTAGATCACTGGTACCTTTGGACTAAAATCAATTCACATTTACATAGCATATCCTTCAACATACATTTACAACATTCTCCTTGGGAATATCATAATGATTACCAAAAGTCTCCTACCAACTGCCAGCAATGGGTGAGTTAGGATTAGTACAAATGCTTCTACCCTTTGATATCCAAAGCTTTCACTGTGTAGATAATATCCTTTGGTTGATAAATGAGAAGGCTCAGTTTCGGCTACTCTAACTGCAATGTTATCACATTTCTGCCAGCAGGGGTAGTTGATAAACACTGATGAAATTCAGGGGTCTTTTCTCTGAGTAAATTTTCTTGGGACTATGTGGGTGGAATGACAATTTTCAGTTCCTCTGGCAGTCAAGGAAAAACTGCTATTTCTGGCCTCCATGCACCAAAATGGAGAACAACGTCTTATTTGACTTTTTAGTATTAGAGATAGTATATGCCTCACTTGGGCATTCTACTTGGGTGTTTATATTGGCTAACTCACAAATTAATATCCATGGGGTGGGGGCCCAAATGAACAGGTTGCATTAGAACTTTCCTGGCAAGCTGTGGAGGCTCTCAATCTTTGGGGCCCTGCTTCCCAAATAATTCTTCTGAGCTACAAGCTTCTATAACTGTTGATTTTTCTATTTGAGCCTCTAGCAAAGATAGGCAGTCACGACCCAAAGGTGTCTCTTATAGTTTTAAATTTGTCACCTCCCTGACATGGCTGTTAGGGATACTCTAGCTTGCTACTGAGAACTTGTCAAAGAGTCACAAGTCCTCTTGTGACTCTCCATGACCTGATTCTTATTTAGGGGTAAGAATAACTTAACTAACAACACAGGAAGGGCATAAAAATCCTTGATTGTCACACATGGAAATGGTATATTCAAGAACACAGCTGGCATGGGCTGAGTAATATCTCAGCTTTACGGGGAAAAAATGACAGCTATTTCTTTGGTGGAAACTTAATCCCCTACTCTATCACCTGAAGGAAAATCCTGGCTCATTGGGTCCTTCAGTTCACTGAGATTCATCTAAGTACAGAGCCTAGTTGACTAATGGTTTGGCTAAGCTTAATCTAATAATTAGTCGGTTGTGTTGCATGGCTTTTCACCCTCAACACCAGTTATACAAACTAAAAATGGACGTGGTTGCTCCACTCAGTAAGTAGAACTCAAAATTCTCATAGCTTGAACCAATATCTCTTTCATTGAACTTTGTTATATTTTATTAACTCAGGCCATTGCCAATAGCCTGGCTTTTTGGTTTGCAACTTGAAAAGCTATAGACCAGATGACTAAAGACAAGGCTATGTTTTCCATTTCAGTTGAATAGGCAATTGTGTCATTACCATTTATGAAATAATCCACGCTTTTCCCACTAAATTGAACCCCCACTCATAAAATACAAACTTCTCATATACCATGAGATTTCAAACTATTTGTCCCCCCTTGTGACCATACTGATTATGCCATGCAGAACACTTGATAATGAAATTTCCCCATCACTATTTATCTATTTCCTGCTTTTTTTCCCCCCGAGTATTTTGAGTAATTTATTTTTTTCTCTGTACTTTAAGGTGATTTTATCTACTGCTCCCAAAATTTTATTCCTGGAATTTCATTTAAATTACCTATTAATTTTGGAGAATTTATATGTTAAATAACTTTATAATAATAATGGCTTTATAATAATAGTCATCCCATTTGATATGTTTTTCCATTTGTCCAAATATTCTTTGTATGCTTTCTCATAAAGCTATAGTTTTCTTTCTATAAGTCTTGTGCTTTTATCAAATTTTTGTCAATTTTTAAAATTGTTTTCTTCATGGGTATATGTATGTTTGTTCATGTATATGACTGTTATAAGGGAAATATTTCCCCTAATTTCTTTTTTATGTCTTTATTGCAAGAGTAGAGGAAAGCAATTTGTTTCTCTTTTGTCCAGCTACTTTACCAAATTTCCTTATTGTTGTGGTATTTTAGTAAAATGGTCATCAATTTCAGGAATAAATCTGAAAACTATTTCTTTTCCAACATTGTTTCTTTTATTTTCTTGTTATATTACACTTGCTAGTTATTCCAAAGAATGCTGAATGTAATAATAATAACAGGAATTCTGATTAGTTACAGAGAAAATCTAGCATAGGGCTAAGAGAATGGTTTCTTAAGCACTAATGTGTAACTTTGAATCACAAGCTTGCTCCTTGCTGTTTGTGTGTTCTTGGGCAAGTTATTTAACCTTTCTATACTTTGGTTTCACCATTTTTTAACATGGGAATTATAATAATATCTATAACACATAATTTTTGTGAGAATTATTATATGTTACATGCCTAGAACCATCCTTGCACATAATAGGTATTATAAAAGTGTTAGCTTTTTTAAATTCTTGATTTAAGTGAAAGTTTGTGTTTCTTTCCTGGTGAGAATGGTATTTATTGCAGGCATGTGGTAAAGCAATGTAATCAAGTAGTTTCTTCTCCAGTTTTATGGAGTTTTTATTTGGAAAAACTGCTTTATTTTATTAAATGCCCTTTCAGCACCTCTTTCTATGAGCACATGGTCTTTTAAGTAATATCATAATGGATCATAATGATACTGAATCACTTTTGGATTTGTGAGCTACCTCTTGGTAATAATGTATTATTTTTTGATATATTTTGTTTATCAATATTTTATTTGGAATGTTAACAGATATTAACAAATGAGTTTTATTTTGTTTTGGGTACTCTATTGGTATTGGTAAAATTTCATTAATAAATTTGTGAGATTTATAAAATAAATTAGGAAGATTGCTAGTTTCTTTTATGGTTTGAAACAGTTTAAATAACCTGAACTAAACTTTATTCTTTAAAGGTTAGATAAAACTTGGCTGAGGAGAACCTATGTGGCCTTGTAGTCTGTTTGAATGGTACATCTTTATTCACCTTTTCAATCTTGTCTTTGGTAATTGGTCTTTTCAAGGATCTTATATCCTTCTAGATCAAATTTGATACTTTATCTTTTGCTAGGAAATCATCCATTTCCTCCAGGTCTCCAAATTTGTTGTCAAAATATATGGATAGCCTTTTATAATTCTTTTTAATCTCTTCCATATCTGTACTTCTGTCTACTTTCTTTTTCCTAATCTTAATTTTTGTCTCTCTGCTATAATCAGGTTCATCTGTTTTATTGGTCTTTTCTAAAAACATATTTTAGACTTATTTTTAATCCTTTTACTATAGTTTTGTTATTTACTTAATTAAATCCAGTTCATCTCTTAAATTTTCTTTTATTTTCTTTTGATTTCTTTTGGTATTCCTTTACTAATTTTTAAAGATGAATTCTTAGCTCCTTTATTTTCTATTTTTCTTCAATACAGAGGGCATTTAAGACTACTTATTGATTCTCTCCCAGGTACAAGTTTTGCTGTGTTTTGTAGATTTGGGTATGAAGTATCCTAACTTGCTATGCTTCCCAGATGGCATGTAGTTTTTTCTTTAATTTCCTCACTGACCCAACATAATATTTCTAGATATATGTTTTTAAGTAGTCAGAATTTCTAGTTATCTATTTACTATTTATTTCAAATATCATAGATTTATGACCAGAGTTTGTGGCCTATAAAAAAACTGAAAATACCATAAATAAATTTACAATTTGCAGTCATATTCATTATCAATGCTTGTGAAGTTTCAAGAATGTATAGAAATTATTATTCTCTTCTTAAGGAACATAAAGGTCAATTTATACCTATGAGATTAAATGTATTAATTATATAATTTAGTTCTGCTATATCTTTACTGTTTAATTTCATCTACCAGAATTGTTTACCAGAATTCTGAGAGAGGTATACTGAAGTTGCATACATTCATATGACTGCATGATAATCACACATGTGAATTAGCAAGGATTCTTTGTAGAGTGTTGATTAGGACTACATTCAGTAATGCATATGGGAAAACTCAATAAGCAGTGACTAAATAGCTACAGATTTATATAACAAAAGGTTGTAGGTAGGTAGGCAGGTAGGTCGAGGGGGTGTATAAGAACTCAAGAACACCATTAAGAAAGCAGGACCCTTGCTCTTCTGTTCTGCCATCCTTACTAAAGTCTAATACAGTTTTGGGACAGCTTCTATGGTCCATACAGCAGAAAGGAGGAAACAGAAGAGGCAGCACCAAGAGACTTCAATGTTTATATCTCATTGGCCAGAATTAAATCACAGGACCATTATCTAGGGTGAAAATGGAGTCTCAAAAAAAAAAAAAAAAAAAAAAAAAAAAAAAAAAAAAAAAAAAAAAAAAAAAAAAAACTAAAAAAAAAAAAAAAAAAAAAAAAAAAAGCTTTAGCACTTCTAAAATGGAGGAAGTCAAGTGAAAAAAAAAAAAGGAATGGGTGTTGTGGTAGTCAATCAATAGTATCTGCCACACATAACTGGTAAGAAATATATTTATTCAGAATTCAAAGTTTTAATAGTTGCTGCTTCTTGCTTTCCTTGGTGTTGTGTCAATATCCCCTCATCTCCATCCTTACTTTAAAAAGCTATAAGGGTTAAAGACATTAATGCCTAACTCAGTATCTCTGGTAATCAGAATTGGAAAGGAGAATCCTTTACTGAGTTACACAAAGAATCCTTTTGGGATTTTAACTAGAGTTACATTAAATCTATAAATCTGTGTAGGAAGAATTCAGGTGTCACGACAACTTTCCATGATGAGCATGGGATACTTCTCTGTTTTAAATATCCTTCAAAAACATTTTATAATTTTCTATATATAGGTTTTACACATTTATCATTAGATTTATTCTAAATACTGTACTTTATATTCTTTTTTAAAAAATGTTTATGTCTTTATTTTGAGAGACAGAGAGCGAGTGGGGGAGGGGCAGAGAATGAGGGAGACACAGAATCTGAAGCAGGCTCCAGGCTCTGAACTGTCAATACAAAGCCAGATGGCAGGGCTCGAACCTAGGGCTGTGAGATCATGACCTGAGCCAAAGTCAGACACTTAAATGACTGAGCCACCCAGGCACCCCAATATTCTTAATTATTATAAGTAGTGTCTTTTATAGTTATTATTTTAATTGTTTGTTTCTGGTTTATAAAAGCGTAATCAGGTGTTTTTGTGTATCAAGCTTATGTTAAGCTACTTGCTTAACTCCCCTATTGCTATTATTATTATTATTATTATTATATTATTTGGGGGATTTCAGGTAGATACTTATATCATCTGAAAATGAGTTTTTCTCTTTTCCTATGTTTATGGCTTATAATTAATTCCTTTCTGTATAGAACTGGTTAGAAACTCCTATACAATGTTGAACAGAAGAGGTGATGTGTTGATGTGTTGTGGCAATAAAGTTTAAAATTTTAAGAGGAAAATATAGATGAATGTTTTTCTGACCTTACCATAGAAAATTATTTCTTAGACTATCACAAAAATTTTAATAAGAAAGAAAAGAGTAAAACTTGGTATTATTTATAAGAATTTTTATAAGTCAATAATAAAAATGCAAAAATAAAAGTCTCAATAGGTATTTTACAGAAAAGAAAATATATCACTAAAAAACTTGTCAAGTCAGCTCAATCTAGCTCAATCTAACTCAATCTAATTCAGGGAAATGTGGAAAAAAAAGAGTGGGAAATTTATTTTACATTTATTCAATGGGCAAATACTAAAATGTTGATAATACCAAGTATTGTAGACATCAATGGACTCTTACACGGTGATGGGATGTAATGTGGAATAATCACTTACTTTGGAAAATAATTTAGCATTATTTTTTACAGTTGAATATTTGCATATGCAATAAACTAGCACTTTGGTTCTAGGTATATTGCCAAGAAAAGTTTATAGCAAATGTATACCAGAAAACACCTAGCAGCAGCACTATTAATGATAGTGTAAATCTGGAAACAATCTAGATAGCCAATAACAGGAGTTTGAATAAATGATAGCATAATTATAGAAATGTTAAATATCAGTGAAAATTAGTGAACCAAACTACATGTAACACATGGATGAATCTTATTATGATAATGATGAGTAGAAGAAGGAAGTCCCAGAAGATACATATATTATGATACTCATTATATAAAATTCAAAAAGAAGCAAAACTAAATAAAAGATTTTTAAAATACTATATGCATATAATAATTTTTCTTTAAGGCATGGCAAGCATAAATAAACTCAAAATAATGGCTATTCCAGGGCAGACAGAAAAAGAGAATTGGAAACAGAATTGGATGTATATTATATTCCAGTTCTTGAGTTGGGCAATGGGTTCATGTAATTTCATCATATTGTTAAAGTTGATAAGGTAAATAAATAATTGAAATAAAGGCCATGAATAAGCAATAGAAGTAGTACATCATAAACCAAAGATAATAATAAGTTCTATGTGGTACCTTAAGGTAAAAATATCATAATCATAATAACAGAAACAACAAATAAATAAATAAAATGAATTCCATTTTTAACTTCTACCCTGACAAACTTGGGGAAAATTTAAACTCAAGCATTTGGAGGATTTCCCTACCCATGCCCTATAAAGCCTTGGGGTCTTATCAGAATCAAAGCATTGGGAAGAAACCTCTAATCTCTCAGCCACTATGGTTATTACTGAGATGCCCATTGTCCAAAGTAGGTCTATGTTTTTCTTTTATCTCTTTATCATACTTTGTAGTCTATATGTAATTTTTCCTTCCATCTGTGATACAATCCTTCCTAGAGGCAAAGGAACACAAAGTCTTTCATACCTTCTAGGAATTGAGGAAGAGAAGGAAAAATATATAGAGAAATGATAACAGATTAATAACTAAAAGAATTACCCAAACCACTAAAGAGAAAATGTATTTTCTTTTATATTTATTAACCTATGAGACATACTTTACTAAGGGTACACTTCCTTATCCCATTTCAGTTTTTCTTGGTTAAGTTCATTGTATTCTTCTGAATAAATTAAGAAGATTATTACTTGCTATACCACTAAAACATTTGGTTTGCCTCTACACCCAAATCTTTGGTGACTGAACTTGAGAAAAAATTTAATTACAATTTTACATGTAACCTTGTTTACTTCCAGAACAAGAAACTGTTGCAATAAATGAGAAAATGAGTAAAGGCACAGAAAACAAATTAAGAAAACTGTCATATCAAGTGGGAAATGGGCCCTTCAGCAAATTGTTTTTATTGCTTTTTTCTCTATTTATCTGAACATAGAGTTTATTAGTATTATATTGCCAAATGAAGCAGCTGAGTCTAGTTCAAGTTTATTACTAATATTATCATTCATTAATAATAAATTTATAAGTCAAGTAAGTATTTCATAATATTTGCATGATCCAAACTGTGACCTACATTACAGCTATTTAATGAAGGATGATCTTGGGTCAACTTGCTAAAAATCAACACTGCTTGCCCTTATAACATAACTTCATTCTCTCACCCTGACATGTTTTTCTTACATCGATTAATGAGCTCTTCTATTTTTGTCTTTTCCATGTTTAACTTGCACAGAGAAAAAAACATCTAAGTTGATACATCTGAGTGTCAGGTAGAGAGGAACTGTGGAGCAGAGAGAATTTTGAGCAGAAGATTAAACTTGCAGGGCAGCTGTGGAAAGATAATGGTATAACCTATAAGAATAGAAGAATTCTCCCATTAAGGGAGAAAGCAGCAGAGAAGAAAATAAGGAGATAAGTGCTTTCTAGGGTATGATCATACACAAAAACAACTTACTTTCATTTACCAAGTGTACAATATATCAATTTTCAAGCCCAGAACAGAACATTAATAATAAATACAGATTTTCTTCTGTCTTCAACATAGACATTTTTCCCTTTTTATTTTTGTATCTCTCAAGCTGATAAAGGAAAACTAAAGAATAAACATGGATCAAAAAGGTGTTTCTTGGATTAAACCTGCTCTTAAATATTTGAACAGATTCTAAAATTTTGAATAAACATAAGCACATAGAATATATTTTTAAAATTCTTTGTGGGCAACTATCATTTTTAATAGGTCTGAAAAAATTATACTGCAAACAATAGGTTTGCCCCTTGTGAAGACATAATGTAATCTAGTGATATATATGATATATTAATTATATATGTGAATATGTTTACATATATAATAATATAAATATAATGCTAAGTATCAGTCTCCATTTTTGTAAGATTACTGACATTTTATGCTAATTTCAATGGTGTTTAATTACTTGGAATATTAAAAAAAAAAAGACAAATACATGCTAACAATTGACCACTAATGTGTCTCAAGTTCAAGTCCATGCATGCCCAAGCCTCTCCTTTCAGAAGTAACAGATCACTTTCAAATCCATCAACACAAAATTATGATTTTATTTCATTTTTGTAACAACAAACAAGTATATGAGGTCTATGTGAGATTTTTTCATTTGTCAAGCATCTCATAAATATGAGCTCCATGTGTTTCTGGTCAAACTGTGCCTCTCCCAATTTTAACACTATGTGGGTTCACCAGCAAAATGGCACAATACATTAATCCTGAGAAGGATGCTTGGATCAGAACTGACCACACCCTTGCCCTTGAAAGTACTTGAAGGAAACTAATCACGCCTTTCAGGCAGTGCAAAAGTCCAAAACTTTCAGACTGTCCTCATAGCCCTCATCCCTTGATACAGCTCTGTCCATTCCCTAATCTAAAATCTTTCTTGACCTTCCAAACTTTTGTACTATACTCTCTGAAACTTTTAACTCTCCTCTAGAGCTTCTAACTTTTCTCTAAATTTTAATTTCTTTTTTTCTTTCCTTCTTTCTTTCTTTTTTTTTTATTTCTGAGAGAGAGAGGGGCAGTGTGAGCAGTCGAAGGTCAGAGAGAGAGGGCAACACAGAATCAGAAGCAGGCTCCAGGCTCTGAGCTAGCTGTCAGCACATAGTCCGACACAGGGCTGGATCTCACAAATCGTGAGATCATGACCTGAGCCGAAGTCGGATGCTTAGCTGATTGAGCCACCCAGGTGCCCCTCTAAATTTTAATTTCAACGTTTTCATTCTAACAAAAATGTAGCTACTCCCTGAATTTGCTGCCTCTTTATAGCCCTAATGGCTGCTTTTTTCTTTCATATCCCATGAATATGAGATATCAAATTAGTGTTCTAATCCTCATTGCTGCTTGTAGAAAATGTTCTTTTTTTCCCACCTTCCATAAAAAATCCAGATCTTTGAAGCATAGTCCGTTAGACTGTACCCCAGGACACCATTCTACAGTCATGTAGATAGTGATGCTCTAGACACCATCTACTTTTGGATCTTTCTCTCTCATTGTTGTCCACTCCACCATTACTCTCCACCGTTACTTCTGTCATCATTCTTTGTGATCTCTGTATTCATGTTGATAACCATTTAACCCACAGGCTTCTCATTCATTGACTTTCTTATTTCCAATGATTTTATTTTTGTCCTTTCCACTTTAGCGATCCAATACCAAGGTTGTATCTCAGAAACTCTCATTAACAGTTACTCACTGCATCACTTTCCAAGTCTTTATTCAACAGCTTACTCTTTACTAATTTCTATCTTTCTAGATCATGTACAGCATACCTTGGAGGTACTACTGGTTTGGTTCCAAACCACCACAATAAAGTGAATGTCACAATAAACCAACTCAAATGATTTTTTTTGTTTTCTTGTGCATATAAAATGATGTTTAGGGGCAGCTGGGTGGCCCAGTCAGTTAAGCATTCAACATCAGCTCAGGTCATGATCTCACAGTTCCATGGGTTTGAGCCCTGTGTCAGGCTCTGTGCTGGTAGCTTAGAGCCTGGAGCCTGCTTCAGATTCTGTGTGTGTGTCTCTCTGCCCCTTCCCAACTCATGCGCTTTGTCTCTCTTTCTCTCAAAAATAAATATTTTAAAAACTTTAATGATGTTTATACTATATATAGTCTATTAAGTGTACTATAGCATTATGTCTAAAAAATGTGCATACCTTAATTTAAAAATACTTTATTGTTAAAAAATCTTAACCATAATCTGAGCTTTCAGCAAGTCATAATCTTTTTGCTGGTGGAGAGTCTTGCCTCAGTGATGATGGTTGTTGACTGATCAGGGTAATGGGTGCTAAAGGTAGGGTAACTGACAATTTCTTAAAATAATTCAACATTGAAGTTTGCTGCATCAGCTGACTCTTCCTTTCATGAATGATTTCTCTGTAGAATGCAATGATATTTGACAGCATTTTAACTTTCTGTAGAATGTCCTTCAAAATTATAGTTGATTCTCTCAAACTCTATTGCTGCTTTATTAACTAAGTTTGTATAATATTCTAAATCCTTTGTTGTCATTTGAAAAGTCTTCACAGCATCCTTGCTGGAAGTAGATTTCATCTCAAGAAACCACTTTCTTTGCTTATGCATGAGAAGCAACTGCTCATGCCTTCATGTTTGATCATAAGATTGCAGCAATTCCATCACATCTTCAGGTTGTGCTTCTAATTCTAATTCTCTTAGTATTCCCACCACATCTGTAGTTACTACTTCCTTTACTGAAGTCTTGTACTTCTCAAAGTCACCTATTAGAGTTGGAATAAACTTTTTCCAACCTTTTGTTAATGTTAATATGTGACTTCTTCCCATGAATCTTGAACGTTCTTAATGGTGTCTAAAATGGTGAATCCTTTCCAGGAGGTTTACAATGAATCACTGTCTATGGTGGCTATAGCCTTACAAAATTTATTTCTTAAATAGTAAGACTTAAAATTCAAAATAACTCCTGATTCATGGACTGTAGAATGGATGTTGTATTAGCAGACATGAAAACAACATTAATCTCATTGTACTTCTCCAGCAGAGCCCTGGGGTAATCAGGTGCATTGTCAATGAGCAGTAATATTTTGAAAGGTATCTGATTTTCTTAGCAGTAGTTCTCAAGAGTGGGCTTAAAATATTCAGTAAACCATGTTGGAGAAAATATTGCTATCATTCAGGCTTTGTTGTTCCAATTATAGAGCATAGGCAGAGTACATTTAGCATTATTCATAAGCATCCTAGAATTTTTGGAATAGTAAATGGGTACTGGCTTCATCTTAAAGTCACCAGTTGTATTAGCTCCTGACAAGAGTAAGCCTGTCCTTAGAAGCTTTAAAGCCATGCATTGACTTCTATTGATTTGCAACATGCATTGACTTCTCTTCTTTTTGGCTATGAAAGTCTTAGATGGCATTTTATTTTCATATAAAACTATTTCATCTACATTAAAAATCTGTTGTTTAGCCTAAGCACTTTCATTAAGTGCTTAATTCCTGGTAATCTGCTATAGCTTCTACATCAGCAATTGCTGCTTTACCTTGCATGTTTATGTTGTAGAGATCAGCTTCTTTCCTTAAGCTTCATGAGCCAACCTCTGATAGCTTTAAGCTTTTCTTCTGAAGCTTCCTCACCTTTTAGCCATCATAGAACTGAAGAAAGTTATGGCCTTCCTCTGGATTAGGTTTTAGCTCAAGGAAATGTTATGGCTGGTTTGATCTATGCAGACTGCTAAAACTCTCTCCATATCAGCAATAAGGCTGTTTTACTTTCTCACCTTTTGTGTTCACTGGATTAGTGCTTTTACTTTCCTTCAAGAACTTTTTCTCTGCATTCACAATTTGAATAACTGTTTGGCACAAGAGGTCTAGCTTTCGGCCTATTTCAGCTTTTGACATGCCTTTCTCACTACACATTTCCACCTTTTAATTTAAAGTGAGAGATGTGTGACTCTTCCTTTCACTTGAACACTTAGAGGCTGTTGTATGGATATAAAGTGGTCTAATTTCAATATTGTTGTGTGCCAGGGAATGGGGGAGTCCAACGAGACAGAAAGAAGGAAAAATGCCTGGTTGGTGGAGCAGTCAGAACACAACAATGTTTATCGATTAATCTTGCCATTTTACACAGGCATGGCTCATGATGCCCCAAAACAATTACAAAGTAACATCAAAAATCACTGATCACAGATAATAAAAATATAATAATAATGAAAAAGTTTGAAGTATTGTGAGAATTGTCAAAATGTGACACAGAGACACAAAGTGAGCAAAGGCTATTGGAAAAATAGGACTGATAGATCTGCTCAATTCAAGGTTGCTACAAACCTTAAATTTGTAAAAACAAAACAAAAACAAAAACAAATCAGTATCTATTAAGTACAATAAAGTAAAGTGCTATAAAGCCAGGGATGCATGTACTTCAATATCACAACTCCAAAGATGTTTGGATCTCAAGTCCATTGGCACATTTTAAAACTCTCTTATTTCTAGGGCACCTGGGTGGCTAGTTGGTTAAATGTCTGATTCTTGATTTCAGCTCAGGTCATGATCTCACAGTTTGTGATTTTGAGCCCCAAATAGAGCTTCTAAAAACAGTGCATAACACATAGAGCTCCATATCTATTTTTGAATAATTAATTAAAATCACATCATTAAAAATGTAATGAAAGATTCTCAAAACCTCTAGACTGAAAACAACTTTAATGAGAGAAAATAAATATCTGAGTAAATAGAGAGATATACCATGTTCATGGACTAGAATACTATATTGTTAAGATGTTGATGTATGGATTTAACAGAAGCCTGATCAAAATGCATATAAGCTTTTAATTTTACTTAATATTGACAAGCTAATTTTGAAATGTGCATGCAAATATAAAAAATATATATAATAGCAAAAACAACCTTGAAAGAAAGAATAAAATTAGAGGCCTTCTACTACTGATTTCAAGACTTGCTGCAAAGCTATATTAATGAAGACAGTGTGGTGTAGATATAGGGTGAGGAAATTAGATCAACAATATATATATCGTAAGCCTAAAAAGAGCCAAAAACACACACAAATAATTAATCTTCTGCAGAGCCATTAAAACAATCCAATGAATAAAGGAAATTCTTTTTTTTTTAATATTTTTTAATTTATTTCTAGGAGAGAGAGAGACAGTGTGAGCAGGGGAGGGTCAGAGAGAGAGGGAGACACAGACTCCGAAATAGGCTCCAGGCTCTGAGCTGGCAGTCACCACAGACTCCAACGCGGGGCTCGAACTCACGAACCGCGAGATCATGACCTAAGTGAAAGTTGGACGCTTAGCTGACTAAGCCACCCAGGCGCCCCGAATAAAGGAAATTCTTAACAATTAATGGTGTTGAAGCAACTGCATATCCAGTTGGAAAAAAAAAAAAAAGAAATACCACTATAACACAGTATACGTAAAATTTTAGTTAACACACCTAAAATTTAACTCTAAAGTTTCTAAAAGAAAATACAGGAGAGGGGCGCTTGGGTGGCTCAGTCAGTTAAGCGTCCAGCTCCGGCTTAGGTCATGATCTCACGATTCATGGGATCGAGCCCCATGTTGGGCTTTGTGCTGACAGCTAGCTCAGAGCCTGGAGCCTGCTTCAGATTCTGTGTCTCCCTCTGCCTCTGATCCTCCTCTGCTCACATTGTCTGTCTGTCTGTCTCTCTCTCTCTCTCTCTCAGAAATAAATAAAACATTAAAAATTTAAAAATAAAATAAATAAAATAAAATAAAAAAGAAAATACAGGAGAATATCTTCATAGCTTTAGGGTAGGATATATTCTTAGACAAGACACAGAAAGCTCTAATCATAAAAAAAAGGATAAACTGGACTGCATTGAAATAACACTTTTCTGCACAAAACCATGTTAATGAAATGAATAGATACGAATAGATAAGAGACAAACCAGGGAAATATATTCACAAAACCTAGATATGAAAAATAACTGATAACAGGATACGCAAATAACTTCTAGCAATCAATAAAAAGACAAACAACCCAATTAAAAATAGGAAAAATATTTACATAAATACCTCCCAAATGAAGACTATAAATGGCCAATAAACACATGGAAAAGTGCTCAGCATAACTGCTCATCAAGAAAATTCAGGTCAAAAGTTAAAAATATAACTACCTTATGATCCAGAAGATATACTAGTGATTGCCCAAAGAATACATAAACACTAATTCAAAGGGATCCATGCACCCCTATGTTTATAGCAGCATCCTTTTCAATAGCCAAGATATGAAGCAACCCAAGTGTCCATCAATTGGACACACAGTGGAATATTATTCACCATAAAAAAGAATAAAATCTATGAAGGGAGTTAGAGAGTATAATGCTAAGCAAAATAGGTCAGAGAAAAGCAAATACCATATGATTTCACTCATATATGGAATTTTTTTGATAGAATTTATTAAGTCAGCTAAGATACAGTGTATACAGTATGCTCTTGGTTTTGGGGGTAGATTCCCATGATTCATCACTTATATAAAACACCCACTTCTCATCCCAACAAGTGTCCTCCTCAATTTCCATCATTCATTTTCCCCTCTTCCCTGCTCCCTCCACTCCATCAGCCCTCAGTTTGTTCTCTGTATTTAAGAGTCTTTTATAGTTTGCCTCCCTTCCTCTCTGTTTTTAACTATTTTTTCCCCTTCCTTTCCCCCATGTACTTCTGTTACATTTCTCAAGTTCCACATATGAGTGAAAACGTATGATATATATCTTTCTCTGACTGATTTATTTCATTTAGCATAATACCCTGTAGTTCCATCAGGTTGCTGCAAATGGAAGGATTTCATTCTTTCTCATTGCTAATTAGTACCACTGTATATATAAACCACATCCTTTATCCATTATCATACAGAAGAATGAAACTAGACCACTTTCCTACACCATACACAAAAATAAACCGAAAATGTATGAAAGACCTAAATGTGAGACAGGAAACCATTAAAACCCTACAGAAGAAAACAGGCAACAACCTCTTTGACCTCAGCTACAGAATTTCTTGCTGGACACATCTCCAAAGGCAAGGGAAATAAATGCAAAAATGAACTATTGGGACCTCATCAATATAAAAAGCTTCTGCACTGCAAAGGAAACAATCAACAAAACTAAAAGGCAACTGACAGAATGGGAAAAGATATTTGCAAATGACATATTGGATGAAATTTAGTACCCAAAATCTATAAAGAACTTATCAAACTCAACACCTGACAAATAGTTCAGTCAAGAAATGGGAAGAAGACATAAATAGACACTTTCCCAGAGAAAATATCCATATGGCCAACAGACACATGAAAAGATGCTCAACATCACTCATCATCAGGGAAAAACAAATCAAAACCACATGGAGATACCACCTCATATCAGTCAGAATGGCTAAAATTAACAACTCAGGAAACAACAGATGCTGGTGAGGATGTGGAGAAATGTGAACCCTCTTGCACCACTAGTGGGGATGTAAACTGCTGCAGCCGCTGTGGAAAACAGTGTGGAGGTTCCTCAAAAAATTAAAGATAGAATTACCCTAGACCCAGCAATAGTACTACTAGGAATTTATCCAAAGGATACAGGAGTGCTGATTCATAGGGACACATGTATCCCACTATTTATAGCAGCGCTTTCAATAGTCATGAGTGGAATTTAAGGGAAGAAAAGAGCAAAAGGGAAAAAAGAGTGACAAAGAGAGACAAATAAAGAAAAAGACTCTTAATTCTTAATTATAGAGAACAAACTGATGGTTACGGGGGGGTGGGGAGGAAGAGGGGTTAAATAGGTGATGAGGATTAAGGAATGCACTTGTCATGTGAGCACCAAGTGAGGTATGAAAGTGTTGAATCACTATATTGGACGCTTGAAGCCAATATAACACTGTATGCTAACAACTGGAATTTAAATAAAAACGTAAAAAGCTCCAAAAAAAGGCAGAGAAAAAAAAGAAAATACAGATTAAAAGAACAATAATATAGAACTATATACCTACCAGAATAGTTAAAAATAAAAAGACTCACAATACTAAATGTAGCAAAGGATATAGAGAAAAAAGAATTCTCATAAATTGCTGGTAGAACTAAAAAATGATATAACATCTTTGGAAAAACATTTGGCAGTTTCTTATAAAGTTAAACATATACCTTCCATATGATCCTGTAATCCCACTCCTGGGTATTTACCCAAGAGATATGAAAACAGATGTCCACACACAACTTGTACATGAGTGTTCAGAGCAGTATTATTCATAATAGGCAAAAACTGGAAATAGCCAAATATCCTTCAACATTAGAAAGGGTAAACAATTTGTGGTATAGTCATTTTCATTTAATGGAATAGTACTCAGCAATAAAAAGGAATTAACTACTACTATGCAATGACCTGGATACATCTTTAAAAAGTTGTTGAGTTAAAGAAACCAGATTTAAAAAGTACTTATGGTAGAATTCAATTTATACAAATTTTCTAGTTTTCTATTTCATTACAGACTATTCCAAAACTTAATGGTTTAAAGAAATTGAAATTAGGTATTTTGCTCTCAAATCGGCAATATAGGCAAAGATTATTGTGAATAGTTCACCTCCACTCCATACAGTGTCAAGTGAGAATCTCCACTGGGACAATCAGACACACTCCCAAGATACCTCACTCATATGGCTGCAAATTAGTGTTGGATGTTGAAACTCAGCCAGGGCTGTTGGTTAAGATCTTCAGTTTCTTTCCATATGTATCTTTCTATGGGATACTTGGACTTCTTGGCCAGCTGGGTTCTGAGAGTGTCCCAAGATTCAGAAAACAGAAGCTCCGCATCTCTTAAAGCAGAACTTCCACCATTTCTGCTAGTTAAGTTTTATAGAGTCTCCCTATATTCAAGGATAGGGGACATGAATCCCACCTTTTAATGGAAAGAGTGTCAAAGAATATGTGGCCATCTTAAAATCTACCAGATATGGAATACAGAAAGCTAATATATGTTGATAGGAATCAGGATAGTGTTTGCCGTGGAGTAAAGAAAGTAGCCGGCATTGATGGGCAAAGCACATAAAGGAAATTCCTCAAGGGGTAAAAATGTTCTATATCTTCATTAAAGTGGTAGTTGAATAGGAGTAAAAAATATGTCAAAATTCATCAAACTGTAACATTAAAGATCCATGTATTTAACTGTATGCTTCTTTATGTGGAAGCAAGTTCCTCCTAAGCAAACATATTCACATTAACTGAAAGTTTCAAGTCAGTTTATTATATGCTCTGAATTCTCTTGAGAAACTCTTTTTTACTGATTACTTTTAAATTACTCTAGTAAAAGAAATCAGAAATATACTGTTTCTTAAATTATGTTCAAAGCCATTTTTAAGTCAAATAAGATCAAAACTGAAAATTCTGGGGAAAAACATTTTTATTCAGTTTATATATATATAAACTTATATATATATTCACCCATACATAATTTGATTTGATTATTTTTATTCAGGTTTTGCATTTGAGTTTTGAAAAAAATGGGGGAAAAATGGGAAAAAAAAGTCCTAACTAAAACCATTTAAAAATCAATTCAATCAATTTCTCATGTATATTCTTATGGTAACATCTGATTAAGAATCATTTTTGACAGCCTAAACTTGGTGCCCTTGATGAGCTTTAGTGAATATGAGTTCTTCAAGGGTTTCTTAAGTCACAAAAGAACTACTGAACTGTTAAGTATATTTTATTATATTCCAGTTCTTAATAATTGTTTCTCTGCATATAGTGCTAAAGGCAATTCCTTTAAAAAAATTCCATTAACCAGAATATTCTGGGGTTTTTTTTTTAGGAATTTTGGAAAGAAGATAGCATAATAGAACTTTAAAAGTATAAACATTATTCATGACAGTTTATTTCAGTTGCAAAATTAAAGAAGTGTCTATGTGTACTAAGAATTTTAGCCGGAGGTTTTGTGCCTTGAGCAACAGTACTAGCAGTTGTCTCTTCCTGAGCAAGGTTTCTTCATGTGAGCCTGTCTTCTAAGTAGGTCATTCCAATGGTTCAGAAATTAGTGTTGATGAGTTAGCTATGGATTATGTTCCCAGAGATTCCTTACTGAAACTATTACTAGAACTTTATGTGAACTCTATCTTCTTTCCCTCCCAGTCTGTCTTCTCTTCAAGGAATCTTCCTCCAAATACAAGTTCATGGCTATTGAATGTCGTAGGTGAGTTCATACTTGTGTTTGCAATTAGAGGAAAATAACACTTGACTATCTTTCAACTCCATTCTTTCTTCTATGTTTGCAGACAGTGCTGCCAAGCACATGAATTGTCATGTGCATTTGACCAGTCTCCTTTTCATACTAGAACCCCTGTTAGCATTTGATGCTATACATGCCCAAAGCATGGTATGTATATAAAGGGTCAGCCACCAGGGAGAAGGGCTTGATGCCCCATATCTCTTGGAAATCCTTTTTCATACCGTTGGACAACCAGTAATTTCAGGAGTAACATCATGAATGTACTAAGGTAATGCTAATGTAGTGCTCTACCATATCTACCCACTTCTAAAGTAAACCATCCCTCAAAATAATCTCTTTCCTCTCTTCACATCCCAATTCCTTTGACAGTCCCCAGGTTTTTAGCATAATAAAATAAATAAATCCTTCTACAATAGATGATTAATAGGTTTAGACTTCACAGGACCACTTATAGAAATTGATTCCTAATTAATGGAAGAGTATCAGAAGTGTTGAAAGAAGGGTATGTAAATGTATATTTTTTAGCACAAGCCATGTGTTCCAGGCTTATTCTGGGATCTCCACTAAAAAGTTTTCCCCTGTTTTGCCCTCATTATGTTGGGTTACCAGAAGAATAAGTTTCAGTGACTTGAAAGCCCATTCAGAAACGTGTCAATCAATATAACAGTGAGTTGAGAGTTGCTGTTTAGGGGAAAAAGGAGTGGTATAAGGATATTTTTATTTGTTTGTCTACATGAGATTATTGTGGAGTTCTGGATGAGTAGGGATATTCAGTCTGCCTGAATAGGTTCATCCTTCCACTTTTTAACATATCAAAATACTGGGATGTCTGGGTGGCTCGGTCAGTTGAACATCCAACTTTGGTTCAGGTCATGATTTCAGTTTGTGGGTTTGAGCCCCACATTGGGCTTTGTGCTGATGACATGAAGCCTGCTTTGGATTCTCTGTTTCCCTCTCTCTCTGCCCTTCCCCTGCTTGTGCTCTCTCTCTCTCTCAAAAATAAACATTTAAGAAAAAGTAAAATAAAATATCAAAATACTTTCATACTAGTTAATAAAGAGTCACTACTCCAAACCCCTTCAAGGACTTCCTATTTTTCCAAGAACCTGTCCCAGATCTTTCAAATTCCCTAGGAGCCAGTAATTCAAGGGTTAATGTCTCACATATCATGGTAGAGTGCCTCTGAGCCCCTGCTCCAGCACCATGATAGGTGTCTATTCTAATTGGTTAGTGCCCACATGACACCAGTTAAGGTTATAATGAAAGCTGATGAGATCATACAAGTGTATACTTTTTTCTGCTAATCATTTGCATATATAGAGTCAACTCTGAGTTAGCTATATCAGTGACCAACTGATAAATTAAAACACAGAAAATCACATTAAATCCTTTTCCATTTTACTCAAGAATGCATTATGTGATTTTCAGCAAATTCAATCCCTTAACTATGGTTTTCAGCTAGTAGCAAAAGTCATTAATACAAACTAGGCTGTTACTATTTCCCAAATATCCAAGATAACCAACACCCAAGGGAAAGTAAGGGAATAAACAAGTATTGAGCATTTTCCCATGCCAGCCTCTGTTATCTCATTAAATTCTCACACAACCCTGTAAGTATCATTATTCCCATTTTGCAGATGGCAATTTAATGCTCAAAGTTGTATTTTATACCACACAGCTCTCTAAGCACCAGCACAAAGATGATCTATTTTATGCCTTTCCAAAAAAAATGTGAAAAATATGACTGTGCCAATTTTATTTTAGGAAACCAAGAATCAGAGAGGTTAAGTAACTTCTCAGGATTATACACAAAAGGGAACAGACCTTCAGTGAGAACTGAGATTTTTAGACTTCTACTCCAGACTCCCACTTCCTGGGAATGTGAACTTGGTAGCATCAGGACAGCACTATTTGAGAAATATATTGCATGCAGTCTCTGTCCCCTATTTCAAGATACCTCTTAGAAGCAGCATAGCTCCTGTGTGCCTCCTCTTACCCTCTTTCCCTTTGCCACCAGTCCTCATCAGAGCCTTATTATTGGTGACCCCTCTGCTGAGACTGCCCATGACAGTCCCTCAGAACTGTGCGTCAACACACACACACACACACACACACACACACACACTCCCCTCTCCTCACCTTAGCAGGATTTTGATTAGTTAGAATTTTAAAAGTTCACAGAATCTCTCCCTTGTTTTAAGATGAGGTGTCATTTTTTGTTGCAGACAGCCTCCACCAGGCAGAAAGGAGAGTCCAATGTTTTCAGCGTGACTGTGCGCTGGGAAAGAAAGCCTGTTCTTACCAGTGTGTAAACTCTCATTCTCCCCCCTGTTCACGTAAACAAATTAATCTAATCATGAAAGGGTGCGTTAAAAAGAAAGGAAGGGAGAGAGCGAAGGCGAGGGCAAAGAAAGACAAAATTGAGGAGGGGGGAGCAAGAATAAAGACTCCAAACAGAGATTGCCATGGAAGAAGAAAGAATGTTTCCCAGTGTAAAGGGCTCTTCTTTCAGAAGAAAACTACTTCTGGCTGCAAAATAAGCCTCCTACTGCTAGACTATTTAACTCTGTCCAATCTCCAGGGGTTCTATCCAAATTAATTTCATTCCTTTGTCAGGATCCTCCCGTCTTTAGTTACCCTCCTCCATCTGTCCCCTTTGAAAGATCACTGGGCACTCCAGCTTCAATATCCTTCTTCCCAGCTGCCTTGGACTTAAATACCAATCTCTCACACTGCATCAGCTCATCCAGGGACTTAGGGAGTGAGAACTAATTGGCAAGAGCCATCCCCTGTACTACCAAGAAAACCACAAACAAATGGAAAATGCCAAGCTTGTTTTAAATAAAAAGTTATTCCTATAATTGTTAATTCCATAATTACCATGTTATGTAGCTCTGGCAATCAATCTCTCCATTTATATTTTTCTCCAGAAAATCTGCTTTTAAGGAAGTAATTACATATGTCAAATAATTTTAGTAAAAAAATTATCTGAAATGCAAGCCAGCTATTTAGCTAGCATTCCCCAAACAATAGAACCATCCATACAGTGTTTTTGTTCCAGAGGGCATAATTGAGATCATCTAGTCAATCTCTTCATTTTTAGGTGAGAAAACTGAGGCACAAAGGGCCTGAATATTTCCTTTCTGTACTACACAGTTCGTGGTGACGCTAAGAATAGAAATGAGATCTGAGTTATGGTCCAATGATCTGATCTCTTTGTTGTAAAATGTGAAGATAGATAAAGCCAGAAAGGGTTTACATTTAGAACAATGTGAAGCAGTTTTATATCAATAATAAGCCCACAAATATAAACATGTGGCCACTTTTCAATCTCTAGTTCTTTTTTCTTTTCACCACTCACGTTTTATGTTAAGAAAGAAAAGCTATTCTTCACATAAATCTAGCAAACATTGAAAGGGAAACGTGCTGCCTCAGAAATCATATATAATGTGCTTTTGAATCAATTCCACATGCTTGGAGTTATCCACTTCTCTGACTTACCTTAACATTTTTCTCTTCCATGACTACGGATAACTGTGTGTTGGCTAAATTAAAATAAAACAAAGAATATAAAAAAAATAAGAATGTTCTAGGGAACTCTGGGAAGTCTTAAATGTAAGTAAGCAAATAAACAAAAAGTTTCAACAACTTCATAAAATGTATATTTTTTATAGTTTCCCCCAAAATAGCCACTGGTATTTAATATGACCACATGCAAACCCTCATTTAATTTTCCTCATCCCAGTTTTGAAAGCTGGCTTGCTATAGCTCCATAGTATCTTGCTTCTTCTACCCTAATTATACTTACCTCTGTTTTTCCTTTTCTGAATTTTCTTCTGCCAAATACTCCTTACGTGTGATTCTGTCACCAAGTCTTTGCTCTTTTCCCACTCTGGACAAGAACAATTTCATCTTCTTTGTTAGCTTTGTCCATTTGAAAATAAATAATCGCCTTTATGTATTCCTCTTCCTTAAATTCAGGACTTCATAAATTTCCATGATTATATTTTGTTGTTGACATATATAATTAATTATATAATCTGAACATTCTGCTTTCCATTTAATTTAAGTCAATTTAACAAACATCTACTCTCCACTTATTTTATGCAAAACACTGTGTTAGACTGTGGCATAAAAAAAATGAACAAGTTATATTCCTTCATGTCAAGGTAGTTACTTGTCAGTCAGGGATGTCTTCTCCAAAAGAGGATAATAATGCACTGAGAAGGGCACATTACATTTGTGATATTCTTGGTTTATATAAATATAGAGCCTGAATCAAGTCATGAGAAAACATCAGACAGAGACTTTCTACAAAATAACCATTAAGACTCTTCAAAAGTCTCAAGGTTATGAAAACCAAAGACTGGGGAACTGTCTCTGACTGGAGAAAATTAAAGAAACATGATACATAATGGACCAAATAAAGGACATTAGTGGGATAATTGCTGGAATCTCAAAAAAGGGTATGAATTAGTTAATGGCAGTGTATCAATCTGGTTGGCAGTGAATCAATTTTCTGGTTCCGATCATTATGTTATAGCTATTTAAGTTATTAAGATTTGGGGAAGCTGGGTGAATCGTGTACAGAATTCTTTGTACAATTTTTGCAAGACTGAAATCATTTCAAAATGAAAGGTTTTTGTTTCAAAAAAATTAGAGCGACATACAATACAAATGTAAGACAAAGGAAAGTGAGGATTTCTCTTCAATGAATGGGTGAAAGGGAGGGAATGAGGTGAACAGCAGAAGAATTCTGGAAGATGGAAGCATCTGAGCTGGGATTTGAGACCACTGATACTGAGGTATTTTAGGCAAAGAAAAGAGCAGAGTTACAAGCAGCAAAAAAAGCAAAAAGCAAGGTGTGTTTGGATAGAAGTAAACATACTCTTTTGGAATTTAATGTCTTTGAGAGGGAAGTAGTACAAGACAGAAGCCAGACTTAAATATTTTTATGTCTCTGTAGTAGGCTGCAAAATGTGTCTCCCCACAAAAATGTCCATATTCCAATCCCCAGAGACTATGAATACATTACTTTTCATGTATAGAACCCTTTGCACATGTGATTACATTAAGGATCTCGAGAAGGGAAGAAGATTCTGGATTATACAGCTGGGCCCAACAGAATCAGTAGGGTCCTTATGAGAGAAAAGGAAGAAGATCCAGTGCTGGAGGAGATAGAACAAAGAAAGCAGAGGTTGGAGTGACAGGCTTTGAAGATGAAAGAAGAGGCCATGAGCCAAGGAATCAGATGGCTTCTTGCAGCTGGAGAAGACAAAGAAATACATTTTCCCCTAAGTATGCAGAAGAAATACAGCCTTGCAAGCACTGTTATTTTAGACTTCTGACCTCCAGTACTATAAGAGAATAAATTTGTGTTGGTGTAAGCCACTAAATTTGTGCTACCTTGTTAATAGCAGCAATGGGAAGCTAATACAGTCTCCATTACCTTACTTTCAGACCATTTCAGCTTTAATTCCATTTGGACTATTATTGTAGTCTCCTACCCACTCTTTCAGCTTCTATTCTCCAGCTCTCTCCTCTATGAAATGATTTACATTTATTTTTTTCAGGTCCTGGACTGTTCATGTCATTTCTCTAAACCAAAGTTCTCAAGGGTCTCTAGTACCTGCTAAAAAACATCCATGTTATTATCTTGGCATTTAAGAATCTTACCCCAACATGCATTTCCAACTTTCTGGGTGTCTCTGCAGCAATAACTTTTCACACAAGCAAATTAATTTTGTCACAGTCTCTTGGGCTCTCCTCCTGCATTTAAGAATGTCAGATTTAAAGGTCCAGATCATGTTCCCACTCTTCATATCCTAGCCCATAGTGATTTCTCTCTCATCTGAACAACTGCAGTCTTTACTGATTGTCCTCTAAAACTCCCATTCTATCTGTTTCTAGGGCTCTGGCCTGAAGTAAAGGGCCCCCCAAAACCACAAACAGCTTAATGTCTAAGAATTTAAACATGGAAAAATCCCAGTGAATGGGATAGCCGTTGAAGGCATGTACATTGTAAAATATGTACAAATCTGGGATGCAGGTTTAGAAAACACTCAAGTTAACAATCAATAAAACTAATAGACAACTGACAGAATGGGAAAAGATAGTTGCAAATGACATATCAGATAAAGGGCTAGTATCCAAAATCTATAAGGAACTCATCAAACTCTACACCCGAAAAACATATAATCCAATGAAGAAATGGGCAGGTGATATGAACAGACACTTCTCCAAAGAGGGCATCCAGATGGCCAACAGATACATGAAACGATGCTCAGCACCCCTCCTCATCAGGGAAATACAAATCAAAACCACACTGAGATACCACCTCATGCCAGTCAGAGTGGCTAAAATCAACAAATCAGGAGATTCTAGATGCTAGCGAGGATGTGGAAAAACGGGCACCCTCCTACACTGTTGGTGGGAATGTAAACAGGTGCAGCCCCTCTGGAAAACAGTGTGGAGGTTCCTCAAAAAATTAACAGTAGAACTCTCCTATAGCCCAGCAATAGCACTGCTAGGAATTTACCCAAGGGATATAGGAGTGCTGATGCATAGGGGCACATGTACCCCAGTGTTCATAGCAGCACTCTCAACAGTAGCCAAATCATGGGAAGAGTCTAAATGTCTATCAACTGACAAATGCATCAAGAAGAGGTGGTTTATCTATACGATGGAATACTATATGGCAATGAGAAAGAATGAAATCTGGCCATTTGCAGCAACGTGGATGGAATTCGAGGGTGTTATGCTAAGGGAAATAAATCAGGCAGAGAAGGACAGATACCATATGTTTGCACATATAGGTGGATCAGGAGAAACTTAACAGAGGACCATGGGGGAGGAGAAGGGGGAAAATAGTTGGCAAGAGGGAGGGCGGCAAACCTTGAGAGACCATTGAACACTGAGAACAAACTGAGGGCTGATGGGGGCGGGTGGAGGGGAAAAGGGGTGAGGGGCATGGAGGAGGGCACTTGTTGGAATGAGCATTGGGTGTTATATGGAAACCAACTTTACAATAAACTATAAAAGCACAAAAAAATTTTTAAAAAAGAAAAAAAGGAAACACTCAAGTCAATCAAAGTGTGTAAGGTAGAATTCAGGAAGACTAAAAGCAATAAAGAAAAAATGTTCCAGACAACATGCTATAATGGTTATGTGGCTCTGTCATGATGTTTTCCAGGTTCAAAACCTACATCTATCACTGGGCAGTTTTAGTTCCATAACTGAGATCAATGTTGATTAAAATAACTGTCTTTCCTCATGATGTTATCATAAGCAAATCTTGTGATTATAGCATTTAGTTTCACACATAGACCTTCCTACCAAGAAAGAATCTACCAGCATGAACTGTGGTTTCCATTATAAACTTATAAACTGACATTTGGGTTCACACATCACCCTCTTGTTAATTTGGTTATTAAGTTAATTACTTAGGTTAAGTCCGAAATCACACAAATCAAATGAAGGAGCTAAAGCAATTTGCTGCATTGCTCTGGCCAATGAAAATAACTTTGCCTTGGTTGTCTGTAAGGATCAAATCCACCAGATTTTATTGTTCAGCTTTTCACTGTAATTCGCATCGATAGCCTCCTTGCGCACCTGGCATTGTCCCTGAAAGTGCCGGGCAGCTGATCCATTGAAAACAGTAACAGCTGTGAAGCTTAAATCATTTCATGTTTCAGTAAGATGACAACAACATGATACGCAGGCAGCAGACGGGAAATTCCTTTTGGAAGTTGCTTGTTGAAAATGCACAACAGCAAAGAACATGCAATACAGTTGTGTGCTTTAAACTCTGCAGATAGAAGCCAGTGATACTCTCAGATACTCAGAAAAATTTGGTGATTCACATTTTCATAGAGATGCCAAGAGGATATTATCTATCTTAGCACATACCTTAAATCCCATAAATCTCATGCTGAAATGAAACTGGAGAAAACTAAGAATCACTTCTTGACCTGGTTCATAATTCCCTTCATATTATGATATTGAGTCACATTAATTAATATGGCTATGAACACCTTTTGATGAAATCCCTCTATATTCATTTTATTCAAATTCTTTGGTAAATGATTATAGAACTATACATTCCCAAACACCAATATTTGTATGTAACAAAAGAAAAAGAAATATCACATACTTATTTGCATAATTTCTCACTGCCCTATAATAGTATGCCACTGCAAATTAGCACAACCAATTAAATTAAGTCAAACTCATAAAAACTTAGTCTTCAGAAAGAAGGTGACTCAATTCAGAAACCTATAGATTACCAGAAATTCAGAGGCAGTAGAGATGCACAAATTCAAGAAGCTCTCTAGCTGACCTTTAAATGATTTTGAAGAAAAGGGCAGCTCCTACTTGAGTAGGAGAAAGAAGTGCTCACCTAAGTGAAAATATCTGGCAGGCACCAGGCTGGGTCCTCTGCCCCAAATGAATCTCAAGGCACCTGTCTGAAGGCCTGTCCTTCTGCTATTTTTGAATTTGAAAGCAAAAGACCTCTTTTTAAATCCAAATATCCCAGTCAGGGCACTACCTCCTTATGTATCACCAGGATCCTTTGAAAATCTGGTCTTTAATGCTCACTAATCAAGTATAAGTTATTTTCTTGTTTAAAAATCATCAGTGGATTTTCATTGTCTCTAGCATGGAATCCTAACACTTCCTGACGTGGTCTTTGACACTTTGACTTCAACATATCTTTTCTTCTTTCTCATTTTGTAAGCTCTGTTTAATGAAAGCTTTCCAATTATAAAAGTTACATGTGCTTATTATAAACAATTTAAAAATAGAAAGAAATAGAAATATTAAAACAAAAACTAAAGCCAGAATTAGCCACTATTATTCATATTTAATTTTATTTCCTGACAATTGCTTTTTCCTGTGTGGATATACATTGTTTCTCTTTTTGTTCTTATTTCTATATCAGGCCTAATTTAAGCACTTTCATGAATATTTTTAGCCCTACTAGCTAGGAATTCATTAGAAAAAGATCATAATGAAACGATTTTAGTCTACAAGTCATTAAAGAGAGCTACAGTAGGATAATATTTTTTATGTTAGCCAACATTCCTGACTGGTTTTTTTTCTTCCTTGGATTTCAGTGTTAGAGAAAAATCTAGGGAAGTCAAATTATTGACTTTTGAGCTTGAAAACCCTAATCTTTGAGGACCTCATAACATAAGCTTATACCATAAAGTATAGATCTAGAGGTTTCATAGGGTATCCAACTTTTTCTGGTTTGCTCAGGACTGTCCTGGTTTTAAAAAGTTAGTCTCATGTCCTCAGAACATCTTTAGTTGCAGGAATATCAGAACAGCTGGTCATTGTAGTAAGAACCAGGTTTTCTTGCTCCATGTTGAGCTAAATATTCTATGGACTTGGAAAGCAAGAGTCTCTGAGGCAGGCCCATGTGCCTTGCCAGCAGTCACACCCTGGGAGGACTCATTAGATGGCAGGTAGGTTAGGGAATTTGAGAGGAGAAAACCTGTCTTGTCTTCTTTCCTTACTAGTATCCGTAAGGCAGCAGTAGGTCAAGAGACAGAAAGAAAAAATTCTGATTATCTTCATTTTGCCCCCTGAGAAACAGGAAATGAGAAGATGGAGGGGTGAGGAGAAAAGCAGAGGAAATGATGGATAAAGGAAATGTGAAAAGACACTGACCAGGGACTGAAACTACAGCACAACAGGTGGCCCTCCTAAAAGCAGAAGCCTAGGTCAGTCAGCACAATGATATCACTGCTTCCAACTATATCCAACAGCCTCACTCAGGGGCTAATGAGACGGCCCCTGAAATGATTGGCCACAGTTTCTCCAGAGAGTATTTGAAAAATCACTGACTAGTTGAAACCCCTCCTTTTATAGATGAAGAAACAGAGTCCCAGAGGAATGAAAACTTACTCAAGGTCATTCACTTAGTAGTAGAAGCAGAACCAAAAACCAACATTTTATACTTACCATGGTCACAAATTGTTTGAAATGATATAACTATTACAAGACCTATTTTATGGATAGAAATAGAAATACCTATTTCAGGAAAGTATCGGGTCTTGAAATTTTACCCTACTTGTGAACTAACAAACGAACCTGTTATTATTTAGTGGATACTGACAAAAGTCATGAGACCCCTGGGTCAGAAACAAAAGACTCTATTACTCACAGCAAAAGCGGTGGTGAGCTTCATGGTTACTTGCTTCAGGTCCCCATGCTCCCAAGTTTCATGAGGGCAACACAAAGGGCCATGACTGATGCCTACAAACAAAATGGGTTGCATTTAGAGGACAGAAATGCTAAGTTTCGGGATTCACTACTTTTGTAATAAATAGAAGTAAACTAGCCTTGCTCTGGGAGAAGAGAGTACCTCACCTCTCAAAATTGCTTGCTGCAAACACAACTCTGATAAATGGTTTGTTAAAGAGTAGTGAAAGCCTTGCATTCTTGGTATATCCAGCAAGAATGTTCAGGGCAGCTCAGGGCCAATGACAGATTATCTCTCCCAACAATTATCATTTAAACTAAATGGAGAAAGAAACTTATATAGTTATATGGCATAATACTGCCCACTAGTTTTTCCATTCTTCCAAAGATTAAGATTTTACTCACCACATTAAAGGTAATAAATGTTTTCCAAATATTGTGGTACTTTCTAAATACTTTATGTATTTCTATAACCACTTATTCCACATATCACTGTTAAAGTATGGCTATTTAACAGGGGTGATATTCCAAATATCTAATATGGGCACCAATTAATCAGAACACAAACTGGGTATAAATAAAAAATATACCTCATGACTGTGCTAGCTACTAAGGTCTACTAAGACTAAGCTCATGTTTAACTTAGAATACAGAAAGTTGAACACCAAGAATTTATTGAAGTATATAAAAAATGTACAGCATTCACTTAGGGAGAAGGTAAACAAGTGAATGCACATTAGTGATCATGGCCCTAGTCTGTTTGATCTAATTTAATTGCAAGTCAATCCAGAAAACAACTTCATGGGTCAGAAAAAAAAGTTGTTAATTTCCTGACTTTCAAATGAATATGAGGAAACCTGTTTGCATAGAAATTAGCTTGTTTGGAAGGCCAGGGTAAAGTATGGTTTCAGCTAAAAGGAATTTTCTAGGGAGCAGCTGTTTGAGAAAGGTCAAAGCATTCTTTTAATTAACAAAAAGGTAAAATAATTTTGGGAGATGTTTTTATAGTCTTGAGGAAGTATTATGTGTGACTAAATCTCTTGGGATAACACAGTGGCACTTAAATGCTTCTTTTACATATTGTCAGTGGAGTCTATCTGGTTAGTCTCTCCAGGAGGTAAAATATAATTGACAGTGTGAAAAATTTCCCCCCCAAAATTCTGTTACTTTTGCTCTCATTTGGAAGAAATGCAAAGGCCCACACATGGCTCATAGCTACTCAATCAGCCACTTATAAACCCAGAAACATCTCAAGGAGAAAGTTCTTGCTTACTTTCCTCTAATCTTCTCAAGGAAAATTATTTTACCATTTGTTTCTTTTTTTTTTTTTTTTTTTTTTTTTTTAGTTTTTGTTTTAATTCAACTTTGAGAAAGCATACTACCATTTGTTCCCTTGGAGTGACAGCAACTACATCTTGCCTTGTGGCTCTAGAAGATCCAAATAAGAGAGGCACAAATGATCTTGTCTGTTGAGCAGAAAATCCAACGTACAAAAACGAAGTGCTTTCAGATGTACCGAGTACCAGTTGTGTGGTAGAATGATATCTGAACAATGATCTGTAGGGCTATGTTAATTCAAATTGTCTGGACAATTGTATCATATTTGTACCACAAAGATATGGAACCTGTGTCAATAGAGAGAACTAGGAAACAAATCAAAGTGTGCCTCAAATCTTCGTTATACCATTACCACCACCCCATGACCTTTCTTAAAATACAGAGTAGCACATTTACCAAGTGATGAGCACCATGTGAGGCATCTTCATATGTTGTATCATTTCATCCCCACAATAACCCTATAGGGCGGCTTATTATTTCTGTTCTGCTGATAACAGAAACAAAAGAACAAATCATACTTTATGAACTCTTCAGAATTTCATAATCATAAAAGCTGAAAGGGAACTATTTTCATTTCAGTATGCATATTTGGGTTTCACTATCTACAACTGATTTTATTTTAAACTAAGTGTTGCAACATAGGCATGGAAGAAGGGAAGCTGTAATCTTTGTATTATTTATGAGTTCTAAAGATTTTAACTAGCCCTGTTATACTTCCAAGGACGTCAATATATCTGTTTCTTCTGGCTTTCATAACCTTGGGGGACTAAAACAGAAATTCATTCTATCATACTTCAGAAGGCCAGAAATACAAAATCAAGGTGTCAGCAGTGCTGCACTTTTCCAAAGGCTCTAGGAGAGAATCTTTTCTTGCCTCTTCCAGGAAGCTCTCGTGGTTCCAAGTGTTCCATGGCTCATCCTGCATCACTCCCATCTCTGCTTCCATCTTCACATGGCCTCCCCCTCTGTGTCTGTGTCTTCTCTTCTGTGTCTTATAAGGATTCTTTTCCCTGGATTTGGGAACCATCCAGTAATCCAGGATGATCTCATCTCAAGATCCTTAATTAATCTGCAAACACATTCATAAGTCCTGGGGGTTAAGACATGGACATGCATTTGGAGATCCACTATCTGCCCATAATAGGTGAGGTTAGACAAGGTAATCAAGTCTCCCCTTCTTGTAGTATAATATTTGCAAGTAACAAATAAAAGGCAATCTGAAAATACAAGTCATGTAAACAAAAACTCCATGAAGACAAAGGTTTTGTGTTTTATTTTTTTTTTCTCTGCTGTATTCTAAGTGCCTGGCACATACTAGATGTTCAATTAATATTAATTGAATGAAGGAGCTCATGGGTTATATATGAATGTCAGGGTTGGAGGAAAGTTTTAGAAGAAATAATATTTAGAAGAATTAATTGCCTTCATTGATGACTTGTCCATTGCTTCTGACTATAGCTATGAAGCAAGCTAGGATCTCAATTCTCAGTGCCCAGACTGAGGAAATAACTTGGAACACCTGGATAGGCAAGAAAAAAAAAGATTGACTTGGCTGTAAAGGTTTTCCCTAAGAGATAAAGCCAAAAGTCAACATTATGCCCAAAGAGTCACAGGAGAAATCAGAATTGTGATCCATTCCTATATTAGTTTTAGTGTGATTCTCTCAAGTGAAAATACCTAAATAAGTTAGTTGTGATATCATGTGTGATAGTGACATTCCTCTAGAGGCAGGACTCTCAAGAATTAGGAAGCATCAGGATCCTAGTCGAGAGGACTGGAGCCCAGGGCTAAGATGCATTCCTAACATGGAAAAGCTACAGTGCCATAAAAAAAAAAAAAAAAAAAAAACTTACACAGAATCCCAATTTTGCGTTCTAGAGAAATATGGTAGGAGTTGAGAGAAGTCTGTGGCTCCGTGGCCTGCATACCTGTAAGTTACAACCCATATACCACTAGGATGGGAAATGTATCCTTTTATGGCCTGCTCTGACCAGAATCTTAGCTTAGCAAATGATGGAGCTGAGCCATCAGGAAAAAAAAAAAATCCTCCATGTCAGCAGCTAAGCTGCACAAGGGAAAAACAGACACCTTCAACGGATGAAAATATGGAGTGAAGTGCATTCCAGCCAAAGAAAACACATGATAGAATATACAGAACCAGGAAAAGACAAAACTTGTTTGAAAAATGATAGATGGTGCATGGCCAGTAGTTTGGGAAACAACGCTGTAACATTCTAAAGAAGCCAGTTGTGGATAAGGAAATGAAAACTACTATTTTTTAATCTCATTTAATTTTACAGCAACCTTTCAGGTTCCCTCAAAGAATAAGAAACTAAAGTTTAGCTGGGTTAAATAACTTGCTCAGGTTTAATCAGTGGAGCAGACAGGATTCTAAATCAGGATTGTCTTGACTTCAAATAATAGGCAGTCTCCATGGGATGTGAGACTAGATCTGTGTTTCTCTTCAGAATGTGAAAGACACCCTCCAGAAATGTTTAATACAATTAACATGCATGTGTTTTGAAGAAATGCAAAGGACACCAGAGATAGGTATATCTCTTAGGAGCTTATTGCAATGATCCAGATATAAGAAGACAAGTCCCATTCTAAAATGATAACAAAAGGAGAACATAACATGCTATATTGGCTGAAGTCAATACTCTGTCCCAGAAATCCAAGTGGTATATTTAAGTACACAGATTTTACATTTTTAAAAATATTTATTAATGGTTTTAGGAGATGAAATAGAAGACAAGAGGAGCCACTTAAAAGGACCCAAGATTTAAGCCTCATTCCTGTTTTGGAAAATCACTTTCTTTTTTCTATTAAAAACATAGGAAGATTTTAAAATATCAGAGAAATCAACATTAACTTCAAATAAATGAGAGTAATTTATTAAGTAATTTTCTTGCTTCCCAAAATGGCTTGATGATTTATGAATGCCATAAAGACAGTAAAGCTCTCACATGAAAGGTGCTATGTAGAATGAAAATGTTTACAGTGTCTTTATTTTTTTAAATAAAGCATACCAGTGAGGTGCTTTGTAATTCATAAATGTGTATTATAATTTAGGAGTCGAAATCTGTTTTTATAATTTCATCTTTCTTTTTTTTAACAATTTATTGTCAAGTTGGTTTCCATATAAAACCCAGTGCTCATCCCCACAAGTGCCCTCCTCCATGCCCATTATCCCTCAGTCTGTTCTTAGCATTCAAGAGTCTCATGGTTTGCCTCCCTCTCACTCCCCAAACTATTTTTCCCCTTCTTCTCCCCCATGGTCCTCCATTAAGTTCCTCCTAATCCTCCGATATGTGCAAACATATCGTATCTGTCCTTCTCTGCCTGACTTTTTTTCGCTTAGCATAACACCCTCAAGGTCCATCCATGTTGCTACACATGGCCAGATTTCATTCTTTCTCATTGCCATGTAGTATTCCATGGTATAGATAAACCACATCTTGATCCATTCGTCAAATGATGGACACTTAGGCTCTTTCCATGTTTTGGCTATTGTTGAGAGTGCTGCTATGAACATTGGGATACATGTGCCCCTATGCATCAGCACTCCCGTATCCCTTGGGTAAATTCCTAGCAGTGCTATTGCTGGGTCATAGGAGAATTCTACTGTTAATTTTTTGAGGAACCTCCACACTGTTTTCCAGAAGAGCTGCACCAGTTTACATTCCCACCAACAGTGTAGGAGGGTGCCCGTTTCTCCACATCCTCGACAGCATCTAGAGTTCTCTGATTTGCTCATTTTAGCCACTCTGACTGGCATGAGGTGGTATCTCAGTGTGGTTTTGATTTGTATTTCCCTGATGAGGAGGGGTGCTGAGCATCGTTTCATGTGTCTGTTGGCTATCTGGATGTCCTCTTTGGAGAAGTATCTGTTCATATCTTCTGCCCATTTCTTCACTGGGTTGTTTGTTTTTCAGGTGTGGAGTTGGGTGAGTTCCTTATAGATTTTGGATGCTAGCCCTTTATCTGATATGTCATTTGCAACTGTATTTTCGCATTCCGCCGGTTGCCTATTAGTTTTATGGATTGTTTTCTTTGCCATGCAGAAGCTTTTTATCTTGATGAGGTCCCAGTAGTTCATTTTTGCTCTTGATTCCCTTGCCTTTGGGGATGTGTCAAGTAAGAAATTGCTGCGGTGGAGGTCAAGGAGGTTGTTTCCTGCTTTCTCCTCTAGGGTGTTGATAGTTTCCTGTCTCACGTTCAGGTCCTTTATCCATTTTGAGTTTATTTTTGTGGATGGTGTGAGAAAATGAACTAGTTTCATTCTTCTGCATGTTGTTGTCCAGTTCTCCCAGCACCATCTGTTAAGGAGGCTGTCTTTTCTCCATTGGATACTCTTCCCTGCTTTGTCAAAGATTAGTAGGCTGTACATTTGTGGGTCCAGTTCTGAGTTCTCTATTCTATTCCATTGGTCTATGTGTCTGTTTTTGTGCCAATACCAAAATGTCTTGATGATGACAGCTTTGTAATAGAGGCTAAAGTATGGGATGGTGATGCCGCCTCCCGTTTTGGTTTTCTTCTTCACTATTACTTTGGCTATTCTGTGTCTTTTGTGGTTCCATACAAATTTTAGGATAGTTTGTTCTAGTTTTGAGTAGAATGCTGGTGCAATTTTGATTGGTATTGTATTGAATGTGTAGATTGCTTTGGGTAGTAATGACATTTTAACAATATTTTTCCATTCCATGAGCAGGTGCAGAGTGCATAACAAGCTTTTAAAACTAACAAGAGATAGAAAGCTAACCAAAGTGACAAAACGGAAGAACTCTCCTACAAAGAAATTCCAGGCAGAAATGACAGCTAAAGAACTGCTCAAAACATATATAAGCAACATAACTGAACAAGAATTTAGAACAATAGTCATAAAATTAATTGCTGGGCTTGAAAAAGACATGGAAGACATCAGAGAAACTATTGCTACAAAGACTATAATTTCATCTTTCTAATGTCATTTGTAGAGATGGATAAAAATGGCAGCTCATGATCAACTCATAGTTCACAAATTTCTTAATCATTAAAATATAAAATTATTACAAAACCAAGAATATGAATATTAACCATCACTTCCAGACAATAAAAAGAAATCCCACTGAGTGAAACATAACTGTGGACTTGATCCAGAAGAGCAAAGCCCAATAAGAATGAAAAAAAATATGGCTGGGAATGAGGGTTTTGGAGTCAGATTGCACTTAGTTTTAACGTCAGCTATCCCCATTTTTAGCAGTGTGTCCTAAGCTATTTCCCTGCTTTATATTCCCTCGTCTCTGTAAATTCAAGATAGTTATTCATATCTTAGAGGACTGCATTAAGCATTAAATGCCATAATACATTTACAGTGTTCAGTTAAGTGCCAAGCTCATTTTAATAGACTAGTAATGGGAGCTATTATGGTTAGTGAGATTTTTTTCATCTTTCTTCCATTGTATCACTGTTCTTGGAGATGCAGGATATTTGTAGAAGCCAGCAGTCATACTCTTTCTGGGATACCTATTTCTAAAGCAATCAATGAAGCATCCTTCATCTCATGCATCAGTAGCTTTCTTTATTCATCTGTTTTATAGACTACAACTCTTAAGTAATTCAGTGTATCTGAGAGTAATTAGGTGAAGGGTGCATTGATTGCACTTAGGCTGTGATGGCCATGGGTAGAAGGAGAGTAGAAAAGGCAGGAAGAGCCATGGGAATGACAGATTCTGTTGGCTTCTCATACATGAAGTCTAACAAGGGAAAACTATAGACAGGTTCAAATTATAAAGAGTAATTTCTCTCTACATATCACAGAATCACGAAAAAGAAGCAGAAAAAAATCCTTTTTTAGCCCAGCAGATACAAAGTAGGTAAATAACTAGTAGCTGTGCAAATTACACGTTTTCTAAGAGCCAAAAAGATTGCACCAAGTCCCAGATGAATGGTGAGGGGAGTCAAGGGAATCCTACAGTGGTGTTGGAATAAATACTAGGCTAGGTTGGCATCTCCTTACTCAAAGACAAGAGACCAGAAAATGAACAAGTTGAGGCCCACAAGAGAATCTCCAATATAAGACAAAAAGAAATACTAACCAATTAAAAAAATGAGCAAAAGATCTGAACAGACATATAACCAAAGAAGATATACAGATGGCAAATAAGCACAAGAAAAGATGTCAACATCACATCATTAGGGAAATGAAAACTAAAACAACAGTGAAATACCACTACATAGCTCTGAGAATGACTAAAATCCCAAAGATTAACAATACCAATTGTTGGTGAAGATTGAGCAACAGGGACACTAGTTCATTGCTGGTGGCAATTTAAAATGTTGCAGCCACTTAGGAAGATCATTTGGCAGTTTCTTACAAAGATAAATATAGTCTCATCATACAATACAGTGGCCACACTTCTAGATGTCCTAGGTAATCACATTCCCATTTTATTTAAACACTTATGTCCACACAAAAACCTACACATAAATGATTATAACAGCTTTGTTCAAACTGCCAGAAATTAGATGCAACCAACACATCCTTTAATAGGTGAATGGATAAACAAACTATGGTATAATTATTCAGTGATAAAATATGGAATATTATTCAAAGATAAAATAAGTGAGACATTGAGCTATGAAAAGACAGAGGAGCATATCTGAGTGCATACTGCTGGGTGAAAAAATATTCTAAAAAGGCTACACACTGTATGATTCCATTATATGACATTAAACTACAAAAACAGTAAACAAATCAGTGATTGCCAAGAGTTCAGGGGCTTGACAGAGAGGTTAATAGGTAAAGCAGAGGGGATTTTTTTAAAAAAAATGATGGTAGAATTATTCTGTATGATACTGTAATGGTGAATACATGGCATCATGCATTTATCAAAACCCATATAATTTTACACTACAAAGAGTGAACTTTAATATATACAATTTAAAAAAATAATTTAGAGTATTGGAGAATTCCATGATTAAATGCAGACTACAACAAAACGATCTAACTTTATTACAGATATATGAAACAACCTCACTGAAGAGAATGAGGAAAAATATGCTGACCTAAGTAACTTTGAAAATGAATGGATTCTATAAGACTAAAGGCATAAGGCACTGTGCATAAGCACTATACTATAGTTGATAAAATTGTATCTTATTAGAGTTCTAGTGAACAATTCTGGAATAACTATACATGTATACTGGAATTGAATAGTTAAGCAAATGGATTAAGTAAATTAAGTAAAAACAGATGGTAGGAGTCAGGTGTCTATCTTTTGGAGCAGGAGATTATAGACAAGCAAGAAGAGAAGTCTAGAATGATCCCTAATGTAATGGATTACAGTCGAAGTCATCATTATGAAAACATCTCTAGTTTAATATATGGATATATATAAAAAGAGATAGAGAGAGAAATATATAGATATGTGTATGGATTAGCATGCACTCATAGATTTCTTTGTTACATCACCTGAGAGGGCCTAGAAGCACTGACCTCTAAGTAACAATGAGCACATCTTATCCCAGATTTTGTTTTCTCTTACCATTCTCTTAAAAAATATACAAAAAAAGGGGCGCTTGGGTGGCTCACTTGGTTAAGCATCCGTCCAACTCTTGGTTTCAGCTCAGGTCATGATATCTTGGTTCTCAAGTTCGAGGTTCACAAGCCTGAGACTCATAGGGCTCCATGCTGACAGCATGGAGCTTGCTTGGGATTCCCTTCAGCTCTCTCCCCCTCTCTCTGCTCCTCCTCAGCTCACTCTTTATCTCAAAATAAATAAATAAACTTAAAAAAGAAAAAGAAATATACAAAATAACTTGGAGTATTCTGTGGCACTAGAAAGTAAAAAGTGTTCCAAAAAAAAAAAACCCCACAGTGAGGAGTTATGTCAAAAAAACCCCACATGAACCAACTGAAAGAGCTCCAATGATGAAACAAATTTTACAGAAAAATAAAGTATTATTAAACCATAACCCAAAGTATAAAACAAAGTCATGAGTGCACACTGATATAAATTGATGGAATGAATGAATGAGTGAATGAATGAATGAAGAATAGACAAGTCTCCCATGCAGAAAAATTCCAAATAATCTGTGTAAATACACTGCCCCTCTTTGAGGGGCATAATTCTTTACTTCATAAGATACTGACTTCCTTTTGAAGAGTATGATATAAAAAGGGAAAAAAAAAGGAAGTACAGTGGACAAATCTGACAAATATTACCTCAGCCGGGTGATTTAAGATTAATATCAACAGTAATACAACATGTATATACCCTTGATACATTATGATTGGAATGGCATTTCTTTCTCAAAAATGATAACCCCAGTCTAATCATAAGAAAAATAACAGACAAATCTCAACTGAGGAACATTTTACAAAATATCTAACCAAAACTCTACAAACATGTCAAGGTCAGCAAAAACAAGGAAAATCCAAGAAATTGGCACAGTCAACAGGAGTCTAAGGAGACATAATGACTAAATGTATGTGGTATCCTAGATAGATAGGGATCTTAAATTAAGTATTTAGCTCCCACGTACATCTCTAATCTTGGGAGTTAAATAGAGTTGAGGGAATATTCTGTGGCTCACAAAAAACCCAATCCTTTTACTTCAGGCTATGTAGGCTGCTCACTATGAGAATGTTGCACTCTGGACTCTTTGCTTGAGGTCTGAAGAGACAAAGTTCATCTCTTGCATCCCCTGGGCCCACCATGCATGCGCGCGTGTGCTTACACACACACACACACGCGCGCACACACACACACACACACACACACCCTGGTCCGGTGTTTACTGCAATTATCAGTTTATTTTTTAGTCAAGAGTTTGAGTATTTTCTAATCTCATCAAAAACAGGTTCACTATTTCTCATCCTCCTCTTTTTTTAAAGTTGGATTTTACATGGAGAAAGGGACAGGAAGATCTTTATTCCAACCTTTTTAACCAGAAAGTCCAATATTACCTTACTTTCAAAGAAAAGTAAGCATTAAAAAAAAAGTTAACTGCAATGCTCAGCATTCTTTCCCCCTTTTATCCACTACCTTGTATTAGTTTTACGTTTTAAGACCAAGTAGATTACAATGGTATTTTGTGGTATCTTTTGAACTTTAAGACAGTCAAAACAATAATGTCCCATATACATTTTAATATAACAGCAACTGCTGAAACAAAAAATAACATCAATCTATATTTCCTGTAAAATTTTGTCAAGCTTTTGGTCAGCAGCAAGGAGTTCTAATATATTAACATGCAATTTCTTTGAGATTCTGCCTATAGTTTGCAATAAAAGTTCCCATATTTAAGTGTTTGCACTGCCCAAAATACTTTTCCATTATTTATACCTACTAGGTAATGAGGTAGTGAGCCTCAAAAATCAGTTGAGTTTGACTTTTGAAATTTTGTTGAAAAGAGCACTTAGGATTTGATATTAACATCAAACGTCCACCCAGATTCTTTGTCATACTATTTCCTTTCCATGTACCCAATTGGTCTCAAAAAATAATGTGCTACAAACACACTGTGAGTTAGTGATTTACATTTATAGCATTTATCTGCTAAAGATGCTTTGGAAAATAAAAACGGTAATTAAGATAATTTTTTAAAGACAACTATACAGGCATGAGGTTCAAATATCTCAACCCTCTATAAGAAAGATTTAACTGAAAAGATATGAGACTTTCTTATAACTTTCCATTTATTCCCAAACCTTCTATCCCCTTAAATAAGTAAAGATAGTTCTAAGTTAGCCTTCCCCACAATGTCTGAGCAGCTCACACAGCTTGTCAGAGCAGTGTTGGATGCATGAACCTCCTGGGGCTAAGGGGAACATGTGTCTGTGTATATCATGCAAGTCTGCACGCTCTCCTGGGGGAGACTACAGAATGTTATCCAGGCCCTGCCCTCTGGCCTCAGGCATCTGGGCCCCATGCCCAATCAGCACAGTAGACTTCACTAGTTCCATCATCTTGGCCTTTGTGCTTGTCCTCTTCCTTTCCTTCACTGGAATTTTATTTATTTTAAATACTTTCAACATCAGAGGGAATATGTTTTAATAGTATTTATCTCTTAAGATCACCACTGCATCTAAACTCAGTCATAGTGTGTATGGTTAGGTGGTCAAGAAGACTCCAGGATCTGGAATCAGGTAGAGTTCAAGGCCCAGAGCCACCTCCGCCCAGCCAGGAGGAGCCTCCCAACCTGTGTGCCTTGCTTTCCTCTTGCTTCAGGGGAGGAGGAAGGGAATAGTGTTGACCTCAGAGCGAGTGAAAGGATTACATGAATTAATGGGAAGTTCCTGGTACCTGGTAACCTTCTAAAATAAGCTGGCTATTACAGTCCTAATTATTATACCTTTCTCCTCCAATGTCTTATGACTTTGTTTAACTTTTAAGTTTCCTGATGTTACCATTTTATCCTCTGTAAGATCAAGTTTTAATTTTTTCTTATGATTTTCATGCCTTGGTAATCCTTCTTTCATTCTACCCTTTCAAATTTTAGGACTTCTTATTTACTTTTGCTCACTTTTGAAATTGCATCATGGTAGAACAACGGCTGAATAGGAGGGGGCAAGATGGAGGAGAAGTAAGGAGCTCCGTACTTGCACTCGCGCCCATACATCACACGGAAAAGATCTGAAGCCATTGGAAACCTTACAAAACCTGAGAGATTGGGAGAAAAGGACGCAGAATCCACTGAGAGAGCCTTCTAACGTGAGTGCGAATGGGGGAAGATAAAATTGGGCCGGGATCGGAGACTCCAGGGTCGGAGGCGATCCCCCTCTACCCTCTATGGGGAGTGAGAGGGGGAAAAAGAGAGAGTCCAAAACAGAAAAAACCTCCGCTCGGGGGGAAAAAACCTCCGCTTGGGGCAGAGAAAGACTGTACTTGCCAAATACGTGCACGCCAGGTCCCCTCATGCCAACTGGTCCGGGGGGTGGGGGGGGGGGGCGATGAGCACACAGACTGCTTCTTGTGCTGGCTCCTGGTGGCTGGACTTCAGTGTAGCGGCGCACCTGCCGCCATTGTCCTCCCGGGCGGCTGGGGCCCCTGAAAGAGCCTCTCGGACACCGGGCATCCGCGCTCCTGGCTGGCTGGGGCTCCAGAGGGAAGGCAAAGAGCTAAAAACTGGGAAATTTGCCTGTGAGTTCGTGTTTCGGGTGACGAGCCATAGAAGGACCTGGTTTTCCTCACTCCAGCGGGCTCGGGCTCAGAGCACCGGGCAGGCAAGCCCCCGCCCCTGCGCGCCAGCCTGACCCAGAGAAGGAAGAGCTATTCTGACTCCGCTCCCAGAGCTCGGCAGGGGGCCTGGAATTGCCCCGAGGGGGCTGCCTGGGAAGCTGTGTCTAAGGCAACTTCAGCGGGGCGTGCGGACGGGGATTTGGAGATTGGGACTGGCCTGAGTTGAAGAGTGCAACCAACTTTGGCTGCGCCCCCGGTACAGGGAGTTTACATGCCCAAAAAAGCGAGGTGCAGCACTTGGTTCAAGAAGGGACTGGAGCACCGTCACTCTCCTCCCCACAACCGCCGAGGCAGAGCTCCCGCCTGAGGCATTGGATCCCGCCACGCCCATCCCTGCCTGAGAGCTGCCCTCCTCCCTTTTTTTTTTCTCTTCTTTTTTTCTTTTTCTTTCTCATTTCTCTCTTTTTTCTTGAGAACACTGACCTGATTAACTCTGGTCCCTGCCTTGCTTAAACAATCACAACGAGTCCATTCTGTAGATGTAAATTCTACACACACCGACATCTTCATCTCTTTCTCTCAGGAGTAATTAGACTATATAGTTTCTCTGGATAATACCAGCATCCTTCTCTCACCTATCCAACCATATTCTACCCTTTACCTCTTTGAAAAAAGCTTCTTATCCCTTCTGCCTGTTCATTCTATTTCCAATTTTGCCTCATCCCCGCCCTGTCGTCTCTCTCTCTCTATGCTCTTCAACCAGCACTGCATACACATGGCTATTTAACTGTAGCTGGGAAATCCAGGTATATGCTTTAAACCGTTCTTTGTCCATCGGTTTTCTTCTTTTTTCCTTTTATTTTCTCCTTTTTGAACCCTTTTTGTATTTTATACTCCCTAATATTCGCCCTCCATCCTCCGTCTTTTCTCTTAACTCTCTCGTTTTCCCACTCGCTTTGCATGTTAGTTGAATTGGCCTGTGCGTTTGTGTGCTCCTGCTCCCTGTGTGTTTGTCTGTCTGTTTTCTTTTCCAGGGCTACCTCAAGAAACAAGCGAGAGTACACAAGGTGGAGAGACCCAAATATCACTACGAATAGGAAAACAAAATAACCAAGGTCCCAACAAGAGAGACCAAGAGATACCATTCATAAAACACTCTCTGAAAGGATAGGCCCTGGACAAAGAGTCTTCTTGGATATAGCAGCGCTCATAGATACAGAGAGCATTAACAGGTCTCTAAAACAAACAAGAGCCGGAAAACTAACTAAAATGACGAAACGAAAGAGCTCTCCTCCAAAGAAACCCCAAGAAGAAATGACAGCTAATGAACTGCTCAAAACAGATATCAGCAGCATCACTGAACAAGATTTTAGAATAATAATGGTAAAATTAATAGCTGGGCTTGAAAAAAAATAGGGGACATCAAAGAAACTATGGCTACAGACAGAATGGAAAATAAAAATAGGCATGAAGAATTAAAAAATGCGATAAATGAGATACATAATAAATTAGAGGCCTCCAATGTACGGATTGAAGAGGCAGAAAGGAGAAAAAGTGATTTAGAAGACACCATTATAGAAAAACAAGAAGCTGACAAAAAAAAAAAAAGACACAAACTGATCCAGGAACAGGAAAGAAGAATTCGAGAGCTCAGCGATACGGTCAAACGCAACAATATCCGCATCATAGGAATCCCAGAAGAGGAAGAGAGAGGGAAAGGTGCTGAAGGAGTCCTGGAACAAATTATAGCAGAGAACTTCCCCGACCTGGGGAAGGAAGTAAATGTGGAAGTACAAGAGGCTCAGAGGACTCCCCTCAGACGTAACCTGAATCGATCTTCTGCACGACATATCATAGTGAAAATGGCCAAATACAAGGACAAAGAGAGAATTTTGAAAGCAGCTAGGGAGAAAAGGGCCCTAACATACAAAGGGAAACCTATCAGAGTGGTGACAGACCTATCTACTGAAACTTGGCAGGCTAGAAAGGAATGGCAGGAAATCTTCAATGTGATGAACAGTAAAAATATGCAGCCAAGAATCCTCTATCCAGCAAGCCTGTCATTCAAAATAGAAGGAGAGATAAAAACCTTTCCAAATAAACAGAAATTGAAAGAATTTGTCACCACGAAGCCAGCCCTACAAGAAATCCTGAGGGGGATGCTCTGAAGGAAAGGTTGCAAGGAACAAAGATACCAGAGACACCACCACAAACATGAACCCTACAAAAGATACAAAGACTCTAAACCCACATATTTCAATAATAACACTGAATGTAAATGGGCTGAATGCTCCAATCAAAAGACATAGGGTAGCAGAATGGATTAAAAAACAAAATCCATCAATATGCTGTCTACAAGAAACTCATTTTAGACGGGAAGATACCTTCAGATTAAAAGTAAGGGGATGGAGAAATATATATCATGCTACAGGAAATCAAAAGAAAGCCGGAGTAGCGATACTTATATCAGACAAACTGGACTTTAAATTAAAGACAATCACAAGAGATGAAGAAGGGCACTACATAATAATTACAGGGTCCATCCATCAGGAAGAACTAACAATCATAAATGTCTACGCACCGAATATGGGAGCACCTAAATATCTAAAACAATTAATCACAAACAGAAACAAGCTTATAGATAAGAATGTGCTAATAGCAGGGGACTTTAATACTCCGCTTACAGCAATGGATAGGTCAACCAGACAGAAAATCACTAAAGAAATAATGGACTTGAAAGACACATTGGACCAGATGGATCTGACGGATATATTTAGAACTTTACATCCTGAGGCCAGGGAATTTACTTTCTTCTCAAGTGCGCATGGCACATTCTCCAAGATAGATCACATACTGGGACATAAAGCAGCCCTCAATAAATATAAAAGAATAGAGATCATACCATGCACACTGTCAGATCACAATGCTTTGAAACTTGAAATCAATTACAGGAAGAAGTCTGGAAAACCGCCAAAAACATGGAGGTTAAAGAACACCCTTCTAAAGAATGAATGGGCCAATCAGGCAATTAGAGAGGAAATTAAAAAATATATGGAAACAAATGAAAATGAAAACACAACAATTCAAAATCTATGGGATGCGGCCAAGGCAGTCCTAAGAGGAAAGTACATTGCTCTCCAGGCCTATTTCAAGAGATTAGAAAAAGCACAAGTCCAAAATCTAACAGCTCACCTAAAGGAGCTAGAGGCAGAGCAACAAGAACGCCCTAAACCCAGTAGAAGAAGAGAAATAGTAAAAATTAGAGCAGAAATAAACAACATAGAGACCAAAGAAACAATTGAACAGATCAATGAAACCAAGAGTTGGTTTTTTGAAAAAGTAAACAAAATTGACAAACCTCTAGCCAGGCTTATCAAAAAGAAAAGAGAGAGCACCCAAATAGACAAAATTATGAATGAAAATGGACTTATTACAACCAACCCCTCAGAAATACAAGCAATTATCAGGGAATACTATGAAAAATTATATGCCAACAAATTGGACAACTTAGAAGAAATGGACAAATTCCTAAACACACACTCACTACCAAAATTCACACGGGAAGAAATAGAAAACCTGAACAGACCCATAACGAGTGAAGAAATCGAATCAGTGATCAAAAATCTCCCAACAAATAAGAGCCCTGGACCTGATGGTTTCCCTGGGGAATTCTACCAGACATTTAAAACAGAATTAATCCCAATTCTTCTCAAGCTATTCCAAAAAATAGAAGTCGAAGGAAAACTCCCGGACTCATTTTATGAAGCCAGCATCACTCTGATTCCCAAGCCAGACAGAGATCCAACAAAAAAAGAGAACTATAGGCCAATATCCTTGATGAATACGGATGCAAAAATTCTCAACAAGATCCTTGCAAATCGAATCCAGCAGCATATCAAAAGAATCATCCACCAAGATCAAGTGGGATTCATTCCTGGGTTACAGGGCTGGTTCAACATTCGCAAATCAATCAATGTGATCCATCATATCAATAAAAGAAAAGATAAAAACCATATGATCCTGTCAATAGATGCAGAAAAAGCATTTGACAAAATACAGCATCCCTTCTTAATAAAGACTCTCGAGAAAGTTGGGATAGAAGGAACCTACTTAAACATCATCAAAGCCATCTATGAGAAGCCTTCAGCTAACATCATCCTCAACGGGGAAAAACTGAGAGCTTTCCCCCTGAGATCAGGAACACGACAGGGATGTCCACTCTCACCACTGTTGTTTAACATAGTGCTGGAAGTCCTAGCATCAGCCATCAGACAACAAAAGGAAATCAAAGGCATCAGAATTGGCAAAGAGGAAGTCAAACTTTCACTCTTCGCAGATGACATGATACTCTACATAGAAAACCCGACAGACTCCACCAGAAGCCTACTAGAACTGATCCAAGAATTCAGCCAAGTTGCAGGGTACAAAATCAACGTACAGAAATCGGTTGCATTTTTATACACCAATAATGAAGCAACAGAAAGAGAAATCAAGAAACTGATCCCATTCACAATTGCACAAAAAACCATAAAATACCTCGGAATAAACCTAACCAAGGATACAAGAGATCTGTATGATGAAAACTATAGAAAACTTATGAAGGAAATTGAAGAAGACACAAAGAAATGGAAAAACATTCCATGCTCATGGATAGGAAGAATAAATATAGTTAAGATGTCATTACTACCTAAAGCACTCTACACATTCAATGCAATTCCAATCAAAATTGCACCAGCATACTTCTCAAAACTAGAACAAACTATCCAAAAATTTGTATGGAACCACAAAAGACCCCGAATAGCCAAAGTAATACTGAAAAATAAAACCAAAACGGGAGGTATCACCATCCCAGACTTCAGCCTCTACTACAAAGCTGTCATCCTCAAGACAGTATGGTATTGGCACAAAAACAGACACATAGACCAATGGAACAGAATTGAGAACTCAGAAGTGGACCCAAAAGTATACAGCCAACTGATCTTTGACAAAGCAGGAAAGAATATCCAATGGAAAAAAGACAGCCTTTTTAACAGATGGTGTTGGGAGAACTGGACAGCAACATGCAGAAGAATGAAACTAGATCATTTTCTCACACCATGCACAAAAATCAACTCAAAATGGATAAAGGACCTGAACGTGAGACAGGAAACTATCAACACCCTAGAGGAGAAAGCAGGAAACAACCTCCTTGACCTCCACCGCAGCAACTTCTTACTTGACACATCCCCAAAAGCAAGGGAATCAAGAGCAAAAATAAACTGTTGGGACCTCATCAAGATTAAAAGCTTCTGCACAGCCAAGGAAACAACCCAGAAAATTAATAGGCAACCAACGGAATGGGAAAAGATAGTTGCAAATGACATATCAGATAAAGGGTTAATATCCAGAATCTATAAGGAACTCACCAAACTACACGCCCGAAAAACAAACAACCCAGTGAAGAAATGGGCAGAAGACATGAACAGACACTTCTCCAAAGAGGACATCCAGATGGCCAACAGACACATGAAACGATGCTCAGCATCCCTCCTCATCAGGGAAATACAAATCAAAACCACACTGAGATACCACCTCACGCCAGTCAGAGTGGCTAAAATGAGCAAATCAGAGAACTCTAGATGCTGGCGAGGATGTGGAGAAACGGGCACCCTCCTACACTGTTGGTGGGAATGTAAACTGGTACAGCCCCTCTGGAAAACAGTGTGGAGGTTCCTCAGGAAACTAACAATAGAACTCCCTTATGACCCAGCAATAGCACTGCTAGGAATTTACCCAAGGGATACAGAAATGCTGAGGCATAGGAGCACATGTACCCCAATGTTCATAGCAGCACTCTCCACAATAGCTAAAACATGGAAAGAGCCTAAGTGTCCATCCACAGATGAATGGATCAAGAAGATGTGGTTTATCTATACCATGGAATACTACATGGCAATGAGAAAGAATGAAATCTGGCCATGTGTAGCAGCATGGATGGACCTTGAGGGTGTTATGCTGAGTGAAATAAGTCAGGCAGAGAAGGCCAAATACCATATGTTTGCACGTATAGGAGGATTAGGAGGAACTTAACGGAGGAACAAGGGGGAGAATAAGGGGGGAAATGGTGGGGGAAAGGGAGAGAGTCAAACCATGAGAGACTCTTGAATGCTGACAAGAACTGAGGACTGATGGATGTGGGTGGGAGGGGGGAGGGGCATGGAGGAGGGCACTTGTGGAGATGAGCACTGGGTGTTATGTGGAAACTAATTTGACAATAAACTATTTGTAAAAAAAAAAATAAAAAAAATAAATTGCATCATGGTAGTTAATTTTAATTTTTTATGGCTGTATTTGTTTTATTCCTGAGCTTTTATCCATTTTTTTCTTTTTATATTTTGTCTCACTTTTTATTGAACCATTTTAAAAATGCTTTTTAAAATCCTAGGGTTTTTCTTCACTTGTTTTTATTTTAACTGTATTTTGTTTAATCATTTTTATTTCAATGCTTTAATATCCTTTATATGCCATTCTTTTATTCTTTCTCTTTTTTATAAGTTAGTCTTAATTTCTGTTCTCAACCTTTTGCTTCTGTGAGTTAATCTATTCCTAATGACCTACATATCTTGATGTGGGTTCTTTGACTTCCTTCAGTTTATTTCTTATGGGCCCAAGAACATGGGAATAGAGAGAGAATTATGAAGTAAGCCACCAGTAGTGGTAATGATTAGTACTTATTTTCCTCCAGTCATGCCAACTGTCTCTCAGGCTCCCATTAATGGAGCTCATATTTCCTTCAGTGTTGATTAAACACACACACACGCACGTGCACACACACACACACATTGGGTAATTTGAGGGACTCACAGGCCAAAAATCTTCTCTAGCTCCATAAAAAAATTTTTTTGGAGTGGTAAATTTAGGCTGCTAAAATAATGCTGTTTTGTTTTCTAAATTACCTCTTACTCTAAAGATAATAGATATTCAAAAGAAAATTGAAAACTTCAAGAATGTATTTTAAAAGGCCCTAAAAAAGCTAAAAAATTATCTATAATCCCACTAGTCAGAGATTAATACCTTTATACTTCAATGCATTTCCTTCCTTTTAGACATTTTGAGGTATATATACATATATGTTTCCTATAGAATTAGAGTTATATCAAATGTAGTGCATTTTTCTACTAACATACAATGATTATTCACCTTAAAAATCTTCTAAAAATCATCTTTGAGTCTCCCTATATGCCACCAGATAGATCCACCATATTTAAGCATGCTTAAAGCTGGTATTACTTCTTTTTATGCATAGTCCAGGCTTCTTGTGGTACGTTAAGTGTTCTTAATCCATAGTCTGTCACTATGTAGAATAAGAGGGGAAGTATATTAGATGTCTTTAGAGTAAGATCACACACAGCCTATTTCTAGTTAGTTAAAAACTATGTGATGTTGGATCTCTAGAGTAGGAATCATAAACTCAAGTGGCCATGAGGAAATAACAGGTGAGATAAATGCATAGCCTCATCTGGGCCAGAAATGGGAGTGATAAAGAACTGCAGTCAATGAGAAATCACAGGCTCCTTTAAAAAGGGTAGTCCTACCCAGCTCAGGACAATTGTTATTGTGTCTGAAATCAGGCCCCACTCTTCTTTTTTTTTTTTTTTTTAAGAGAAACCAGAAATCCAAATTTTTAATGTACTGTCTAATTTTGAGAAAATGACAACTAATGGAAAGTTTTTAAAAACAGGCCAACACAATGCAGATAACACAAAACTGTTTGAGAGCTAGCCTCAATTCATGGGTCACATGTCTAGGTCTCTATACTAACTGGATTATTATGGAAGGAGCCAAATTAAAAGTTGGAAAGCTGGAAACTTTCTGAATCATATAATTTTATGGAGGTTCACCACACCCTGGTCATTTTAGTCTCATCCACCAATCTGTATAAGCAAACATATACAAGGGGTGGTTTCAACCCCTGTTGAACAGACCCAGGAACACATCCATGCACACGTATTCATCCAGGAGTCCCAGAATCACTTGTGAGTCTGTGATCCTTTCCTGCCTTGAGAAGAAAGTTTCTATTAAGGGCAAGGGAGACTGGGGAAGAGTCTTCCTTCCCTTGGCTCTACTACTATCAGTACAAGCTGGTACTTCTGACATACGTGAGGAGCAAGGGAATGATAGCTTCTTAGATTGGAGGGGAAGAGTTTCAGAGGAATCACAGGATACAGCAGAAATGCTATTAAATGGGGTGCCTGAGTGGCTCATTCGGTTAAGGTCATGGACTTCGGCTCAGGTCATGATCTCACAGTTCGTGGGTTCGAGCCCCACATCAGGCTCTGTGCTGACAACCAGCTCAGAGCCTGGAGCCTGCTTCAGATTCTGTGTCTCCCTCTCTCTCTGACCCTCCCCTATTCTCTCTCTCTCTCTCTCTCCGAAATAAATAAAACACTAAAAAAAAAAAAAAAGAAAGAAAAGAAATGCTATTAACCAAGGCTGACATTTCTAAATACCTCCTCCAGCCCTGACTGGCAAGGCTTTAGGACTATGTAAAAATTCCAGTATTTCAGAAAGGTAAGAGGATGATTTAGGGCCTAGATTAGACAAGGTTAAAGTGAAGTAAAAGTAATTTATAGAGCTTTTTTTCTAAGAGAAACTTTTTTTTTCAAGAGTTATTTATTCAGTTCTAGGAGCATGGCACACTCAGACTTGGTTAGAACAGGGGATCAGCATTTATTCACTCAAGTTTTCATCTAGTCCTTAATATACACCAGACTTTTTACTAGGTATGGAAATTCAATTGTGAATATGATAGACATGATCTCTTAAAGTTTGGGGATTAGAGTAACAGATAAGTAAACAGGTGGAATAATGTTATAATAGGGAAAGTGCATGATGTAATGAAAATGTATAGAAAAATACCTAACCCAAACTGAAATGTCTGGGAAAGATAAGATAAAAAACCTGTAGAATCATTTAGGGTTGTGTATGTTTGGAGAGTGGGAGTATGAAACCGTTCTTTACAAAGGGAAATGCACATGAAATAGAGGCACTAAATAGAACCTAAAGCCTTAGAAAAGCAAAATAAATCTTAGTATGGCTAGAATATTGAGTTCCAAGGGTCAAGCAATGAAAGATGAAATATCCTAGGAGATCCAACATGGTTGGTGCACTTAAAAGGAATTTTGGTAGTAGCTATGGATTTAAGTGATTTCTCAATCACAGCCATTCTTTGACTAGTGGTGCAGGGAGCAAGACTCTACTGCAGAAAAGGGGAAGGGCTGGAGCTTGGTAGGGTATCAAGAACCTCCCAAGTGGGCTTGGGCTGGGGATGGTGAAGAGGTGGGTGTTATTCAAGGATAGCAGTAAAAGTTCTGTGACACAAATTAGTCAGAATAGCTACCTAGCGCTCAGTTCAGGTACAGGCCTATAGCAACAGGACTAACTCCGAATCCCACTAGGTGTGGACATGACTGCATGAATAGGATTGGTACATGGTTGGAGCTGTCTGAGGAAGACAGAGCTTGGATTGGAAGACAAGAATTAGTGATTTCCCCTGTAGGGAAGAGACAGGAATTAACAAGTGAGAAGTGTCCTCCTCACTGAACCCTCAGTTGAACTTGTTTTGAAACCATTTTTAATAAAAATTAAATAGTTTCAGGTTCTAGAAGGGGGTGTCCTTGAAATCAGTTATACTTTAAGAAAGTCCATATACACTATATAAGTGATATTTCAGAAATTCTGTTATGGAAAATATTAGTTCAGCTGAAACAGTATAGTGTATAAAATCTCCATTTGGCAATAAATTTTAAACAAACAAACAAACAAAAAGGCACACATGAAGCCCACAAATAATTTCAGGCCTCACTTCTTCATGATGAAAGAAAAGGTTTTTCAATGCTTCCATTATATATTCAGTAATTAGAAACATATTTATAGCTTAGAATTGAAGTAAGCTTACACTAGATAGATGGTATATGCCCAATAGCATGAACTCATGCTACAAAAATAAAAATATGCCTTTGTAAACATCTATTAAGCATTAATCTCAAATTCTATAAACTAGTAACACAATGTGGAACTTTTCAATGTAAGCCAAGTAAAACAGTGAAATCAGGATTGACCTCTTGTCTAAACAGAAATGAAAAAGTGTACTGTGTGTCTGAGGCTGTTCTGTTTTGCATGCAGATGCTCATACAGTATTTTTCAAACAGTTATCTGTAAACGAATACTTGATGTCACTATACTTCTCACCCTTAATAAAGATTTTATGGAAATATTTAATAGCATTTTAAAACATCATGTCTCATTGTATCCTCAAAATGATTCTATCAGGTATTATTTAAAGCTTAGTGGGGCACCTGTGTGGCTCAGTTGGTTAAGCATCCAACTTTGGCTCAGGTCATGATCTCACAGTTGATGAGTTTGAGCCCCGCTTTAGGCTCTGTGCTGACAGTTCAGAGCATAGAGCCTACTCCCATGCGCCCTCTTTCTCTGCCCCTCTCCCTCTCATGCTGTCTCTCTCTCTCTCTCTCTCTCAAAAATAAATAAACTTTAAAAAAAGGCTTAAAGACAATAAGCAAATTGTCCAAAATGAAAGATCCAGAAGTCATGTCTAGAATTCATAACTCTAAATATAGTATTATTGTCAGACTACACGTTGTTGTATTCTTTTTTCTTTAGTGAATAGGAATTTTGATTGCAGAGAACTGTTTCTTTTCTCTTTTCCTCCTCTTTTTGAAAAATCTTCATCCTTGGTATCTTTTATCAAAATCAAACATTACACCCAAAATCTCTTCTTCAAGCTGCAACTAACCTTCTCATTCAACTCCCAAACAAATATATAGTAAGTGTTATCCATACTCTTCTTGCACTGTGCAGAGATCAATAAACAGAACACCTACCCCTACATTCATTTTTTTTAATGTTAGAAAAACATGTTGCGACCTATATACACTACCACATGACATTCCTACAAAAGTTTGGCATGTAGAAATGAGGAATTAATTCAAGTAGTATAGTTAGTTTTCCCTTCCTAACAAGTAAGATCTGAGCAAAGTGAATTGAGTCAGGACATCAGGTTTGAACTTGCCTTGGCCACAGTATGTGAAAACAAGGCTAGCAGAATTTCAGGTGGAACTGTGAAACAAAGATAAGCAGAAGATTTGATTGGGTCATGCTGTCAAACTAAAGGGGTGTGGAGAGGCAGACTAGACATGTTTGTGCAAAAAAGATGAGGAGATATGAGGCAAAAACAGATAGAACTTCAAAAAAAAAAAAAAAAGACCCCACAGATGAATCCACTATTATACTTCGAGACTCCAACAACCCTCTATCAGTAATGGACAGATCTAGCAGGCAGAAAATCAGTAAAGACATAGTGGGACTCAACAGCATCATCAATCAACTAGATATGATTGACATCTAGAGAATACATCACCTAACAACAGTGGAATACACATTCTTTTCAAGCTCACATGGAGCACTCACCAAGTTAGACAACATTCAAAGCCATAAAATACACTTTAACAAATTTTTAAAAAGAAAAACCATATAGTATATTTTCTCAGACCAGAGTGGAATTAAACCAGAAATTTGTTTTAAAAATAGCTAGAAAAATCCCCAAATACGAGATTAAACAACACATTTCTAAATAACACATTGGTCAAAAAAGAAATCTTAACAGAAACTTTAAAAAATGCTTTAAAGTAAATGAAAATGTAACTTACTGAAACTTGTGGCAAATAGTGAAAGCAGTACTTAGAGGCAGATTTATAGCATTGAATGCATATTTTGAAAAAGAAAAGTGATCTAAAATCAACACTTAAGTTGCCAACTTAGGAAACAAGAAAAAGAAGAGCAAATTAAATCTAAAGTAAGAAGAAAAGAAATAATAAAAATTAGAGCAGAAATCAATAAATTTAAACAGGAAATAGAGAAAATCAACAAAACCAAAGCTGGATCTTTGAAAAGATCAATAATAGTAACAGGCCTCTGGTGAGGTTAACAAAAGGGAACAATGGGAGAAGACACTAATTTCTAATATCAAATATAAAAGAGAGGAATCACTACAGATTCGATGAACATTAAAAGGATAATAAAGGAATATAATGAAGAACACTATACCCCAAAATTTGAAAACCTAGATATAATGGAAGATACAATCTGTCAAAACTCACACAAGAAGAAATAGACAAACTGAATAGGCCTGTATCTTATAGAAACTGAATCAATGATTAATAACCTTCTAATAGCAGGCTTAGATAGATTCACTAATGAGTTCTACTAAATATGCAAGCAAAAAATTATACCAATTCCCTAAAATCTTCACCAAACGATAGAAGTGAGGTAATTCTCTATAATGTATTCTATGATGCCAACATTACTCTAATTACAAAATAAAACAAAGACATTACAAAAAAGAGAAGACTATAAGCCAATATCTTCATAAACACAGATGCAAATTCCTCAACAAAACATTAGCAAATGAAGTTCAAAAATATATTTAAAAATATTGCACCATAACCAAGTGACATTTATTTCAGTGTACAAGTATAGTTCAAAATTTGAAACTAAATTAATGTAATCCATCACATTAACCAGCTAAGGAAGAAAAATTAGATGACTATATCAGTAGGTACAGAAAGTATTTGATAAAATATAACACTCATTCATGATAAAAGAAAAACTTTTAGCAAACTAGAATGGAAGGGAATTTTCCCAATTTGATTTTTAAAACCTACAAAAAAAAAAAACCCTTAATACTAGAAGCTTTCCTGTTAATATCAGGAAAGAAAAAGTCTCCTTTCACCACTGCTTTTAAAGATCAAACTGAAAGTCTTAACTAACAGAATAAGAAAACAAAAGGTATACAGATTGGGAAGGAAGAATTAAAATTGCTTTATTCAAAAAGGTTGTCTATGTAGAAAACCCAAAGGAATCAATAACAAAAATCTCCTGTAACTCATAAGCGATTATAGTAAGTTTGCAAGATTAATATACAAAATTCAGTTGCTTTCCTAGTACTGACAAATGAACAGTTGGAATCTGAAATTAAAAACAAAATACCATTTACATTAGGACTTCAAAAAATGAAATACTTCAGTATAGATCTAACAAAATATGTACAACAACAATATGAGGAAAACTACAAGACTCTGATGAAAAGAACCAGAAAACTAAATAAATGGAGAGCTGTTCCATGTTTATGGACAGGAAGATTCAATATTGTTAAGATTTGTCAATTCTTCCCAATTTTGATCTACAGATTCAATACAATTTCAACAAAAATTTTAGCAAATTATTTTATGGCTATTAACAACCTGATTCTCAACTTTATATAGAGAGATCAAAGATCCAGAATAGCCAAAACAATATTGAAGTAGAGCAAAATCTAAAGACTGACATTACCTCTTTTTAAGATTTACCATAAAGCTACAGTAATCAAGACAATGTGGAATTGGTGGGGAAAAAAAGACAAAATAAATCAGTGAAACAGAGAGCCCAGAAATAGACCCACAAAATATAGGCAAACGATCTTTGACAGAGGAGCAAAAGTAATTCAATGGAGAAAGGACAGTCTTTTCTACAAATGACGCTGGAACAACTAGACTTCCCCATCCAAAACCAAAACAAACCAAAAATTAATCAAGACACAGACCTTACACCCTTCACAAAAATTAACTCAAAATGGATCATAGATCTAAATGTAAAATGCAAAACTATAAAACTCATGGATAACATAGGAGAAAAGGTTGATGATGACAATGACTTTTTAGATAAAATACCAAAGGTGTGTTTCATGAAAGAAAGAATTAATAAGCTGGACTTCTGTAAAAGTTCTCTTGTGCAAAAGACACTCTCAAGAAAATGAAAAGATAAGCCACAAACCGGGAGAAAGTCATTGAAAAAGATATCTGATAGAAGTCTGTTATTCAAAGTATACAAAGAACTCTTAAAATTCAACAATAAGAAAATAAACAACTTGATTTTTTAAATGGGTAAAGATAGAACAGATACCTCACCAAAAAAGACGTACAGGTGTCAATAAGCACATTAAAAGATACTCAACAGTATACATCATTAGGTAACAGCAAATTAAAGCAATGGTGAGATACCACTATACACCTATAAGGATGGCTAAAATTCAAAACACTGACAACACCAAGTGTTAATGAGGATGTGGAGCAACAGGTACTCTCATGCATTGCTGGTGGGAATGCAAAATGGTAGAGCCACTTTGGAGAAAATTTTGTCAATTTCTAACAAAACTAAACATATTCTTACCATATGATCCAGTAATTGCACTCCTTGGGATATATCCTAATGAGATGAAAACTTATGTCCACACAAAACCTGCACATGAGTGCTTATAGGAGTTTTATTCATAACTGACAAAACTTGGAAGCAACCAACATATCCTTTAGTAGCTGACTGGATAAACCGTGGTACATCTATATAATTCAGTACTAAAAAGAAATGAGCTATTAAGTTGTAACATGTAAGACATGGAGGAAACTTAAATGCATATTACCAAGTGAAAGAAGCCAATCTGAGAAGTCTACATCCTGTATGATTTCAACTATATGACATTCTGGGAAAGGCAAGACTATGAAGACAGTTAAATATCAGTTGTTGCCAGAGAATAGTGGAGAGGCAGGGATAAACAGAGCACAGAGTATCTTTAGGTCAGTAAGCTATTTTGTATGATACTAAAATAGTCCATACATGTCATTACACATTTGTCTAGACCCATAGAATGTACAACACCTAGAGTGAATCCTAATGTAAACTATGGACTTTGATTTTTATAATGTGTTAATGTTGGTTCATGGATTGTTATAAACGTACCACTCTGGTGTTGCTTGTTGATGGTTGGGGAGGCTGTAAACATGATGGAGAAAAAGGTACATGGAAACTCTGTGTAACCTCCGCTCCATCTTGCTGTATATCTAAAACTTCTCTAAAAAGAATATATATATATATAGTCTACTAAAAGAGAAAGAGAGAGAGAGTGAGAAAGAGAGAGATGGCTCCTAGAGAATCCACTGACACTCAAGACACAGTTACAACTTGAGTGCATAGTCCCTCTGTTACTACTACTTGCAGAGGAGTAGGACTGGGGAGACATTGAGGACACTGACCAGACTCCAAAGTTACATGACACAAATAGAGTCTCCTTGGATCAAAAAGAACTAGAGAGGGGCACCTGGGTGACCCAGTTGATTAAGCATCTGACTCTTGATTTCAGCTTAGGTCATGATCTCATGGTTCATAAGATAGAGCCCTGAATGGGGCTCTGTGCTGACAGTGTGGCACATGCTTAGAATTCTCTCTCTCCCTCTCTTTCTGCTCCTTTCCCTCTCTCTCTCCTCTCTCTCTCTCTCTCTCTCTCTCAGAAATAAACTTTAAACTTTAAAAAGGTTTAAAAAAGGTTTTAGAAAAAAAGAGCTAGAGGTTTGGAGCCAGGTGACAGTCTACCACTGGATAGCTGTGACCTTAATGTGACCTTCAGCTTCCTTGTTTTCACAGCCATTATTATGAAGATCAAGTAAATTGGCAGGTGTGAAAATCCTCAGTAATACAAACCACCATTCTTATGGAAGATTGAAACAACAAAAAGATACAGCAGAGATGGGTGAGATAATCCACATCAGCCAAGAAAAGGGCCTGAAATGCCCAGGTGGCAGGAAAGGATATTGGGAGAAAGAGTTAACTAGTTTTAGGGCAAAGGAAACAATCCATAAAACTAATAGGCAACCAATGGAATGGGAAAAGATAGTTGCAAATGACATATCAGATAAAGGGCTAGTATCCAAAATCTATAAGGAACTCACCCAACTCCACACCCGAAAAACAAACAACCCAGTGAAGAAATAGGCAGAAGACATGAACAGACACTTCTCCAAAGAGGACATCAGATGGCCAACAGACACATGAAACGATGCTCAGCATCCCTCCTCATCAGGGAAATACAAATCAAAACCACACTGAGATACCACCTCACGCCAGTCAGAGTGGCTAAAATGAGCAAATCAGAGAACTCTAGATGCTGGAGAGGACGTGGAGAAACGGGCACCCTCCTACACTGTTGGTGGGAATGTAAACTGGTGCAGCTCTTCTGGAAAACAGTGTGGAGGTTCCTCAAAAAATTAACAGTAGAACTCTCCTATGACCCAGCAATAGCACTGCTAGGAATTTACCCAAGGGATACGGGAGTGCTGATGCATAGGGGCGCATGTACCCCAATGTTCATAGCAGCACTCTCAACAATAGCCAAAACATGGAAAGAGCCTAAGTGTCCATCATCGGACGAATGGATCAAGAAGAGGTGGTTTATCTATACCATGGAATACTACATGGCAATGAGAAAGAATGAAATCTGGCCATGTGTAGCAACATGGATGGACCTTGAGGGTGTTATGCTGAGCGAAATAAGTCAGGCAGAGAAGGACAGATACCATATGTTTGCAAGTATAGGAGGATTAGGAGGAACTTAATGGAGGACCGTGGGGGAGAAGAAGGGGGGAAATAGTGGGGGAGAGGGAGAGAGGCAAACCATGAGAGACTCTTGAATGTTGAGAACAAACTGAGGACTGATGGGTGTGGGAGGGAGGGGTGGTGATGGGCATGGAGGAGGGCACTTGTGGGGATGAACACTGGGTGTTATATGGAAACCAACTTGACAATAAACTATTTATAAAAAAATAAAAAAAAGACCTAGTTTTGATGAGTGATCACTTATGGAGAAGATGGGGATAGGAAGAAGTCAATAATGATCTTAAGATTTCCTTTTGGTGGTACAGGAAGAATAAAAGGGGAGAGGGTGTCCTTCAGAAACAGGACAAATTAGGAGAGACAAGCAGTTTTTCATGGAAGGTGATGAATTAGGTTTATATGGGCCAAATTTTAGTCTCCAAGTGGAAACATCCACTGAATAATTTAATATGTATGACAGAGACTCAGAGAGAGAATGAGGCCAGAGACACAGAGTTGGAAACCATCAGCTTCAGGCTGACAGGTGAAGACACAGCACTAGTGAGATCTGGAGGTACTGAATACAGAGAGACCAGCAGAGGCTGTGAACAAACACCTCTATGGTTGACTCTGCCTGAAGTGCTCAGTCTCCTAGATGGCCGGTGGGCTGAAAAACAAAGTCACTGGACATCCATCACTCTAAGCGCTAAGCGCTGTGCTTTAAATCTTCCTCCTCCAATTTAAAGCTGAAGTAATTAATCAAATGAGAGGAAACTCCCAGAGATTTGTTCTTTTCTATATTAACCATGTCTCGTCTCCAGGCCCTTCTCCAAAGTCTTCATTGAATAGTTTAATAAGCCTGTTGGATTTTTTACTAGCTGTCACCTTCAGTAAATATCTGCCAAGGAAAGTCCCCAAGTGTGTGATATCTAACAAGCTGAACACGTAAAGCAGTTAATGAAATAGGGCCTGCGGACATGACAGCTTGTGATAACGGCTCCAGAACTAATATTGGCAAACATTTTAAAGCTTTAAAATTTCTTTTTCTTTTTAATTCCTGGACCACTGACCTCATTCACTCTGAGGCTCTCACCACTATATGAGCTCAATTCCTCATCCCATTGTCAGAGTCAACAATAGCCTGTCCTCTCCAGTCCAATGGTCTCTCAGATCTTCTGTCATGGATATATTCATAGTCCTTTACATTTCAAGAACATTGTTGTCCAAAATTTGCCCAGACCAATCCAGAGAAGTTTGGATATTCTTTTGTTACCAATTCTTCTTCCTTATAACTTTGATAATTTGAAGTCATTCCTTGAGCTAACAAGGCTTTCGGGTTTTTATTTGCTTTGGTTTATTTAGCCCCTACATGAGCAAATGACTGAAGCAGGACATTCCATCCATGTTTCATTTCCCTGGGGCTAGTCTCACATCTATTACAAATATGTCCCAATGCCAGCTGCCATGCGTCTTCTGAAAGAAGATAAATGGGCATGGGACGGAGATGCTCAGAGGGACTGGAATTAAGCACTCCCGGCCCTAATAAGGCAACCACATGGGGACCCTAGCTCTCATCCAAAGAAATAAACACCATTTCCCCATGTGTCCCCAGTGACACCCCTATACTTCCTATAAACAAAAAAGTCCCAGAAAGAAGCTATGTAGCATCATGTGAAGAATGATTTTTATTCTAAGTGACTCAGAGCCCTTTTCCACTTTTCAAACATTGGCTCATTATCCAAGCACATTTAATAATTTCCTGTGTGGAGAGTTGTGCTAGGCATTTTACAAAGCTAATTAAACAGACACGGTACCTAACCTCTAGGCATTTATGATTTAAGGAAGAAGAAACCAGTGGAGAGAGAGGAACTAATTTAGGACATAAAGGATATTAAATGAGTACCACACAACTGTGTAGGTGAACTACAAAAGTAGTTTCTACTGGCAGCAACAGGACCATCCAGCCTGACTGGGGATTCGAAAAGTTTCTAAAATAAGTTTATTAAAGTTCATTGCCACTGTTATTTATTGGTTCTATCCTGTATACTCAGGAGCTAGTTAAGCCCAACAAAAGCAAATACCTGACAATACATTCTTGTCCTTCCATTCTGCAGAGACAGCTCCTCAGAAGTAGATAGACACCTTGTAACGCAGACTCTGCACCTTCCTTTGCTCATGGAAGTTCATGCCCTATATGTTTCTGCTTGATTAGATTTAGTCTGTTCTGATTAGTCTGACTTAGGGTCCATTCTGGACTCTCTAGGCTTCCTTCCTAGAATCATCTCCCCACCACAAAGGCCAGGTTTTCTCCACTTCATTCCTAGGAGCTTACCCATTTCAGGGAAGCAATAGGTGGGCACAGTAACTAAAGTCAATGAAAGGCCCAGAGTTACCAGGGTTACCACCTAGTATGAGAGTTCCAGAGAACAATGAATTTGGACAAAGTGAATTTGGATAACTTTGCAAACTAGGTTAGACGAAACAAATGCATTAGAGTTTAAAAGCAGAGGGTAAAGTGCTTGTTACTATTTTGTAGGAAAGAAGAATTACATTTTCCATTAAGGTGGTCAGTTCTGCTATAAAAGCGTTGGGTTACTTTATCTTAGCAAACAGAGGGCAGTATCCAAAACTGCTGCTGGGAGTTACCCGGCAGGGCCAGAAACCACCTGGAATCTTAGATGAGGTCAAAGCACTTCTGCAGTCACTGGTTACCTTAGCATGAACACAATGTAGTCTGCACAGTACCTTCAGATCCAGCACTCTATCTGGGGTGGAAACAGGCATCTCTGACAAGGCTGGGAACCTCCTAGCAGGGTCCAGGCCCAGCCCTACCCTCTGAGTCATGCCATCTTCTGAAGTGCTGCTGCAGAGTGGAATGAAAGTCCCTGCACTTCCTGGGACCTATGCTCAGATTTCACTAGCTCTCCCATCCTCTTTTCTGTAGCTTCTCAAAGGTCTGATCCTATCTATTGTGTTGACCTCCAACATAACTTACATACTTTTTCAATGGGTTTGGGCTTTTCAACACTCCAGAAGGTATGTGTCTTATAGGAAACTATAGCTTTTGGCTCAGAAACATGAACCATCCCTGAGATAAGAAGGCCAAAAAAATTCTGACCACTTGCTTAAATGGGGAAAGGGGAAAATGTACAAATAAGAACTATTTTTAGGAGTTAGACCGTGGCTGTAATGCAGACACAAAAGCCAGGGGTCTAACTCTGCCCAACGCAAAGATGAGGCCCAAAGATGGTTTAACAGATAAATGATTTTAAGATTTCTCAAGTATATAAAACTTACATTTAACCTTCAAGAATATACATTTCGTAAATTGGGGAAAATCCACATAAGTCTTTTTTTTTCAGGTTCACAAAAATTATATTCCAGGTGGTCCAAGAATGTAGCAAAACTCAAAACTCACATTTTTTAGTATGTGGTAGATTTCCTAGTGTTGACAATGACAGCAGTGACAATTATAATGAAAACACAGAATGGCATGAACTAATAAAAATTTCCTGACATCCAAGTATCCATACATTTTAAGTTTGCCTGGAGGGACTGTGGAGATCAAGTTAGTCCTCATTTTCCACTAGCCTTATTCCTCATGCCTAATTGTAACATGCATAGAGACTGACATGAGTTTGAGTGATTGAGTGAAATCAGACACATTGAACTTCCCAGGTCCAGTAATTAATATTTTCTCAAATAGGAAGACAGTGATGCACTCAAGGGGAAAAGCCCAGGAGTAATTATATAGTGGCCAGGTTAGGACTCAGTAAGTGACACTGACTTATTGGCCCTGAGCCTCTGACATTACCTGTCAAGATCGATTTATAACAGAAATGACTCATCTACCCTTATCATTCTAAGATCAAGTGTGTGTCCCTTGCTCAGGGGAGTCTAACTTTCTTTGGCAGACTGATGGAGTCAAAGTCTAATTAACATGATGATAAATCACACGAACGCCATTGCCTATTACCTGATTCTCAGAAAACCCATTCCATGTTCTACATTGCTGTTTGCCTAGTCTCTGTGCCTTTACAGAGGATCAATACAAGGACTACTCTGAATTAAATTCGTGTTTCTTGGGGAGAAAGAAAACATAAATAAAACCCTGTGTCTTCTGTAAAACAGAAAATAGGAAAGAAGGAGAAAAGAGACATACATTGAGTGTCTTTCAGATACAACTAGGCTCTTTCTCTTACACATTTATATGTGTTTCTCACAAGTCCACTGGATTGAACCAAAAAGCCAAATCACCAAGTAAAATCTGCCTTGGACATAATTACTCAGGTTGAGAGTGCCCAGGGCTTGAACAAAAATGAATTATTTCAGATGTCTGAGGAACCTGTGGGGAGCCCATGCCAGTATAAACAAGAAACTGAATTCCAGTAAAGGGTATAAAACGGAGGAAAGCAGAAGTTTGTGTGGTCAATATGTACATCCCTGTCCTACCGTGTCCCAGCTGACAGGAATGAGATCAGTAACGTGGACTCTCTAAGCCTCAGCTTTCTCATCTCTAAAATAGGAAATTAAATGGCATAATATGTGTAAAGTACTCATTAGAATGCTTGGTAGATATCAGGTGCTTGATGGTAACTTTAATGGAAATAAAAGACAGGAAGAAGAGGATGAGTTTGATTTTAGACTCTGTGAGCTTAAAGGTCCAGCAACACTACCAGATAAAAAGATGGAAGTATATTAAAACAATATTGAAATCAGGCCAATTAAGAACTCACTAGCCTCTAAGTGTTCAAATGAAAAGAAGAATCACATCTATCTCATTTCAAATCAAAAGCTAGAAATGATTACACTTAGTGAGGAAAACAGAGATAGGCTAAAAGCTAGGCCTTGTGAACCAAAGAGTTAGCCAAGTTGAAAAATCAAAGGAAAAGTTATTGAGGAAATTAAAAGAGCTACTCCAGTGAACGCACAAATGCTAGCATCTTCACCACCATCACTAGGATAGAGGAAGTCAACAGAAGCAGGATGGGATAACAAGAGCCCCCAGTTGGACGCCAAGAGCTGTTGTCTGAAACTTTATTGACTAGGAAGTTCAATGGTTTAAAGTCTAAAACATTCATGATTTTGTCTATTCGAGTGCTCTCTCTTTTCTTTTTGAGAAGCCTGGCTAGAGGTTTGTCAATTTGTTCATTTTTTCAAAAAACCAACTCTTGGTTTTGTTGATCTGTTCAACTGTTTTTTGGTTTCTATATTGTTTATTTCTGCCCTGATTTTTATTATTTCTCTTCTCCTACTGGATTTGGGGTGCTCCTATCGCTCTCCCTCTAGTTTCTTTAAGTGTACTGTTAGATTCTATACTTGTGCTTTTTCTAATTTCTTGAAATAGGCCTGGAGTGCAATGTACTTTCTTATTAGGACTGCCTTTGCTGCATCCCATACGGTTTGGATTGTTGTATTTTCGTTTTCATTTGTTTCCATATATTTTTAAATTTCGTCTCTAATTGCCTGATTGGCCCATTCACAATTGCACAAGAAAAGCATAAAATACCTAGGAATAAACCTAACCAAAGATACAAGAGATCTGTATGATGAAAACTATAGAAAGCTTACAAAAGAAATTGAAGAAGACACAAAGAAATGGAAAAACATCCCATGCTCATGGGTCGGAAGAATAAATATTGTTAAAATGTCATTACTACCCAAAGCAATCTACATGTTTAATGCAATACCAATCAAAATTGTACCACCATTCTTCTCAAAACTAGAACAAACTATCCTAAAATTTGTATGGAACTACAAAAGACCCTGAATAGCCAAAGTAATATTGAAGAAGAAAACCAAAAGGGGAGGCATCACCATCCCAGACTTTAGCCTCTACTACAAAGCTGTCATCATCAAGACAGTATGGTATAGGCACAAAAACAGACACATAGACCAATGGAAAAGAATTGAGAACTCAGAAATGGACACACAAATGTATGGCCAACTAATCTTTGACAAAGCGGGAAAGAGTATCCAAAGGAAAGAAGACAGCCTCCTTAACAGATGGTGCTGGGAGAACTGGACAGCAACATGCAGAAGAATGAAACTAGATCATTTCCTCACACCATAAGCAAAAATAAACTCAAAATGGATAAAGGACCTGAATGTGAGACAGGAAACTATCAAAGCCCTAGAAGAGAAAGCAGGAAACAACCTCCTTGACCTCCACCGCAGCAATTTCTTACTTGACACATCCCCAAAGGCAAGGGAATCAAGAGCAAAAATGAACTACTGGGACCTCATCAAGATAAAAAGTTTCTGTATGGCAAAGGAAACAATCTGTAAAATGGGCAGCTGATGGAATGGGAAAATACAGTTGCAAATGACGTATCAGATAAAGGGCTAGTATCCAAAATCTATAAGGAACTCACCCAACTCCACACCCGAAAAACAAACAACCCAGTGAAGAAATAGGCAGAAGACATGAACAGACACTTCTCCAAAGAGGACATCCAGATGGCCAACAGGTACATGATGATGCTCAGCGTCCCTCCTCATCAGGGAAATACAAATCACAACCACACTGAGATACCACCTCACTTTGGTCAGAGTGGCTAAATGAACAAATCAGGAGACTATAGATGCTGGCGAGGATGTGGAGAAACGGGCACCCTCCTACACTGTTGGTGGGAATGTAATCTGGTGCAACCCCTCTGGAAAACAGCATGGAAGTTCATCAAAAAATTAACAGTAGAACTCCCCTATGACCCAGCAGTAGCACTGCTAGGAATTTACCCAAGGGATACAGGAGTGCTGATGCATAGGGGCACATGTACCCTAATGTTCATAACAGCACTCTCAACAATAGCCAAAACATGGAAAGAGCCTAAGTGTCCATCAACTGACAAATGGATCAAGAAGAGGTGGTTTATCTATACAATGGAATACTACATGGCTATGAGAAAGAATGAAATCTGGCCATGTGTAGCAACATGGATGGAACTAGAGGGTGTTATGCCAAGCAAAAAAAATCAGGCAGAGAAGGACAGATACCATATGTTTACACATATAGGTGGATTATGAGGAAGCTAACAGAAGACCATGAGGGAGAAGAAGGGGAAAAATAGTTAGGGAAAGGAAGGAAGTAAACCATGAGAGACTCTTAAATGCTGAGAACAAACTGAGGGCTGATGAGGGTGAGGGAGAAGGGAAGGGGGGTGATGGACACGGGGGAGGGCACTTGTTGGGATGAGTGCTAGGTGTTGTATGTAAACCAACTTGACAATTAACTATTTAAAAAAAATTTTTTTAAGTCTAAAACAATTTTTCACTATAATTTCTATGGTCAATGAGATTTAAATCTTATATAAAGTTACAAGTAATGTCATTTTCCAGAAATTTAGTTACACATACTAAATTTTCATAAATGCCATTAAACAAGGTGGAATTAATATAAATTAATTTAATTAATTAAATATTAATTTATAATATTAATTGGGTGAAGTCATAGTTCATATTCTGTTATTATAAATGTTAAGTTTGACTTGATTTTACTGTATTTTCTACCTAGTACTATACTTCTTTTTAAAGAAAACAATTCAGCACTTTATAGAACAAAGTTAAGCTTATATAAAGCAGCTTAGTGTTCAAATACAGGATGTGACTAAATTTAATTTTGGCCAAGTAGCATCCAGTCAGTAAATCAGTTCCCACAACAAAATGCAGAAATAAAAGAATAAAGCTTTATCATTAACATGGATTTTTAAATAGTGTCTAAAGCCAGTCAAGATCTCAGAAGTATTTCTCAATTAAAATGGTAATTTGCATGTCTATGTAGTTCCTGATGATTCAGAATATTTGTACAGCCTAAGGATGAGGTGTAGCCATCAAAACTAAAGAGCCTATACTAGTTTTGGGCATGCAGGCAACTGCCACACAGTGAAGGTAATAACCTTGTCTCATTTCCTTTGTCTCAAAAAATTAAAATGAGGGTGTATTGGGATTCCATAAAACAAAGGATTGGGGATGGTAGGACTACCTACCAAACATAAGTTTAAAAAATTCTCCAGTCTGTCCATACTTTCTCATGGGCCTCCATGTCCCCAACAACCTGGACATTTGGGGTAAGATAGTTGAGAGGAAGAGAGAAAAAGAGGAACATAGAATGGTCACTCTGAGGTCACAGACACTTTAGAAGTGAAGATTTTGGAATAAAATCTTCAAAAGAAGATTCCAAGAGTTCAACGTTTCTGAACAGAATCGAAAGCACCATGAGGTCAGTGGTGGCATAGGATTCTCTAGGTAAATGGAAGGAAATAATCCCAGACAACTAGGCTTTCATTCAGCCAGGTCACTACCTCACAGTGAGGACACATCACCATGGGGTGTCATCATCATGTTACCAGAAAGCATAACCCTAGGGTTTGAGTGCACGTGCATAGAGGCCACACCCTTCAGATCTCTCGGTTATGGGTGATAAGGATCCTGGCCTCATAGACAGTGAGGGAAGTTACATTACATAATGATTTCCAAGGTAAGCAAAGAGAGAAAAATCTGCCTTAAGTACAGAATCTTGTCTCCCCAGTCCTAATGCTGAGTAAAAAGGTTTTTAAGGGTGACCTAATTTCCAAGAAATGTACTTCCTTGACTCACACCCTGGGAACCCACATGAAAAATGCACTGGCAAAAAAATCAGGGGCTCTAGATTTTCTCCCTGGTTTTTTCTCTACACTGTTTTCTCTACATTTAAATCACTTAACTAGGGGCGCCTGGGTGGCTTAGTCGGTTAAGCGTCCGACTTTCGCTTAGATCATGTACTCGCGGTTCGTGGGGTCGGGCTCTGTGCTGGCTGCCAGCTGAGAGCCTGGAGCCTGTTTCAGTCTGTGACTCCCTCTCTCTCTGACCCTCCCCTGCTCACGCTCTCTCTCTCTCTCTCTCTCCTAGAAATAAAATAAAACAAATACAAAAAAATAAAATAAAATAAAATAAAATTATAAAAAAAAAATAAATCACTTAACTAAGCTGAGGGTCAGTTTCCATATCTGTCATATGGGTACATCAGTACACTGACTTACATGGAAAAAAAAGACACCCAACCCCAAAACACCACACTAAAATTAGCTCCCAAGTTCTATTTTGGGTTTTTAATCAACCAGTTCATCTAAAATGACCTAATTAGTAGGAAAATTGGCATGGTATTAAGCTGTCCTATAACATATTTTAAAATGTTCTAAACATATCTAATGTGATATCATGTATATATTATTCCAGGTAAGCTCAGTTCTGGTACTAATCAAGAATTCAAAGATAAAGGTGGTCTGCTGGTATTCTACTATGGAAGTCACCCAAAGCAGCTACGATAGTAATTTGAGTCATTCATTTCTTAATCAACAAACAACACTGCTAATTAACTTAATGAGTATTGGCAATGGGCTTTATAAAGCTAGTGGCCTGGTGAAGAGCATGACAAATTTCAGAAAGGGCACTTATTGGTTAAATTAAAGGTATTCTGGTATGGATTGATTTAAGACATTCTGGAAACATTCAACTCCTTTGTATAAATAGAGTATAAAATACAGTGAAGACAGGGCATCTCGGTGGCTCAGTCAATTAAGCGTCTGACTTCAGCTAAGGTCATGATCTCACAGTTGTTGAGTTAGAGCCCTGTGTCAGGCTCTGTGCTGACATCTCACAGCCGGAAGCATGCTTAGGATTCTGTCTCCCTCGCTCTCTGCACCTACCCCACTCATGCTCTGTCTGTCTGTCTCTCTCTCCCTCTCTCAGAAATAAACTTTAAAAAAATAAAAAATAAATCCAGCGAAGTCTAAGCCTTCATCTTTAAGGATGGCACCCAACTAAATAGTCCTATGTTCAGTTTACGAAGATTTTTTAATTGCCTGATACTGCCTATAAAGGGACAGGTTTCTGCTGCTGGAATATGGTTGTTTGTCTCAAGTAACCTCTGCACACATGATGGTGGTCAGAGTCTGCTAAAGGACAGAGAGCTGGGACTTTGTTGGGTTCACATGGTTTTATGTGCTATTTCATGTTAGCTTTCTAATTAATATATATTTAATAAGTATCTGTATGTGTAGCAGAATCTGATCTGAGTCCTGCTTTCTTTGTAGGCTGTAGTAAAGTTGTGGGGGATTATTTACTCTCAATGACTTCAAGCTTCTCCAGTGGCTGTCTTTACCAAAAAGAACTAAAAGTTTTTGTGTGACTAAGTGGCTTATAATACACACCTCATAAAATTCTTATATAATTGTTATAAAAGGTTCTATTTTTTCAGTAAAGTCCTGAATTTTATATAAGAACCCAGTGTATAAAATTTCTTGATATCAGAGGGGCGCCTGGGTGGCTTAGTCGGTTAAGTGTCCGACTTTCACTTAGGTCATGATCTCTCGGTTCGTGGGTTCGAGCCCCGCGTCAGGCTCTGTGCTGACTGCCAGCTCAGAGCCTGGAGCCTATTTCAGAGTCTGTGTCTCCCTCTCTCTCTGACCCTCCCCTGCTCACGCTGTCTCTCTCTCTCTCTCCTAGAAGTAAATAAAAATATTTTTAAAAATTTCTTGATATCAGAATATGAATTCAAATACGAGCTTCTCTTTGTTATCATTCATAGGTATGCTACATTTGCTTCTTTTTCTCCCCCTCACCTTCTTTTTACTTTGGAAGGAAGAGACCAACAAATATATATTAGACAGTTACTAAGTGCAAGGTAGTATTTTGGGTACTGCCAAGAGTACAGTTAGATATAACTTGAGGTTTGTGAGCTTAAAAACTTACATGAAATGAGAGGGTAAGATGGAAATAAAACTGGACTAGGACTCGGGAAGGTTAGGCTCTAGTTCCAACTAGGCCACTAGTACTTCCTTAGGCAAGCCCACCTACCTCTCTATGGAAATTCCACCTCTTTACTTGACAAAAGAAAAGAGTAAGGGCTGCATGGCCCAACCAGTTTCTTCCATTGTAACATTCTATGATTCTATTATCAAGGTCCATGAACTTATTCCTATGGTGCACCAGCTACTTTACTAGTTCTTAGGATTACAAAAATGAGGAAGATAGGTCCCTTCCCTGCGTAGTTCATATAATAGCAGGAAAAAAACCAAAGGGGAATTCATCATGATAATAATGTTATTGCTATCACTTCCATCTCATTGAGAAATATCCAAAGAACTTAAACCAACACTGCTACTTTTCCATTCACAACAGGTGGATGGCATCAATAGGAAGATCATCTAAAACTTTAGGAGTGATAAAAATCATCATAGTTGGTCCAAATAATTTTGACTTAGGTTATAAAGCTGGACTCTGATTTCACTCCCTTTTCATCAAGAATCATTTAAAGAATATAAAAAGGTTTTCTCAAAACATAAGCCCCTGCTATTTTTCCTGAAATTCCTATCATTAGGTTCACTGTTAGGCGACATGACTAAAAGCCTTGACAATTTTCTCTGAAATAGGTAATGCATGGAGTCATTAGGAACCTTTACTGATATCATCATAGATCACCTAATCAAATACACAAGATAGGTAGTTTTATCAACCTAAGAAAAGAATATATAAATTTCTTTTTAGCTCTGCTCTTTCCAACTACCTGCATAGGAAGGCCCACCAGAACCCTCAGGTCAACATTTTAAAATCCAAATTATCATCTCTCCTAAATCCATCTTTCTACCCCAACCACCCTAAATGAACCATCTCCCCCTGATGTCTCTCCCACTCTTGTTGCCATTTCTCTCTTAGTCACATAAACTCAAAATCTTAAAGCCAGTTTTGATCCCTTCTTTCCAGTGTCACTGCTCAAACCCTATGGATGCTCATTCTGTCAAGTTTCTCTCCTCTTTTAAATTGGCAAAAGGATACTTAAGATTTACCACCTTAACCATTTTAAGTACACAGTTCAGTACCATTAAGTGCAAACATACTTTTTGTAACCTAACTCCAAAACTTTTTGTTTTGCAAAACTGAAACTCTAAACCCTTCAATCAAATCTCCATTTGCTCTCCTGCTAGCCCCTGGCAACTACCATTCAACTTTCTGTCTCCACGGTTTTGATTACTCTCTAGGTATCTCTTGTAAGTGAAATTTTACAATATTTGTCTTTTTTGTGACTAGCTTTCTTGGCATAATGTTCTCAAGGTTCATCCGTGTTAAAGCATGTGTCAAAATGTCTTTCTCTTTTTAAAGCTGAAAAATATTCCACTGTATGTATATACCATATTTTGTTTATCCATCCACCCATCAATGGATAGTTGAGTTGCTTCCATGTTTAGTGTATTATGAATAGTGCTGCTATGAACAGGGGTGTTCATATATCTCTTCAAGACTATTTTCAGTTATTCTGAGTGTATACCCAGAAGTGGAATTGCTGAATTATAGAGTAATTTTATTTTCAAATTTTAAGGAAATACCATACAGCTTTCCCTGGTCTGCCATGTCTCTTGTCTCATGCCTCTCCTGTGGAGCCCCACTATTCATATACTAGTTCGACCTCATTGCTTCTCCCCTGCACAACTGCAAAACACCCCAAACTCTCATCCTGTTCCATCACACTGAACATACAACTGTCAGATTAATTTTCCTTTAAGTGAATTTCTGATGTTGTTTCTCTGCTAAAACAAACAGAAACAGAAACACCTTCTGTGACCCTATTACCTGCCAGCTGAAGCACCGACTCTTTGACCAGATTTTCAAGGGCAGTCAAAATATAACTTCAATTCATGCTCCCCTCAGATCATGCTCTAGTGTCCTTACCTTTCCTTTGCCCATGCCATATGCCTTCCTGTCCACATTTGCTCTACCTGCTGAAAGACCCTCACTCCATAGAAATGATTTTACTTGGTACTTACACTAAAGAGTCAAAATGCCCCTTCCAAATCTGAGTGTCTGTCAGCCTATGAGTCATCTATGTAGCTTCCATACATCCTTATGTCCTCAGAAACATAGCATAGTCATAATTTCACATTCAATGTCTTATTCTTTACTATACCAAAAACCTTAAGGACAGGGAAGGCATCTATTTTATTTGTTGCTAAACCCCCAGTGCTTTACATTGCTAAGCATATAATAAACAGGAAAGAACTAACTGATTGTTGTTAAATACTGAAGGCTTCATATTTTCCTAAATAAGAATTCTGCTCTGCCTTTTGAAATTCTAAATGCTTAGAATTGAATCAAAATCATAAATGGGCCCTCTGGAGATGTTCTGAGGACTCTTTATTTAGTGCCTAAATTACCCAGTTTGACTGTATTGATCATACCAAAGAGATAATGACTAAATATCTGCTTTCCTTGAGGCAATATAGTCAGACATCACTAGATTTCATATTGGACTTTCTGCAATTAGCTCTCTGTCCCCTAATCATAATCATTGTCTTCCAAATGTTCTATGCTAATAAATAAATTATGATTATCTAATATTCTAAGGGTCTCATGGAAATAGATTTGAAGAATATTATTCAGTAGGCAGAGTATTATTATCTCAATGAGGAGTTTAAAACTTATCTCCTTCTTGATTGGTTTATTATTCTTTTCCTGCTCTGTTGGACAGAATACAATAAAAAGAATCAAAAATACTTTTGCCAGGGAGAGACAACATAAAAATAAGTTAAAGTAGGAGGCAACTCTACATGCATAGTGCAATTTTAAAGTAAAATTATAATACATAATAAAACTCAAAATGAGTTGCAGCTGTGGTCTGAAAATCTCAAATATATTATTAAAGAGAAAATTGACTAATAAACACTCTCCCACACACTAACCAATCCGTGCACATATGCAGATAAGATTAATCCATGCTATAAATGCAAAAAAGAAATCCATAAAACATGTAGTAAGTGGCCTTTTTTCTGGAAGAGTTGAAAGAGAGAAATGAAGGAAGTCATGTCCTATCAAGCTTGGGGAAGGAACAGGAGAGGAGGAAGAGGCCAGCAAGCCAGGGAAAGGAAGGTAGAAGGAAAGCCAGGCAATGGTGTCAAGGTGAGCAGCTAAGAGAAACCTACAGGCCCGCCAGAGACTAGATAGGAGGTGAGAACAAAGGTAGTCAAGAGAGCAGAGTGAGGAGAGAGGTTCAAGCTTCTGCACCACAGCAGTTAGCACTTCAGTCTGTGAATCCCACACTTCTCTGACTGTGTCTTTACATATTTTCCCAGCCCAGAAAAGCATCTTAAAGGAGGTAAGCCAGTCTGTACCTACCTGTCTTTTACTTCATATTTGATTGAAAGCTCCTCGAGAGAAGATCTGTTATTGACTCATAATTGTACACCCTCCAATGTCAAGAGGGTGCACACCATTAAGTGCTTAGTGTTTAAGAAATTAAGAAATGTATGAGATACTCCTCTACTATCCTAGAGCCCACAAAAGTATTAATTCAGATTATTCTGTGCTCTATAATCAAGATCTTCATGTGTGCCAACTTGGGATAGGTAACATAGTTGCCCCTTTCACTCTCAAAAGTGCCCAGGTTTGGAAGATAAATTTTATGGTGACTCTAGTCATAACACAGTCTGAAAGACAATTTCTAGAACTCCCTTTCAAATTGTTTACTAGCCATTGTCTCTTTCTGATCAAAACAGAGAATAGACTATGTAAATTAACATTGTAAATCCTATGACTCTGGATTATAAGTAAATAAATTTTCCTATTCTGACAAAAGAAATTTTTTCTAGGAAAAATATTTTCTAAGCTCAATGAATATGTGTAGCTACAGTATTACGTCTATAATCAATTTTTTTCCATTATGAATGCATAGCAGAAATGTTACTAACTTCTTTCTGGGACATCAGTATAAAAAATCATTAGATGTGGGACCACAGCCATATTGAAAATTGGTTGTGTGTGTGTGTGTGTGTGTGTGTGTGTGTGTTCATACACACATATTTGTGGGAGTGGAAACACATTTTGGTGCTCCCAGGAATATAAAAGATTTTGCATCATGGCTGTCTTACTTGGCCATCACTCCACTGTTGGATTTTTTTTTTATGTTTTATTTATTTTTGAGAGACGGAGTGGGGGAGGGTCTGAGAGAGGGACAGAGGATCCAAAGCAGGCTCTGCATTGACAGCAGCAAGCCTGACACAGGGCTGGAACTCACAACCACAAGATCATGACCTGAGCTAAAGTTGGGCACTCAACCAACTGAGCCACCCAGGCACCCTCCACTACTGCATTTGTTTATAAAGATAAGAGTTTGGGAAAGTGTCTAGTCATGTCTTCTGCCCATTTCCTCACTGGATTATTTATTTTTCAGGTGTTGAGTTTGGTAAGCTCTTTATAGATTTTTGATATTAATCCTTTATCCAGTATTCATCCAGATGGCTAACGGAGACACATGAAAAGATGCCCAACATCACTCATCATCAGGGAAGTACAAATCAAAATCACATTGAGATACACCTCACACCAGCCAGAGTAACTAAAATTAACAACTCAGGAAACAATACATGCTCTCAAAGATGTGGAGAAAGGGGAACCCTCTTGCACTGTTAGTAGGAATGCAAATGGTACAACTGCTCTGGAAAACAGCGTGGAGGTTTCTCAAAAAATTAAAAAGAGAATTACCCTATCATCCAGCACTACTAGGAATTTATCCAAAGGATACAGGAGTGCTGAGTCATAGCAGCACATGTACTTCAATGTTTATAACAGCATTATCAACAATAGCCAAATTGTGGAAAGAGCCATCAACTGATGTCTGTCAACTGATGAATAGATAAAGAAGATGTGTGTATGTGTGTACATATATAACGGAATACTACTTGTAAATGAAAAAGAATGAAATCTTACCATTTGCAACAATGTGGATTGAACTGGAGAGTATTATGCTAAGTAAAATATGTTAGTCAGAGAAAGACAGATATATGTTTTCACTCATATGTGGAATCTGAAAAACTTAACGGAAGACCATAGGGGAAGGGAAGAAGAAATAAGTTATAAACAGAGAGGGAGGCAAATCATAAGAGACTCTTAAATGCAGAGAAAAAACTAAAGGTTGATGGGGGTGAGGGTTTGGGGGGGCAGGGAAAATGGGCATTGAGGAGGGCACTTGTTGTGATGAGCCCTGGGTGTTGTATGTAAGTGATGAATCACAGGCATCTACTCCCGAAGCTGTATGTTAGCTAACGGGACAATAAATATTTTTTAATGAAAAAATATATATATATGAGTTAAATTTTGTCTTTTCAAAAACTTTTTAAAATTGTTTGAAACACATCTTATTCAGGGCTATACTAGCCTATACTATGCCATTTGTAGGAGTTAGAAAAAATCACCTCTCTGGATTGACCAAGTCAGAAAAGGGCTCTTTTCCCACAGATGGATTTGGGATTGGATCACAGGCTGGATTTCACCCATTACTCCTGTGAATGTGAATGGCAGTCCTGATATTAAAACTAATTTTCCCACTTTACAAAATAGATACAGTCATATAAAGATTGCCTGTGAAGTAAAACACCGTATCTTCTGTCCTATTATTTTTATTAAAACTTTACAAACGTGTTCATCTGAGGGAACAAAGAGCAAGCTTCATAATGCGTGTGTGTGTGTGTGTGTGTGTGTATGTGTGTGTGTGTGTGTGGCAGGAAGGGTCCACTTCACGGTGCAGGGAAGCCTTAATATCTCTTAAAGTTTAAAGAAATGTAACAAATACTTGATAAGATCAGAAAACTACAATTCAAATAAGTAAAAAAGCTATGTATTAAAAATAGCTAGAATGATTTTATTACCAGGATTTTATGCCAAAGACCAAAAGATTAAGAGGACAGACCAAATTGAGCTGAAAAGTCTTTAGTTTTTAATTAAACCTCTAAAACACTACAACATGAAAACATACCATTCTCCTCTATGGATCTCAGACCCAGTTTCTCAGCAGTTGGTGCAGGAAGGTGGTTAAAACAATAATAATGATGATGATAAATATCAGCAACTGCAGGACTGATGTAGAACACCACCACAAACACGTGACAGAATACGGCAGAAAGCGGCAGATGGAAGAGTGATAGCCCCGAATCCACACAAGAGTCACGGCTGTAACGGAGCTAAATGGTCACCAAAAGTCTATGACTGAGAAGGTCCCAAAATCCCCAAAGCAAGCGTTGGTAAAGGACAGCAAGCACTTGCCTGATTTACCACCCATGTAGGAGTGCATCTGTGTGCATCCCATACCTGGATGAGGAGACATTCTGGAAGCTTTCCATTTTACCTCATGCTAGAATTGCAACATAAAACTGCCAGGGCTTTCTGTCTTTCTCAAAATAAAGAAATAAACTTAAAAAAAGTAAAAATAAAACTGCCAGGCTGACTTTAGTATACATGTTATCACTGGAGCAGTACTGTGTAAACAGTATTTTTTATGTGTCCTGATCTGTCTGTTCTTTATTTCCACTATCACAATGGCCCCCAAATCTAAATAAAATAAATGTCTCAAATGGTATTGTTTTATCAAAAATACTTGTGGTTTCCTAGAATAAGAGAAAACCATTCCAAATCTTGAACAACATTTTTATTGACTGGCAAACCAAATAATACCAGCTGTACTTCCCTGTGAGGAACTGAATCTCGAGACTACAGTCCTTAAAGAAACATTAGCTGGTTGAACTGGAATGAATTCACTTCACTGACTGTCCTTATCACAGGATTTTCTTTTGATACCAGACTCTTCTGTGTACATTCAATTTGAGATTTATTTGCTCAACAGTATTTTGAATGGGTTTAAAAAAAAAAAAAAAAAAGGTATGGGGCACCTGGGTAGCTCAGTTGATTCAGCTTCTGACTCTTGATTTCGGCTCAGGTCATGATCTTGTGGTTTCTGAGTTCAAGCCCTGAGTCAGGTTCTGCACTGACTGTGTGGAGCCTGCTTGGGATTCTTTGTCTCCCTCTCTCTCTGTCCCTCCCCCACACACTCTCTCTCAAAAATAAATAAGATAAAAATCTTAAAAATAAATAAATAGGTAGATTGTTTATATTATTAAGTCCCCACCTCTTTCCATTAAAGATTCTTTTTTACAGTTTAGTACATTTTCCAGTTGACATTTATACTTTGTATATAGATCCCATTTCCCTTGGTATCTCTTTTCTTAATTCTAGTACCTTGAGACCAGACAACATAGTTAAATGCAGTTTTCTTCCTCAACCTCACCTCTGCCATTATTTGTATAGCCACTGTGCCAAAACCTATTAATTTATGTGTTTTCCCCCAAACATGTTAGTTCTAATCATAAAACATCAACTTATAACTAAGCTCCCCCTTCAGCCCATGCAATACCTCAGCGCCCAGTCTAGGTGCTGGTTCTGTTCCTTGCAACGTATGAGACACATTCTAGGTAGTTTGGAGCCATTCATTGTAAAATGATTTCTAAAGTGACTGAAAAGAGCATGTCCTCAGGAACACTAGTGCCAACAACAGAGGAGATCAAAAGGCCTTTTAAGAGGTCAAGAAAGGGAAGTTGTAGCACAAAAATAAAATTAAGTACTAAGATACATTTTTTCTGGGGAGTGCCTGGCTGACTCGGTTGGTAAAGCATGCGACTTTTGATGTTGGGGTCATGAGTTCAAGCCCCACATGGGGCACAGAGATTACTTAAAATACAAAGATTTAATATCAAATTTCCTGGGAATCCTGTAGTCTCTATGAGGAGTCTTAGACAGAGAAGGGGGCAAACAAGTTAAAAGCAAAGGAAAGGGGACAGGACCATGTGCAAACACTGCTCTGAACTTAGAATCTGCAAACGTAACCTGCCAAAGGCACCTACAATCTGTGTCTAGAGCAGCACAGTTACCCTTCAGCTAACCAACCCTCTGAAGTGAAACGCCTTCTTAACAAGGGAGATGGTTCAAACAAACATGCAAAGGAAATAGCATCATTTATAAAACATAATCTTGGCTTTTATATTTTGACTCAGGATGCTCTTTATATGTCAATATGAACGTGCAGAACCAAACTATCACTCACCAAGTGCATTCTTTTAAATCCAATTTTTAATTGAAAATAAAGTATATGTATTCACTTGGTCACTAAACCTAAAGCTCTTTAAGGAGAGTGACTGAATGTGAATGATTGCTACCCTGTGTGCCAGATGAATGAATGAAGGCATGCGTGACCTTTTCAGAAAAACTAGAATGATTAATACATGATGGCTAAAAGTGAAAACTGATAACAAAACAGCACCATTCACCATTCACAGAGTGCATACTCTGTTATAATGCTATACTAAGGTTCATCGCAGTATCTTTACAACAACACTGTGAGTGCCAAGATTAAACCTGGTTTTCAGATGAGATTATTAAGGCTCAAAAAGGTTAGGAAATCTGGGGCGCCTGGGTGGCTTAGTCGGTTAAGCGTCCGACTTTCGCTTAGGTCATGATCTCGCGGTTCGTGGGTTCGAGCCCCGCATCGGGCTCTGTGCTGACTGCCAGCTCAGAGCCTGGAGCCTGTTTCAGAGTCTGTGAGTCCCTCTCTCTCTGACCCTCCCCTGCTCACGCTGTCTCTCTCTCTCTCTCTCCTAGAAATAAATAAGAATATTTAAAAAAAAAAAAAAAAAAGGTTAGGAAATCTGCCCATTTCACAGTCAGTAAAGGCAGAACCATGACTATAGCTGAGGTTTGTGTGATGTCATATCCTGACCCCTATGCTGCATGAATCCTTCAAAAGGTAAAAATAAATATTCTGCTTAGAAAAGTAATCATACAAAGAATGCTTAGAAACTGCATGTTTACATGTCACTCCTCACCAACTAATTATTTGTTATTTTTATTGGATCTACTTTCAAAAGGGATTTGAGACAAACTCTTAGGACAGGAGAGATAAACACAGATACATGTGGATAAATGTGTAATATCGATTTCTACAATGAATGAGTGGGAAGCAAAGCTGACGAGAACAGAGGCTTGCTAGAGGGTGGTCAAAGAGAGCAAGTCATGACAAAAGACACAAGCCTGCTTACTGTTGATTTAATCTTCCTTTGCCCCACAATACAGCAAAGTGTGAAGTCATTAAAACCTCAAGCTGGGAGCCAATCCATTGCGTTCAAATTTTGTGCAGTTTCATGCCAGTTTGTTAGCTTCTTCCAGTCTCAATTTCTTCATCTTTAAAAAGGAAAAGACAATAATCAGTACTTTCCTAAACGAGTTGTAAATGAGAGAATCCTACAAATAAGGTTCTTTGCATACCCCTAGCTCACAGGCACTCAAAAGGAAGAAGAGTTTTGGCAGTAGGAAATGCTATGAACAAAATCATTTAGTAACAGCAAGAAAACCTCTTTTGACCACCCCTATAGTTTTTCCTTACACCATTACTCAAAAACAAATGTGAAAATTACAAAAGCTCAGTCCAAGGAATGCTTCCTGATGTGAAATGCTACATGAGTGCTCTCCAAGAACATATGAAAGCCACCAGAAGCAAAGCAACAAGGAAATAAAGAAGGTTCCTGCAATAGTCAAGTCAGTGATGCCGATGGAGAGTTAAGGCCTTTATCGGGTGCTCCTTTGGAAGATGTCAGGAAAGATTATTAAAAATAACAACAAAAGGATGACCAGATTCATTGGTTCCTGTGACTAAAAGCCCCAGGCAGTTCCTGAGCCAATTAGAAAGGCTGAAACAGCCAGGTCAGCAGAGGGTCAGTGTGTATCCAGAAGCCAATAAGTAGATAATAAGTATGTTGTTCCGGAGTTTCTTGGTGAACGTGGCTTATTATTACAAGGATGAACAATCTTTAATGAAACAAGTTTTATTGACAAACTATGCATAACTCACAAAGGGATCCATGGAAGAAAGGTCCATTTCCTCCCCTGAATATCTTGCATTTATGTGATGGTTTTGTTTATTTTTCCTCCTAGGAATGTTCTTCTAATGAATAATGTGGCATTTAATATCTCTTCAAGGCATGTGTTTTACAAGTGATCTGTTATCCCTCCTTTATTAGTCTCTTAATCATATCCTCTCAGTGTGGAGACTCTGGCATTGAACTATATTGGAAACCATTAAGTTTGTCTAAACATCGCAAGCAGTGAGGTTAATTCCACTTCTAAAAGAATTGCTTTGGACAGCCCAAGACATGAATAGAACTCGAAGCATATTTGATGTCACTAACCTTAGAGACAGGGGCATCTAATACAATTCATTAAGTATAATTGAAATAGAAATCCTACAATGAGAACATAACAAGGAACATTGTGTAAATTGACTTTTTGAAGTATATCTTTCCCTCGGTGCACATATTCAGCTCCCATTAATTTTAATGGACATAACTTGCTCATATATCAACTAAAAGATTTCACCTGCTTCTGTGTAAAACTGGCTGCATAAAGAAAAAGTTGCCCACAAAGAAGGTGAGAATGCTTATAAAGATTGCTCGGATAATTGAGTCCAAGAGCATTACAGATAATTAAATATAAGTTATTGCATTGATTACTAGAGGAGGACTTATTATGAAATTAAGCCAGTTGTTGTTGTTTTAAAAAGAAAGCCTGTAGGAAAATAATGTTGAGGTCAACTCTTAACATACCCTGGACTGCTTTCCCATTCAGAATCCAGTGCTCCAGTATGAACTGTGAACTGAAGGTAGAGACTATGTCTCATTCCCAGCACTATACACACAGCATGAACTTCCCACACAAGAGACACTCCGCAAATACTTGGCAAAATGAAATGGACTTTTCATTGTTTCTTAAATTCTCATCACACATCTCTGGGCTTCTGCTCACGTGGATCCCTCTGCCTAGAATGTCCTCACACACACTACCCTCAATCTTCAATTGCTAAATTCCCTGCTGACTAATAAAAACCCTATCAAATGTTAGGAAGTTTTCTTGATTTTCCCAAGTGAATGGTAATAGTTCAGTGCAGTTCCAGAATCCCATTATCTCCTAAAACTTAATAAAGACCTCAAAGAGGTTTTGTTTAATTATACTGTTCAATATTTATCACATTAGAAATTAAAACTAAGAACATTTAAATATTAGTTCATTAGGGCTAACAATAATAAATTCATTACATTTTGGCATAAGTAACACATTTTTGTGAAAAGTAACTGTCTCCCCCCAAATCATGAATAGATTGGCATTGCTTTACACTGTACACATCTCTTCTATGTTTATTTTAATAGGAGACTGATGGATTCAAAGATCTGCTTCTACAATTTATGTATTAAAATCTATTGTTTTATTGGAACATCTAAAGAAAAACTAGCTCCACATAATATGTAGCTGGAAAAAGGAGGAGTATTTTGGTCACCTTTTCAGATAACTGTGATATTCTTTTTTAATATTATACCAAAACTCTACAGAGAGTAAAAGTTTCTTAAGTGTTAGTTTCAATGTGGAATATGAAACAATATTAATGAACTTTTCTACTTTCACATTACATTTTTGTTCTATTTTGCATTTAGAATAAATCTGTGTACCCATGGATGAATTTTTAACATTATATATTGATCATTTGGAAAATACTGATTCATTGAGTTATTCAGAACCTCCAAATATCATTTAACTATACAATATTTTTTAAAACCACTTTAATATTACCAACAATCTTATCATAAAAGCCTTCAACTATTGAGAAGCTTTCAAACTCATGAAAAGTTTTCCAAAATTTGTTTTCACTCAAAAGTTTGACTCTTACCATTGGCAACAAGTACTGTCAAATTATTTTCTTCGAGGTGATAAGCTCACTTAATTCATTTTGAGAAAATGTCTACCAAATATCCATGTCTGAATAATCAGTTTGTCTGTCAATCATTCCTTCTGGTAAAACCACAGTGCCATGGGAAAAAAAAAAGCTGCTAACTTAGCTCACAACAAAAACAACTGTGCAAATGCGTTTCCTAAGATGACCATTGTACTTCAATATTCCATAGAAACTCGCATCACATAGGATATTAAAAGCACAACTATGCAAGAATCCAGATTTCATAAAGTCAACAATTTTGACTGCTTAGTCAAGGACATTTCTAGGTGAAACTAGCCTTTTATTTTATTCTGAGAGTGTGGCAGTTAAGGAGCACAATGACTGCCAGCACAACTGAGAAACACCGTCGTGATTTCTGCTAAGGCACCAGTGTTTTTATCCACCATTGCTTTTGTTTCATCATTACAAGTGATACAATGAAAGAAGCAATACCATTTTAGGATTATTTTGAAATAGTTTTAGCCACATGGACCCCCTGAAAAGATCCTGGGGAAGCCCCAGGGCCTGTGCCACATTTTGAGAACTGCTGTGATAGAGTAGAACAGACTTCACTGTTGACCTTGAACCAATTACTTAATCATATCTGTAAAATAAGGACAATGAATTCTGGCATATTGGGTTGTTGTGAGAATGGTATATCATAACATATGTAAAGCACCGTATGCTCGCTCCCTGTTATATAGTCAGTACCGAATTAATCATATTTTCTTATCAGACCCCCAGTACTTACTTTATGAGAACCTTTATATCATGGCTTATAAAAATGTCACCTTTTGTTTTATTTCCCTATTAGATAATAACTCCTTTCTTCGCCTTACTCAAATTTTTTATCCTAGGTAGAGAATCATTGACCCCTTTGAGAATACGATCTACCAGTAAGGCTTCTCACCCCAGAAAAATGTGCGTGCACGTGCACACACACACATACACACACAATTTTGCATACAATTGCAAACTGGAAGACCCCTTAAGGTAGATCCATGATACCCCCAAGGAAGAGTTTTCAAAAAGTTGATCCTTGAAACATCTGCTTCAAAATCAACTTAACATCAAAATAATGATTCCTGGGCCTCTCCCAGAGATACAAAATCTGGATCTCTGGTGGTCAAGCCAAGAACTTCACTTTAATACTTCTCCAAGAGACGGGGCACCTGGGTGGCTTAGTCGGTTAAGCGTCCGACTTTCGCTTAGGTCATGATCTCGCGGCTCGTGGGTTCGAGCCCCGCATCGGGCTCTGTGCTGACTGCCAGCTCAGAGCTTGGAGCCTGTTTCAGAGTCTGTGACTCCCTCTCTCTCTGACCCTCCCCTGCTCATGCTGTCTCTCTCTCTCTCCTAGAAATAAATTTAAAAAAACGTTAAAAAAAAATACTTCTCCAAGTGTTTCCTATACCCTTTCAAGTTGGATCTCTAGGGGAAATCCATGAGCCTGGATTAAGAAACCCTGCTCCATAGAACCTACTATATGGCTGATACTCAATAAATATACATTAATATGAGTAGTGTTTCCTATACCCTTTCAAGTTGGATCTCTAGGGGAAATCCATGAGCCTGGATTAAGAAACCCTGCTCCATAGAACCTACTATATGGCTGATACTCAATAAATATACATTAATATGAGTAGGCACATACTTTGGAAGTCAACGAAATGACTAGAGAATCATTGAAGTTTAGAAAAATGTACACAGGGGCGCCTGGGTGGCTAAGTCTGTTAAGCGTCCGACTTCGGCTCAGGTCATGATCTCACAGTTCATGGGTTCAAGCCCCACGTCGGGCTCTGTGTTAACAGCTAGCTCAGAGCCTGGAGCCTGCTTCAGATTCTGTACCTCCTATCTCTCTGACCCTCCCCTGCTCATGCTGTCTCTCTCTCTCAGAAATAAATGAAAGTCTTAAAAAATTTTATTAAAAAAAAGAAAAATGTACACAATTCCCACAAGTTTCAAATCCTCACTGATTAGCACAATTACTTGAGCGTTGTGTTGTTTTGTTTCGTTGTAAAGCAAACACTTACTTAGGCTCTTCTTCTACAGGTTGTATGATGAGGCTGGCATGGAATGGGACCTGAATACTTAAAAGGTTTTAAGTGTTTCTTCTAGTGATTATGATCATGAGGCCTTTTATTTTTATTTATTTATTTATTTATTTATTTATTTTAATATTTTATTTATTTCTGAGAGAGAGAGAGACACAGTGTGAGCAGGGGAGTGTCAGAGAGAAAGGGAGACACAGAATCTGAAACAGGCTCCAGGCTCTGAGCTGGCGGTCAGCACAGAGCCCGACGCGGGGCTCAAACCCATGAACCGCAAGATCATGACCTGAGCCCAAGTCGGCCGCTTAACCGACTGAGCCACCCAGGCGCCCCGATTGTGAGGCCTTTTAAAAGAATCACTTTGTGCTCCTCTGCACAAAACTTGCTTTGCTAAAAAAAACTCAAAAGATAGTTACAGTTTTATTTGATCTAGGACTTAGATGTTTAATAAATCCAGCTTTATTTTTGTCAGATTTTTTCCTTGTCAAATAATCTTTGTATTTGTAAATCCTAAAATCGCTCTAGAGTAGTGAATTTCAAATTTTACCGCACTTTGGAATAACCTGGAGAGGTTTTAAATATCTTGACAAGACCCCAATCCAATTAAATCACAATCTCTAGGGATGGAACCAGGCATCAGTATTTACTTAAAACTTTTTGAATGATTCCAACTTGCAGCCAAGTTTGAAAACTATTGCTCTAGAATTTATGGTCAGAACTATAAGAATTTAAAATGTGTTTCTCTTACTTCCATCAACATCTGGCCATAAAAAATTAAATATTAAAAACCTCTTCCTCCTACTTTGCACATAAAACAGAAGCAGAGAGGTTGAAGACTAGGAAAGGGGAGGCAGGAGACACTAGGAAAAAGCAGAGGTATCACTGTGAATATCTACTACTTTGTGAGTGTCTAGTATGTGCTCACAATTTTTTTCTGAACGATGTGATAAGATTATATTGCAGTGATTCTCTACCTGTAAATACCTCAGTGTATGTTTCTCAAAATAAAAGCTACACAGCTATTAGAATTTCCAAAATCCAAAACATGGACAATACCACATGCTACTGAGGATACAGAGCAACATAAACTTCTCTCACTGCTAGTGGGAATGAGAAATAGTATTGCTACTTTGGAAGACAATTTTTTGCAAAACTGAACACACACTCTTACCATACAACCCAGCAACTGTGCTGCTTTGTATTTGTCCAATGGAAGTAAAAACTTATGTCCATTTAAACCCCTGCACACAGATGTTTATAGAAGTTTTATTTATAATTGGCAAATCTTGAAGCCACCAAGATGTCCTTCAGTATGGGGGTGCATAAACTGTGGACCATCCAAACAATGGACTATTATATAGCAATAAAAGGAAACAAGCTATCAAGCCATCAAAAGAAGAATACAGAGGAACACAGAGGAACCTCAAATGCATATTAGTAAATGAAAGAAGCCAATCTGGAAAGGTTACCTACTGCACAATTCCAACTATATGATATTCTGGGAAAGGCAAAACTACGGAGCAAGTGAAAATATCAGGGGTTTCTAGGGTTAGTGGGGAGGAAGAGATGAATAAACGGAGCACAGAGAATCTGATATTGTCCCTTTAACAGTGAGGGGGAAAAAACCTTTCAGAAGTCCTCTGTAGATTTCCCCTCATGTCTCATTGGCCAGGCTTTGCTGCATGCACACATTGAAACTCAATTACTTATGAAAGTAAATGAGACCACTACAATTGGCTTAGATAAATTATAAGGTATTTCCTTGGGTGAAGAAGAACTCACCATCCTTGAAGGAAGTACCCGTAGGAGGAGGGTGAGCAAAAATCAGAATTTTGTTTTTGAAGGGGAATGGCTAATGATCAAATCTAAAATGCCTGGCACCTTTCAACATTCTGAGTCTTCCTGGAATTAGCCTCCTTTACTTGAAGAAAAAGGCCACTTCAGAAACAAACTACAGCCAATAAATCAATAGATAAACATATAGAAAGGTAGAGAACATGATGAGTCATTAATGATGCTGCTCACACAAGGAACCCCTTTCTACTCCACATCTTAAAAGACATTCTCAATTTTACTTTCAGGAGTGTCATCATAAGACCCCGAAGCTATGCCAAATTAATGTTTAAAAATCAGGACTTTTTTAAATGGTTTGCATTTGCTTTTCTGATACAGAGAATAACACTTAAGATTTATTGAGTGACATCTGGTTAATTAAATGTCTATTTCCTCCTGCCTCTTAAAGGGATCATAACACAGAAAGACAACATTGGGAGAATAATTAAAGTGAAACCAAAGAGCAAGACTAACCTTGTAACTCACTGTAATTAAAAATAAAACAAGAGCAATATGCTGAGAAAATTGCCTGTCTTTATCAGGACACCTGTCTGTACATTTGAAACATTATTTTGGAAGTCTCCATCTTGCTTTTCTCCTTTTTTTTTTTTTTTTTTTTTTTTTGTGCAAATGAAATTTTCGCTTTCCATAGAATCTCCTTGGAAAATCTTTTTACATTCAGTCTTCAGGAAAATTCACCTCTTAAAGGACCAGAAGATAACTTCTACTTACCTCTATACAGTAGCAATGACGCCAAGTGTCATCAGTAAAGGAGTCTAACAGCAGGTGTTGGTGGGGAAGGGCAATGATCCCAGGCCTTGGAACCCTTCGGGCAGCTGTGAGCAAGACTGGAGGTGACAGCCTATAAATGACCTCTCCAGAGCAATAAACTAATAGTTAGAGTAGCAAACATAATATTTCTCCATACATTAATAACCACATACTTTCTTTTTTTAAAGTTGTTACTTGAATTCCAGTTAGTTAACATACAGTGTAATGTTAGCTTCAGTGCTTTGGATTTTTCTCAGAGAAGAAATTGCTTATCCTTATATTTTTAAAGAGTCTGTGGACCAAATATCAGAGCAAATATACCCTAAATTCATGCTCCCAAAACCCTGTTTACTTTACAGAAAAGGGAAAAGTAGTTTTAAAGGGATTCACAGGATTTCATACCTTTATCCCCAACCAAAGGCTGTTGTACCTCTGTTCCAAAGTGGCAGTAGAGACCCACAGCTCAACATGCTATGTTTGAGTCTTGATGCCACCATTTTCTAAATATGTGGTACTACCCACATTGTGAACTGTCTCGTAGAATTCTTTTTATCTTATTATGAAAATTATGATGGTAACTGGGCCTATTTAAAGTGAAGATTAAATGAGATAACATGTGTTTCCTGCCTGGCTCCTAGTAATGGCATCTATTATTTCTTTACATTTATTCAAGGCTGTGACACAGTGTTATGGGCTGAACTGTGTCTCCCAAAATTCATATGTTGAATTCCCAACCCCCAATACTGCCTTAGAATGTATTTGGAGATGGGGCCTTTAGAGAATTATGGTCAAATGAGGCCATATGAGGAGATCCTAATCCAATATGTCTGGTGCTCTTATATGGAAAGAGAGAGACAGGAGGGACATACACATACAGTCTTTATATTAACATCCCAAATAATGAAAAGAAACCTCCACATGTCATTGACATTTGGGTCACTGTTGTATGTTGTTTTGTAAGTGAACTGGGTTGAACGCTAGCCTGAAAATATGGAGATTGGCTCTGATTCCTTTAACAAGGCTCTGGGGTTTCTGAACTGGCACTTAACTTCTCGGGACTAGAATTTTGTTTATTTCTTTCTTTCTTTTTAAGTTTATTTCTTTATCTTTAGAGACAGAGAGAGTTTGAACATGAGCAGGGGAGGGGCAGAGAGAGAGAGAATCCCAAGCTGACTCTGCACTGTCAGTGCAGAGACTGACACGGGGCTCAACCCCATGAACCTCCATGTACTGTGAGACCATGACCTGAGCTGAAATCAAGCCGGTTGCTTAACCGGCTGAGCGACCCAGGTGCCTCTGGACTAGAATTGTCTGAGAAAATTTGAGATAACCTAGATCATAAGACTTTTAGTATCTATGATGAATTGCAGCTATCTTTGGCAGAAAGTTCAACTCATTGAGACAACTTGAACTCAAATACTTTTTTGTTTCTGACCACTACTATGTTTAAATTTTTTCACTTCTTTAAATTCTATGTATTCTCCAAAGCTAATAGTCTTACTACACCCAGGAAACCTTCCCCAAGTCTCCCAATTCAGAGCTCTGTCTTCTTCCTTTGAATTCCATGGCACATTGCTTTTATTTCTCTAGCATCATCATGTCCTGCTTCACATCATAGTTTCTTTTGTTCTTGTCTTGACTACTCATGACCTGCTTCTACTTTATGTGTGATTATTACTTCTCAAGAGCAAAAAGTGGTTTTACTCATGTATCCCTTACAGCCCCCAGCACAGTACCCTCCACACAGTGAATACATGTTCAGAAATGATTGAATCAGGGGCACCTTATGGCTCAGTTGGCTATGCTTCCGTCCAACTCTTAGCTTCAGCTCAGGTCATGATCTTGTGGTTTCATGAGTTTGTGCCCAGTGGTAGGCTTTGAGCTGGCAGCACAGAACCTGCTTGGGATTCTCTCTCACTTTCTCACTTCCCCTCCCCTACTTGTGCTATCTCTCTCTCAAAATAAATAAACTTTAAAAAGAAAGAAATGCTTGAATCAAACTGGATGAAATTAAAATAAGTTTTCTTCAATAAAAGTATTTCTTATGATGATGATTCATTCTATTGTTAATAAGTTTATATGTCATTAAAACTTTATCTTTCCTTAAAGCTGAAACTATAATAGTGTAACATATATGGAGATTAAGAGATATAATATCTGAATGGATAAAATATTAATAGAACATTTAAAAGAATGTTTTCTTTCAGAATTTCCAAGGAAACATTCTTTAAATCTTACATTTGTCTTGTTTGATAGCTCCAGTTGAAATAATGGTGTGCAAGTGTTTTATAAAAGGTAAATTATTACATAAACATCATATTTTGAAAGTACTAGTATTATACAATAAAGAACATTATTTTCTTGACTTGGAACCATAAAACAGAGAGATTTCACTAGTGAGGATAAAGAGATAAAATATATTTTTGTACCTACCCAATTTGACTGATTCATGGCACATCAATAAGGAATATTTGATAATCTTTTTTAACAAAAATAAACCATACCTTGTAAAAGATTTAGTTTTTAATATCTGGAAAGGGCATATTAGTATTTTTATTTTGTAATATTTTTGTGCTTCCCAAGGTTATGAGTGTAAGATCAGTAATAGACACAATCATTAATTGTGAGAACTGCATTAACTCTGACAGTTGTACCAGATTCATCTGGTCAGTCAGTTCTTGGTTAATCATACTAATGTGACGAGTGAAGGCTGTTTATTCCATCAAATCCTCCATATTAAGTAATGGAATAGGTTTGAATAGTATATCAAATGTTTCAAGAATGTACCACAAACAAAACCTTTCTAAATTTCCCTACATGATCCCCTAGCTTCTCCCTTTAATCCATTTCATGTACCCATATCTAATTTAATTAGTAAGCCCAGGCAGAGTTTCCTTCTCAAAGCCTTTCTGCAGTGATGTTTGGGTTTCTAAGCACCCGTTCCACCCTAAATAACGTGAAATGACAAGAACTACACAAATATGTGCCCAGCAGAAATTACTATTGTTGACGTACGGAGGACAGGAACACAGAGAGAACTTTATACACCTGTAAGAAACCTCTAGAAAGTTAGCATTGCCACTTAAAATGTCCCAACACAGATCACCAAACTAGGAATAGCTGATTACTGATTTGGATGGCATGTTCACTATAGCGAAGCAATGAGCCACGTTTCTAATGAGAGTTTTGTGGCATTACCTCCTACTGTCAGAGTCCCACTTCATACTCCATATTGTATCAAAACTTTATATTGACTGTGAACTTCAGAGGTCTTCTCTGGTCTTTTTTAATGGCTCCCTTGTCTTTGTTAGTATTAGTCCTCCATCTCTCTGCAGTAAAAGTAACTTCACATTCCCACCTCTGGTACAATTACAGCACCCAGAACAAAACTCTCACTGGAGAATACAGTTGATTCTTCCGAAGCACTGCAGGCCTTCCCAGAAGTACAGTCATTATTGTACTTGCCTCCATCTAATAATATGGGAAATTTTTATATGTTTGCACTAGCATTTTTTTTAAGAAAACCAAAAATTTATTTGACCCCAGAAATACATTAAGCTGTTTCTGCATTCAAACAACTCCTAATGAATAGTTCAGTATACCCCAAACTTATGTTATCTCATAATTCCCTAAATATCACTCACCTTGGTTTTTGTTACTCCCAAAGGGCAAAATTTCATTTGTACAACTTTACAAAATATCCTTTCATAAAAAATCTTTTTTTGCAATCAAGTAATGAGTACAGCTAAAACTTCCCAGCAGATTTCTCTTGAATACAAAGTTTCTACCCCTGATATATTAAAAGACTAAGTTGTATGTTTACCTGTTCAATCACTTGCCTTAATAAATCCTCTGGACCTGATACCCCTTGTTAGCATTCATAGTATCCCATGTATGTGCACATATGTTATCTGCAAATGCATTCTTGTCTATTTTAGTGGATTAAGAAAACACACTGAGAAATTTATTTTGGAGTGTGGCCAAATGTGCTTTACTGACTACATCTTAATTTAGGAAGAACTAAAAATAACAGTTTTCCTACCTGAGTTTGGGCCTCAAGATCTTTCCTGAACTCATGATATGTAGAGACCATGGAGATAATAAATCTTATACTGGGATTGCACAAATGAATAAATGGATGATCAGTGGTAGGATCTAGGTTTCCCACTACTGAAACATTACAAATAAACAAGGCAGAAACAGAAAGAAATATGTGGTGCTGAATTAGAGTCAGAAACATCAGTATGAACTTATGTTTAGCTTAAAATAGAAACTTCCAGAAAAGATTTTGCATATGTGTGAATACATGGGTTAGTGTACATACATATATATACTTCCTGGCTCTGCCAACAGAGAGGGCCTAGAAACAATGGCTCCCAGGAGCAATGAGCACATCCAATACCCAGACCTTGGTTTCTAATACCATTCTCCAATAAAAGAAACCAGGGCTCCTTAAGAGAAATGGCTGATTCAAATACTTGGGTAGGGAATATGAAAGATGAATCTAGAGAACCTTGCATTGTCAGAAAGTAAGGAGTGCTCAATAAATGAAATGATGGAGACACATCAAAAGGACACATGAGCCAACCTGAAAGTGTTCTCAAAGGCTAAAGTTGAAACAATTTGACCACTAAAAAAGATAAGGCAGTAGCGGATTATAACACACAGTATAAAATGCATATTTGTGAGTCAATACTTGTACAAATAAATTACTGAATACATACATGGAGATAAGTGATAAATCTTCAATGCAGGAAAATTCCAAATAATTTAGGTAGATACTACACCCTCAAGGAAATAAAGTTTTAATTCCTCACACCTTGAGTGTGGACTATATACTTACTGACATACTTTCAAGTAAGGCAGCTGAGTGGGGGAGGGCAGCAAATTTACAGTTGACAAAGCTGGTAAGCACTAGGTAAACCAGGGGGTCAAGGTTAGCATCATGATTGACAAGTAATGTTGACAGCACATGCCCTTGATGTAATGTAATGAGAAGGGCACTTTACCTTTGCGGTATTATTTCTAAAATCTCATAACCCCAGGCTGATCAGGAGAAAACATCAGAAAAACTTAAATCGAATGACCTTTACAATACATCCTACCAGTACTTCTCAAAATTGTCAAAGTCACAAAAAAAAAAAAAACAAAAAAAAAATCTGAGAAACTGTCACAGCCAAGAAAAGAGTAAAGAGACATGATAGCTAAATATAATGTGTTTTCTGGGGTAATAGGATCCTGAAACAGAAAAAAAAAGACATTAAGGAAAAACTAGTTAAATCCAAGTAAAATGTATAGTTCAGTTCATTGTAATGCACCAGTGTTGATTTTTAAGTTGTATCAAATGTTCCACAGTAATGTAAAATGTTAATAACAGGGGAAACTTGGTGAGGCGTACTCTCCATATTAGCTTTGCAACTTTTCTATAAACCAAAACCTATTCTTAAAGAAAAGTTTAGGTGTGCCTGGGTACCTCAGTTAAGCATCTGACTTCAGTTCCGGTCATGATCTCATTGTTCATGGGTTCAAGCCCCACTTCAGGCTCTGTGCTGACAGCTTTGACCCCCACCCTCACTCACATTCTGTCTCTGTCTCTCTCAAAAATAAACATTAAAAAGAAAAAAAAGTTTAAATTCTTAATTTTTTTTAATGTGAAAGCAAGTTTCAGTTGGTTTCCTAAAATAAGGAGCTTTGAATTAAAGTTGTTTTGTTCTAGGACAATGAATACAATAGACCTTCTAATTATGAAAACATAAAGCAAGTGCACATCTTTTGTTCTTAAGAAGGTCCAGCTGCCATGAACTGACCCAAATAGCAGATATTTCAGAGGGAAAAACTGAGCAGTCTGTTTGGTTAGGTAAACTGGCTGTAGAATAAGTTTGGCAGATTTATGACTATGCAGTCTTTGTTTTTCACTTTAGAAAGAACATGCCTGAGTGGTTTAAATTATTGAGTGTTCCTGAGTGGTGATGAGAAGTTGAGCTGGAAAGGACCTCGGGAAGGACATGTAAGCAAATATTCACTGATCACCTGGCAGATATTCTGCATGATAGACTAGGCTAGCGCCAGGTGTGGTTACTGTTTAGGAAATCTGCACATACTTTTACAACACATAATTTATTCCTACTACCTAATTCGGAAGAAGCACCCCTCCTGTATTTTCATTCAAATTCTTCTCCAAGGCCAAGCAAAATTGACTCTATCTTTATGCATGGGTGTTGACAACTGAAAAACAAACAAAACAAAAACCCACCAAAAATACATGTTGATCAAAGTTAAATTTATAAGGTAGCCTTTTGGGGAATAGATAGTCAACAATCCGATTACTTATTCTGAAGGAAACTGTTTTGGCTAATGTGGTCCTTGGTAATAACGTAGCCTCTAAATTCTAAATCATGAGTTACAAATTCAAATGTCTACCAGATTCTAGTAGGTACCATAAAAGCAGAAATCAAGTTTAGAGACCCTGTCTAAATGTAGTAAAGCCACTGTTGCAAGTTGAAGATCTAGTGTGAGTTTGTATTTCATGCAATTATTCAGTTAAACTAAACTATTAACAAATTTGAACATTGGTGTTGAGGGGCTGGTACTATTTAACTAGGTTGTGTTAACTAAAATTCATGTCCATCAGAACCATGCAAAGTCTAGTAGAATCACAATGACAGCACAGTGGTTATAAAGATGAATAAGCAGAACTTGTGTTTTCAGTTCTGTCATTCTGTGACCAACTGATGTTTTGATTTGTGTTTAACATTTTAAACAAAGAAAAGAGTGAAAAAAAAACAGGTGTTGTGTAGGACATGTAAATTTTAGTTCATAGTTCAAAATATTTTATTAAATTTGAATCTTCAAAATTGGAATTTATTCTTTTTAGATTCTTATTTTTTAAAAAACAAAGAACTGAAAATATTTATATTATTATTACTAAAAATTCTTTTGTCATATAGAGGAGGGACATATTTTTTAAAAACTGATGCACTCTATGAGTCAAATATGCCAAGTACACAATGGATCTTTCTCAAAGGCAGATCTGATCTTATAACTACGCTGATCAAACTTTTTTCACTATCTCTTTATCAACTACATCAGTAATTCTTAACCAGTATCATCTGTCAAAGTTTTCAAAACACAGATTCCCAGAGTGCACACATAGATTACAATGCAGATCTAGCTTAGCACCCAGGAAACTACTCTTAAAGCCCATTGGTGATTTACTCAGGTGCTGATCCACCAACCTACAAGTTAGGTTCTAAGTTTATTTCTGTGGAAAGTAAGGGCCCTTGAAATCTGGCACCTACTTCTAGAAACTCATCCACTGCTACTAATTTTCTCCCCATATTTTACAACTTAGAACTGCTTATAGCTCCTGAACTAGCTGTGATATTTGTACATGCTTTTCCAACTCCCAAGAACAGTTCTAGTCTCTCATTTCCATGCTTGGCTCCAGTTGGAAAACCTCATTCCTGTTTAAGAGTTAACTCAAAGTTCAGGTATTTTAGGCATTCCTTCTGTGTACCTCCAGTGTAGAAATTATACCACATACTGCAGTAACTTGATAGTTCTGTGCCAAACTTCTGGAAATAGGGCATGACCTTTTACATCCACATATCTCCAGCATTCCGCTCTTTCATACCCAACTGTATCTGTTAGGAATACTTTCCACTTCAATTAACAGAAAGACAGCAGAGACTTAAAAAGAATAGAGATTTGTAATTCTTACGAGATAAATCTTGAGGGAAGGGACTATTGGTGGGGGTTCATCAGCTCAACAATTTCAAGGCTGGCCTCTCTGTGATTCTTCAAGCCATTCCTTCATACTTGGGGCCTCATGGCTGCAAGGCGGTGATTGCAGCTCAACACACCACAGCCACAGGAAGGAGGAACAACAGGATTGTGCCAGTTGTCCATGTACTCTTCAGTCAGGAATCGAAAATTTCCAGAAATCCCTCAGCAAACTTCCAGGGAGTCCTCATTTGCCAGAACTGGGTCACATGACCACCACTAGCTACAAAGGAGGCTGAGAAAGCAGATAGGATTGGTGTGGAACAGGATTAATGTGATCAATTTATTATTTTAGACCTATCATAACCCATGGCCTCAGGCCATATATCATTGGTCTGAGTAAAATTATAGTTCTGCTAACAAAGAGGAAAAGAGAATGGATATTGGGTTTACACTATTAGTATCTGCCACAGTTGGTATTCTGTGATTGTTATAAGTATAAATGAGTGAATATATACATGTATGAAGGAATAAATGATTAACCTTCAAAATAAAGATAATTCTGATAACTGATTAGACAACCCAGGGATAAATATCAATGCAGAATGATACAAGTAACAGAATTTTAGGCAAAGACAAAACAAAGGATTTAATTTGTGTGTCTCCGTATAGGTTTCCTCATTAACAGAGCACTAGGAAGCTCCAGGCTTACAACCTCCCAGCTTCAAGTTCAGGGGAAATAAAAAGCACCACAGGAGACAGAGAAGAAAGGAAGAAGTTCATGGCCACGCTGGTGTAGCAGTGCTGAGCAGTCCCATCCGTCACTCATGGACTGAGTAAAGGGAGAGTGAAGAAAATAGCTCCTGCTATTACCAGCAGAAGGAAGGGCAGATGATCAGCAGGCAAAAGTGATAGATGCCATCCCAAATAGAACCCAGAAATGAAGAATGGGCCTTCTCAGAAGTGAGAATAGGAGGTTAGCAAGGCAGAGGTATGGACCAGCCAGGTGTCGGAGAGCTAACATGATTTGACTGTCACCACCTTCCATGCATTACCACTACACCATTTGGTAAAGGAATTTGGCAGCCCATCTCCCTTTATCTTTCCTTACGTGATGAGATTTACAACCTAGCAGCAAAAGGACAGATTAAATCAATACTTCTCAAACTTTCCCATCAAAATAGCCTCAACAGCCATGGAGAGCGAGCACTCTGGAATTTGGGGTGGCTGGTGGAATAGGAGGCTAGGAATATATTTTGGAGAAGTCTGCTGCATAACTAAAATGTATTTGAAGTCTCATGCTTTTTCTTAAAAATGTCTATTAACTTTGAATTTTATTCCTTAGAATTTCCATGTAAGATTTATTTTTTTTTAATGTTTATTTATCTTTGAAGGAGAGAGAGACAGAGCATGGGTAGGGGAAGAGCAGAGAGAGAGGGAGACACAGAATCTAAAAGCAGGCTCCAGGCTTTGAGCTGTCAGCACAGAGCCCGACGCGGGGCTTAAACTCACAAACTGTGAGATCATGACCTGAACTTAACTGACTGAGCCACCCAGGCGCCTCTCCAAGTAAGTTTTAAATGTTTGCATATTACTAGTCACTTAAAACTTCCTCAAGTTTTTTTCCAAATAAAATCAGTATTTCTAAATGACACACCATTTTATTCACTTTTTCACACAGCTACTTACTCCTGGACTACTTTTACTCCAGTTTAATAAACATGGAATTAACTAAGCCCAACATATTGTTTCTACCTCTTTTATTTTCAGGTAGCTGTTTCTGGCAATGACATCATCAATTAAAACTCTCATTAGCAATAACTTTGAATGATAACTGCCATTTATTGAGTACCTACCACATTAAAGCAGTTTCACATCTTTTCTAATTTAATCCTCTCAATAATTCTGAAAAGCAAATATTATTATCCCCAAACACATGAGGGAAGTAAAAGTCACAGAAGGTTACTAATTCCCTCTAAAGTTACACAGCCCCCTACCAGGACTGAAATGAAGAACTCTCTGGCTCTGAAACCCATGCCCCCTTCAACACTTCTCCCTTCTTCTGCTTTCCTATTGTTTCTTTATGCTCCCGGAATGTCAACTTCAACTATGAAACAATCCACAAACTCAAGCAGAAAACAAAATAACTAATCTCATTATTCTACACACTCTGAGGTCTCCAGAACCAGGACAGTGGAAGAAAGAAGAGTGGTAAGCCTGCCACCAGGAGGCTACGTTTTCTTATCAACTCCACCTGGAACAAACTGTGGGGTTTGGAAAAGTCTCCTCACCTGTGAGGACCTGAGCATCTTCACCTGTGAGAGACAACAGGCCTTGGTCACGTTTGTGGTCCTTTCTGACTCTAGCAAGCTATCATTGTAACATTGATTCCTCACAACTCAGCTGCTTAACTGCAGACTGTGTCTCATATGGCTATTGAATGTAACATGCCCTCTGAAGGAGACCAGGAAGATCCCATTGTAGACACATGCTCGAAAACAGTATCAGATGAATGCTAATTTCAATCTCGACCTCTGAGCAAGTAATGACGATAACTGCTACTCATTCGTTACCAATCATGTCCCAGTGACTATTCTTCTGTTAAGTACTAGCTGATTTAACCTCCACAACAACCCCATGATGTAAGTCTCACTATTATTCCCATTTAATACATGAAGAAACTAAAAGCACAGAAAGCTCAAAGAATTGCCCGAGATCAAATATATAGTCTACGGCAAGCCTACAAGCAAACCCAGCTAGTCAGACTCCACAGTCTGACTCACATCATCGTGAAAGACTGCCTCCCTCCAGACCAGGCTGTTCTCATTGGAAAAAAAAGCACTTGAAAAGTTGCTTGGAGAGGAAAGGAAGATCTCATCACTAATGTGGTGACACAGATTAAAGTGAAAATTCTGAGTGATTTATCATGTCAGCAGAGGCATATCAGAATTATGACAGAGTCCATTTTGCCCACTCGACTTTGTTAACCTTGGAGTATGTGGAGATTTGCAATGGTCAGGGGGGAGGAAAAGGCTGCCCCAGTGGGAATGAATCTAGTTGGGACCAGGAAGCAAATAACTTATATGAAAGGATTCACTGCATTACAACCATTTAAAAGCTGATGGTAAGACAGAATTACCATTATTATTTATGAACACCAGTTAGACATGCATAACAATTACCTTTCAAGCTGACATAAAAAATACCACACTTAATTAACATTCTTTCTCTAGTGCTTCCCAAACTCAGTTGAACAGATAATCATTTTTTTCATGGAGCCTCCTTTTGGACCAGAACACATTTGGAAAATTCTGCTCAATGGAATAGAGCAAGTTTTGGCAAATGGACCACAAAAAAAGAACTAGTGTAATTAAGAGTCCTCAGCTCCTCATACTATCCAGCTGGAGCGTCCTGCAGCCCTAGATAGCTGGAGCACATGCTAAAAGGCAGTTCCTCACCCTTCACACCCTTCATCACTCCTACAAGGGACAGAACAGAAATACCTCCATCAAGATATAAAAGTAACCGCCACTTTTAAATGAGATTTATTACAGGTAAGACACTATGAAAAGCACTTCACATACTTTAAGTTTTTTTTAATGTTTATTTATTTTGAGAGGGGGAGAGAAAGAGCTCACACAATCAGGGAAGGGGCAGAGAGAGAGAGGGAGAGAGAGAGAATCTCAATTCTGTCAGTGTACAGCCCAACATGAGGCTTGATCTTACCAATCTCAAAACCATAACCTGAACAGAAATCAAGAGGTGAATGCTTAACGGATTGAGTCATCCAGGTGCCTCCACATACTTTACATTTTTTAAAGTTTGGGCATCTTTATTACTTACACTTGTATGAAAGACAACTTTTGGAAATGGGATACTTGCTGGTAACCAATATAGCTTCAAGAAGACTTTTCTTCAGTAGAATTAGTTGATTAAAACTTGCAGGGAGGCAGTGAGGGATTGATATGAGGTAATGTCCTTAACATGTTCTGCTTAACAGAATTACTGCAAACATCCTGCCCAGAAAAGGAACTTCCTATCATTAATTTTAATCTTACCTTTTTTTAGTGCTTTCAGACCTCAAACATATAACCCATTTTTTGGCCGAGAATTCTCTAAGAACCTGTATCAAGAAGATCTTGATCAGATAAGTGAACCTCAGGTATTTATAGTCCTTGCAAGAAACAGGTTACCAAAAGAAGGAGAAGGAGGGGGAGGGGGAAGGGAATGAAAGATGGTTCCTTTAAGAAATGAACAAAGAAGGAAGATAGGTTCCCAGCCATATGACACAAACTGAAATAGCTGGATTCAGAATGTTAATGCCATGGCTGCAAATTAGTTTTAATATAAGTAATTAATCAATTTTTGTCACTTTTTGCAAAACATTGTGAACATTCTGTGTGAGGTCCGTCCTTCACTGTACTACTTCAGGTTTAAAAGCCCGAGGCTTTCAGAACTTGCCTCATGACATTGGCAAGTCCCTTTTTATAGACTAATTAACATGCCAAGAATTTCAAGCCAACGAAAGATACAACGGTGCCATTTTTCAGTTTTCAAGAACTTTTCCATGACCACTTCAAGCACCCTTTAACCTTTAGCCCTTTCTGTTCGGATACCACCCAACTCACTGGATGGCTTTAAATTTCACCTTAAGTGCCATCCCTCCCGGGACCAGTGATGAGGGGAAATAATGACATCACATTATGCAAGTTGCCTTTGGTAACCTCTCCTTCTAGAGCCTTTCTGTAGAATTATTGGGAAAATATAAATCCACACTCACTGAGATTAAATTTAAGTCTTGAAGCAAAAGGGCCTCATTGGCTCAGGGCAAATGTAAGAGATCTCAGCATGGATCCCTATGGTGCTCCAGTCCCCAAGAAGAGTGCCTGCTGCCAGGCACATTATCCATGCAAGAACTTGAGAGGTCAGAAACTATGGGTTCTGGCTTTAAATTATTACTGCTACTAAACTGCTTTTCCTGCTACAGTTTATTTTTTAATGTTTACTTTTGAGAGAGAAGGAGTGAGAGAGGGGCAGAGGGAGTGAGACACAGAGGTTCCAAAGCGGGCTCTGCATTGAAAGCAGAGAGCCCGATCTGGGGCTCAAAACTCATTACCTGGAGATAACGAGCTGAGCCAACGTCAGATGCTTAACGGACTGAGACATTCAGATGCCCCTTCTATTACTGTTTAAATCGTTTAAATCGCCAATACGCCAATACCTGCAAGCTGTAACTTTTGTTGGAAAGGATGTTTATAAACAATAGGATTTCCTCTTTCTTGAACCTGACTTAGCTGCTAAGGCAGATTGTCACCCAGGCAGAGAAAGTTTAAATTCAATTTATTACTATTTCCATTATATATGTAAACACACCAATTATGGACTATAAAGAAAAATAAAAAGGAGTAAAAAAAAAGTAAAATAGGAGCAAAAAATATTGTCACATGTAACATACCAGTATTAAGATTTTAAAGTCATTTCTTTTGATTTCTTTTCTCCTATAACTTGCAATTTATTATCAGGCTCTCCTATAACTTACAATTTATTATCAGGAGAATGAGTACAGTTGAAACTGTAAGCAAATTTTGACCAAATATACTTACTAACTATGCCAGGCTGAAGATGATCTCTCAGCCATCCTCGGAGAGCTAACTCGAGATGAGAGCCATCATGTCACCCCACCAATGAGGAGACAGGAGTCAGGGCTTTGAGGGCTGCACACTTTTGATTTTCCTCATAGTGAAGCAGGGCAGACAGAAGGCATGAGGGTTATTAATCAGAGAAAAGTGAAACTAAACCACCATCTCACCCTCTGCCCTTTACTTCTCCAGTGTTACCCACCACCCCTTCTTGGCCCAGAAACGGGCTCCCCTTCCTCACTAGAGTGGTCACCATTTTCAGGAGAGCTCTCCTCCCCTCCCCTGAAGGGCACTCCCAGGGGTCTCACAAGTCTTCAAAGTCAGCTCCTAGAATAGCCAACCCTCTGTCCTTGTGGTTTGCCCAGGCGAATCTCCCAAGGCCACTTGTGTCACATGGGAAGCTTTGGGATACTCTGGACAAATGAATGCTAAAATCCTACCTTCCTTCACAGCAATCTCACAGAGATTTATCTGGCCACAAAGCAGAAAACATAAACCTTTCTGCTGTCACAGAGGTACTCTAAGTGTGACTGCCTTCACTGTACTTCTCCAAAAAATAGACTCTGCATCAAAAACCAAGCTTCAGTCATAATATAGGAGTTAACATGAAATGGGTGGAAATCCTTCAAAAGAGCAACTTAAAAATGAACTGTGTGAACACGAACAAGCATTCAGGATCTGAAAGATGAATTAGATGAATAAATATGGGAAAATAGATGCAACTTCATCAATAATCACAGGTATGCCAAACAAAGATTGTTTCTGTTTATCTAACTAGAAAGGATTTGTTTTAATTGTATGTGCAGTGTCCGCATTGGCAAGCATGTGGAAATACCTGCTGTCATACATATACTACTTGTGGGAGGAGGTTCATAAAAACAATTTCCCAAATACAATTTTGGAAATTTGTATTGAGAGCACAAACCACATGGTCTCTGACCCACCAATTCTACTTGGAACCCAAAGGATGTAATTAGTAGTATTCACGAAGATTTATGTTTTCACAGTTGATGACATATATTCAGCAATAAGGTAGTGATAACATATGGTGTTGTTACTCAACAGGATGCTATTCAACTGTGAATAAGATGCTGGAAGAAGAGGTTTGCAAAGGTGGAGAAAAGAGAATTAAAAAAACAACACACAAAATGTAATCCCAAAATACAGTTATGGATCCTTTGTGAAAAGGGTCTGGAGAGGAGTCAACAGTGGTTATCTTGAAGTACAGTGAGATGGAGGGAGTAAAGACAAGCAGAGCGGCATGTAGGTAAGGGTGAGGGTCTGCGACATACTTGGTGCAAATTTGTACTCTGTCACTTTGGGAACTGCAGCATCTTGCTTTAGATTCGTTATCTGTAAAATGGGGACAATGCTGCTTCTTAGGATTTGGGATAGGAAGAAATGCAATGATGCTAGTAAAGTACATAGCACAACAAGGGATACAAATAAATACTAACTGATAAAATTGTAAATTTTGTATCTGCAACTTCCAATTTTCTACACTGGACATGTATTACCTGATAAATAAAGTCACTACAAAAACCTATAAACAAATATAGAATTCCAATTAATGACATACATGCTTAAGTATTTAGGAGGGCAGTATGCTGATATCCACAATTCTTTTGAAATGTATCAAAAAAATGAGATGGATTGATGGTGGGCATATGAATGTTTTCCAGAAATTTCTCTTAGCCTTAACATAAACTTCTTTCAAATGTTTTTAATAAAATGTTGGGGAAAGGTTATTTCATTTGAAATTTTAACTTTATTCATATGAGCATTATCATTTAAGGAAAGCATATAAGACATATTTAAAGAAAAAAAGTCTCCTCACAAATTCCACTGTCCTCAAAAGCTATTTTTTGTATTCTTCTACATCTTTATGTTCATAAATGTAAAGAAAGTTTTTTTCATAAGATCATATTGTTCACAATACTTGGCAATCAGTATTTTTACACTGAGAAAAATGACTTTTATTTAAAATTGAGGTAAAAAAATGAGGTTCACCTCTTACTAATGAACTGTTGATAAGTCACAAATCAATTTTCCTTATAGATAACAGTGATAACATAGCATCTTCACATATTTGATTTTTATTACTACTTATAATTTTAGAAGACTTCATAGCAAGAAATAAGATACTTTGGTTTTTCAAATGAACAACAAACAAAAAGGAGAATCAGACGTAGAAACACAGAGAACCGATGGTTCCAGAAGACAGAGGGGTGGGGTAAAGGGCAAAATGGGTGAAGGGGAGAGACACACGCTTCCAGTTATGGGAAGAGTAAACCACAGGAATAAAATTCACAGCACAGGAATAGAGGCATGACTATGTAATGCATATCACATAGTTTATGATATTGTAATATCATTGTATGGTGACAGATGGTAGCTACACTTATGGTGAATACAGGGTAATAAATAGAAAAGTGGAATCACTATGCCATATACCTGAAACTAATGTAACATTATGTGTCAAATATACTCAAACTTTCTTTAAAAGATAATGTTAGTTTTTGAAATTCTTTATATGAAAATACAGTGTAACTAGGTGTCTGTGGGCTTTATAGCTAGGGCTTTATTCTCACCGCCTCCCCTCTGTCCCAAGCCTGATCACCTAGGTCCTTGTCTGCAGTGGCAGTATTGCCACCATTACATTTGAGGCCATTTTTCTAGAGCAACCATTCCAGCCCAAAGTAGACAAAAAAACTTACCTGAGACTTACTTGCTTCTGAATATGAATGACCACAATTTTTACCCACATTTGTATATAGAATATGAAGAAAACAAAACAAAATAACAGCAGCAACAATGCATTAGCGAATGCATTGTATCTACCCCACAGAAGCAGGAGGAACCCTACTCAAAATGTTGATTAGATATGAAGATTGATGATGCCACATATAAACCAAGAGGATTTCCAGAAGCATGGGAGAGGGAATACAGCTGCCCACATTTTAATTTGCCTTGTCCTGGGTTAGTAACTTGTGGACAGATAAAATGGGATAGAATTAAAGGATCTTTTGTCCAAACCTAAGGGTTCCAGGAACTTTGTTTATTTAATCAGATGCTCAAATATAGATGTGAGATGAATAGACATTATAAACATTATAAACATATACATCAGAAACATGTAAAGAGGAAAAAGAAAGCAGAGGTTAGTTTTGCTGATTAAGAATACTTCACCCAAATCACTAAAAATGCTGATGAATTTGCCTGAAAATGTGTAAGAGAATCAGCTTACCATGATCCATGAAAAGAATCTATTCAGATTTTGATTGGAATTGCACTAAATCTATAGATCCACTAGAGGAGAACCGATTCCTCTACAACACTGAATCTTCTTACTCACAAACAGTTTGTCCCTTCGTTTATTCAGGTCTTCAAGTAATAACTCATTTATAGCTTTCATTACATATTAAATATATATGTCATTTTAGAGTTTTCCATAGATATTCTGCATGTCTTTTATTAAATTCATTCCTGAGTACTTATATGGTATTTTCTGATATTTCCCAGATATTTTCTAGGAGTATATTGCTGGTATAAAAAAAATGGAGTTGACTTTTGCCTAAAGAAAAAAAACTTATGTCAATCCACCTTGTTCAACTCTATTATTTCTAATAAAATTACCTGTAGGTTCTTTTTGATTTTCTATAAAAATGATCATATCATCTGCTAATAAAGATATTTCTATTGTTTATAAAAATGTAGTAACATAGGGGAGTTGCATAGAATATCTCTGGAAAAGTATACAAACAACTGTTAATACTGGTTGCTAATCTAGGGCATTAAATAATCTTTTATACCTCATGTCCCTTTTGAATTTTGAGCCATTTTACATATTACCTATTGCAAATAACTAAAACAATTTTTTCAGAAACAATACAATGTTTAAGGAGGTTAAAATATGACTGAACAACTGGGCAAGTCACAGGCTCTCTGAGCCTCAGTTTCCTATATGCTAAGTGCCTTTGACTGGACTGGATTCAAAGTTGTAAATCACAGGTCCTTGAATTAAATCCAGCCTACAACCATGGTATGTTTGGCTCTCACAGTAGGGTTTTTCTTTTTGTTTTATCCCAGTGCCAGAATTAAAAACTGGGTTTCAGTTACAAGTTTAAGCTTCCAACTGTCTTATAACATCTGTCAAGCCCAGAGCAGAACACTGGCCTCCTCCCCACAGGCAGGGTGTGGGCTTTCCAGTGTGCCAGAGCCCACCCAGTGGGATTTCCTCATTTCCTTTCTCACCTGTCTGGGTCTCTGGGAGCATTTAACTTTACAACTCCTTGAGAAGTGGCATATTACTACATACGCTCTGAGAAAGTATACGCTTAAAGTGTGTGTGAGAGATAAAGAGAAAAAGAGCACACTTTTCAGTTGCTGGTGAGGTAGATACTATTTTATTTAAGGAAACAATAATAAAGTGGTAAATGGTTGTTTTTTTAAAAAGAGGACAATTTTTAATGACTGTCTTAATAAACTGTTCGGTAAGATGGAAAATTACCTTACAATTCAGATTTGTAAAAAAAAAAAAAAAAAAAAGACCTACTATTTTATCTATAATTGATCTGGTCTGGCTCATCAGCACCATCCACTGAGTTGCAGGCAGGGAACAAATTGTTTGGTCCCACTCAATAATCTCGATCCAACAATTTAAAATATGTCCATAAGGAACTCAGAATTGGCTTATTTAAAAAGAGGACAATTTTTAATGACTGTCTTAATAAACTGTTCGGTAAGATGGAAAATTACCTTACAATTCAGATAAGTAAAAAAAAAAAAAAAAAAAAAAAGACCTACTATTTTATCTATAATTGATCTGGTCTGGCTCATCAGCACCATCCACTGAGTTGCAGGCAGGGAACAAATTGTTTGGTCCCACTCAATAATCTCGATCCAACAATTTAAAATATGTCCATAAGGAACTCAGAATTGGCTTATTTAAGTTAGGAAAATGAAGAATGTTTCAGAGCTCTTTCCTCCTGTGCTCCAAAATAATGTGTGGGTGTGTGGGGAAAGGAGTGTGGCTCAGAGAACTTCATGGCCTTAGTCAGGGAGAGAGACCTGGCCCCCTGCCTGTATCGTTGACTATGAGCTGGGTATCAGCTGCTAAGGTGAGTTGGCCTGGTCTAGCCTCCCTTGGTATTCTGTTTTCTGTTGCAAATGTCAGAGACTGGCATACTCATGGTCTGTTCCATCTCAGCTAAGCCAGAGCTCTAGGATTTTCCCATGCTCCAACTTGGCTCTCACTAGTGTATCACCTCTAAGTCTGCCCATGATTTCCAGAAGTCCCCTGTTCAAGGGTCATTCCACGGCCACTAATGATTCAATTTACCTTGTTATGGAAGCTCAATCTGGATGACTCTTCAGCCAGACTCTCAGCCACTTTGAAATCCCATCTACACAAAGGGGAACCAGGATAAACACCAAGGTCTCCTGCTGGGAGGGCAAAGTGTGCTTCGATATGATTATTTAATATGCTACCGGATAGGTGGTTGCTTCTAGACTTTTTCAGGAACTGAAATAGGGAAAACATGTTCTTTAAAAAGTAGAATATATTGGGGCACCTGGGTAGCTCAGTCAGGTAAGCCTCTGACTTTGGCTCAGGTCACGATCTCACAGATCATGAGTTCAAACCTCGCATCAGACTGCTGACAGCATGGAGCCTGGAGCCCACTTTCAGCTCTATGTCTCTCCCTCTCTCTGCCTCTCCCCTGCTCTCTCTCTCTCTCTCTCTCTCTCTAAAAAATAAATAAACATGAAAAAAATTTTTTAGAAAGTAGAATATATCTTGATTTTATACTGGTCTCTCCAACTCAATTCTGATCTGAATCTCATTAGTCTGATAACTTTAGCTCTTTTTTCCTATGCCAAAAATCTCATTTCTCAATAATACCAACACACAATAAATACATGTCAGATTCAGAATAAAAATACCAAAGTTATTACTGAAATTACCAATAATATGCTTACTGAAAACAGTTTAAAACTTTTTAAGTTCTTTTTGTCCTTAAGGTGATACATTCTATTAGGATACGGGATCAAATTACTAAATGTTATAGTTACTTGAATTAGTTTCTATTATGCCACTATTTCTATAAACAGGTTCATTTGAATTAGGAGAATGCTTTTCTACTATTTTATTTTAGAATTATGTGAAATATTTGCATGATCCCATATTCAAACCTATAAACTACAGGTTAATCAGAGAAATCCAGACTCTCTCTCTTTTACCTCTACGCTGTCTCTTCCTTCCTTGCCCCCTTTGCTTTTCAACATTTTCTGTCTTGCCATATTTAATATAATATATTCACATCCCCAAAACATTCTTAAATAAAAGGGACCATACTACTTTGTACATACTTTAGATTTTAAATACATTCAGACATAGAATTTTAGATCAGGAAGTCACTCAACAGATTATGTAGTCAAACCCTTAATCCTAAAAAACAGGAAACAGAACAGAGATTTGGAAAGGTTAAGTTACTTGCCAAAGACATACAGCTAAGTGTTAGGGCTGGGACTCAAATTCATATCTCTTGACTCTCCATCTTGTGTTCTTTACTCACAGAGAACAGTTATAGGCAATCACAGCTGTTTTGTCATAAACTGATAAATGGTTTGAAGCAAAATTTAAAGAAACATGAACACTTAGATACAACCAGATGATTCATTGTATTCTCTTGGTTTTTATTTGGCTTGACTCAAATTCTATCCCTTTAGTAAAGGTGAGAGGACGAATTCAGACTATTTTTTTAGAGTTACTAGCATCTTCCAAAAATATGACTACTGAATGCTTTATGCTTAGCAGCTGTAACAGCAAAGCCCCTGCACCGTTTCTTCTGCTTTTTTTTGATACGTAACTGTTGACTATCATGATTTTCCCTACTTTTCCCTGGCATTCTCCTCCCAATGCCCTAGTCACTCTAAGCCTGGGGAAAGATAGGCATTTCTGTTTTGGCTTACTTAGTAGTCTCTGTGGAGGAGATTGGGCAAGTGTTGAAGCCTTGTGATTGGTTTTATACTGCTAGAAAATAGTCTCTTGGTCTTTGCTAGTTTAAAAGCACAGGCTGATAAACACTGCCACCTGTTTTGTACTGCCTGTGAACTCTGAATGATTCTTACATGTAAAAATAGAAATATTTGTTGGAACACAGCCATGCTCATTCATTTATGCATTTATGGCTCTTTTGCCCTATAACAGCAGAACTGAGTGGTTGTGACAAAGGGTCAAAGGCCATATGGCTTGAAAAGCCTAAAATATTTACAAACACTTTGCTAACCACTTCTTTACAGGATTCTCCTTTCAGTTCTATTACTTCTTAATTTATACACAATCACTTATTTTTGTCAATTCACTCTCAGGATCAATCTCTTCTAGGTATCAACTACTTTCTAAGGAATCTGAGGTTACCAATTTTTCCAAAAGCCAGAATAAAAGTTTCAAAAGCTTTATTTGTTCAACTAAGTTTTATAATGGCCATTTCCTGGTTTTTGTTAACCCATTACAACATCATCCATCTTCATATCAGTGTAATTTTATTAACAAATATTAGTTGAGCACTTAATATGTACTTATTGTGTATGTATGGACCCCAGGTTTCCTTATCCTGCTCATCAACTGCTCTCCTATTACCACCTGTCAGTAGAGCACCATTGCAGAACTGGCTTCTCCCTGCTGCTCATCCAAATAGATAGGGCCTGAGTGAACCAGCTACAGCTAAACTGACCACTGTACATGTTTATAACTTTCACAGCTAATAGCTGCATATTCATCAATGTTTCCTGAAAATTGAAAGAAAATGCCCCTTTTAAAAAAATCAGTCTCTTCAATATATAGTGTTGGGAAAACTGAACAGCTATATGCAAAAGAAATGAAACTGGACCACTTTCTTACATCATACACAACAATAAATGGACTAAACATCTAAATGCAAGAACTGAAACCACAAAAATCCTAGAAGAGACCATAGACAGTAATTTCTTTGACATGAGCCATAGCAAGATTTTTCTAGATATATCTCCTGAAACAAGGGAAACAAAAGCAAACTAAAACTATTGGGGCAACACCAAACTAAAAAGCTTTTGAACAGCAAAAGAAAGTAACAAAACAAAAAAGCAGCCTGCTGAATGAGAGAAGATATTTGCAAATGATATATCCAATAAGAGGTTAGTATCCAAAATATATATAGAACTTAAACAACTCAACATCAAAACATCCAATTAAAAATGTACAAAAGACCTGAAAAGACATTTTTCCAAAGAAGACAAATGGCCAACAGACACATTTGTAAAGATGCTCAATATCACTAATCATCAGGGAAACTCAAATCAAAACCACAATGAGGTATCACCTTATATCTGCCAGAATGGCTAGTATCAAAAAGACAAGAAATAACAATTGTTGGTAAGGATGTGGAGAAAGAGGAACCCTTGTGCATTAGCTGGTGGGAATGTAAATTGGTACAACCACTGCAGAAAACACTATGGAGTTCTCTCAAAACACTTCTATTAAAAATAGAAGTGTCATTTGATCCAATAATTCCACTACTGTATATTTACCCAAGGAAAATGAAAACCTAATTCAAAAAGATATATGTACCTCTGTATTTAATGCAGCATTATTTGCAATAGCCAAGATACGGAACCAACCTAAGTTGTCAATGGATAGATGAATGGATAAAGAATATGTGGTGTGTATACACACACACACACTCACTCACTGAAATATGAAATATTAAACAGCCATGAAAAGGAAGATCTTGCCATTTGCAACAACATGGATGGACCTAGAGGGTATTAGGCTGGGTGAAATAAGTCAGACTGAGAAAAACAAATACCATATTAATTCACTCATATATGAAATCCAAAGACCAATCAAATGGATAAACAAACAGACCTATAAATACAGAGAACTGATTGTAGGCAGAAGGAAGGGGGAATAAGAGATGGGCAAAATGGGTGAAGGGGAGTGAGAGATAAAGGCTTTTAGTTACAGAATGAATAAATCACAGAGATGAAAGGTATAGCCTAGGGAATATAGCCAATGGTATTGTAATAGTATTCTAAGGTTTGATAAGCATAGCATAATGTACAGAGATGTTGAATCACTGTTGTACACCTGAAACTAATATAACATGATGTGTCAACTATACTCAAAAAAATTTAATGCCCCATTTCTATGTTACACCCAATCAGACTACCCCAAAACTGCTGTAGGCCCTAGCATCATAGCTTTTAATGTTGAAGCCCTTCAGTTATAATCCATTTCCTTAAAGACATAGACAAGTGATAATGATGATCGCATCTAATGTGTTTCTAGTATTGACCAGTCCAGACTACCTTTTCTTTAATGGTAAGATTTCTCTGTAGGACTTTGTTGTCCTTTCCCATAATCTGGCTTCAGTCTACCTGATATGTTCTAATAGCTTTAAATATCAAAGGCAAGAGATTACATTACTTCATCCTATGCAAATTTAGAGTGAATTTTGAGATACCTCTTAATCCTTACACATCAATAGAATGTAAATATTTAGGCACTTTCCATGCCACAACACTCCTTCCCACATTCTGTAGGAATACATAAGGCTTTCTCCAACCAAAATGACTTATTCAAGGAGCAGGATAAAAGGACTACATGCCCTCAACGTTTTATGGTAATTTTTATCCTAAAGGCAGAACTTTTTATAGTCTCTAGAAGGGCAGATTTTTACTTTTAAAAGATCATAAAGCCTATTCTCTCTTGAAGTCATACTTTATAGTTAAGTTTCCATTGATACTTAATATACAGTTAGTAATTAAAACACTGTTTTAATATATACTTTTTAATAGAAAAAGCACATGACACACAAGAAAAATCATAAAATACATTTTACTTACATATAAATGTCTAAGTATTCACTATGAACCCAATTCAATTGAGTCCCAACTTTCAGTTTCTTCTCTATAAGAACACAGCATAGACCCTTAACTACATAAAGGTTCTCAAAGTTTAACATATAAAGATTTGTCTGGGGAATTTGTTTAAAAATACAGTTTTCTTGTCTTGACACCAGAAATTCTACTTCAGTGAGTTCAGAGTGAGATCCCAAAGTGGATGCACGCATACACAATGTACACCTACTAGCACTAACACCCCCACACACTGGAAGGTTCTGATACGGATGGAAGAGGACCAGTCTTTCAGAAACACTGATATAAAAGGATTTCTTCATTAATCTCACCTCTGTCCATCTCACTCTATGTCTCCAACCTTCCCCCCAAAAAGAAAAGAAGAGCTCATAATAAAAGTCCCTCCTTTTCTATAGATGGGGTTGTGCCCTGGCTCGCTGGCAGCTGTATAATTAGGAAAATCACAGTCTAGCTGTTCAGACAGAAGTGCTGGAAAATGATTATCATTCTCCCAGGTTTCTAGCATACTGGATGTGGGAACTCAGCAGACTTTTCTTGTAAATGTCAAGTAATGGCTCTGCAGCTCACTTTCAATGTGACGTAATGTGCCTACACCAATCCTGCTCTGTTGGGTTCCCAAACAAATGAGAAAACAAGCATATATCCAGAACTTTGCCCCTTCATTACTCAGGATCCATGGAAAAATACAGATAGTCTACAGCAGCACTGTCTAATAGAACTTTTTATGATAACGTTTTTTATCTCATTGTCCAGTATGATAGCCACTAGACCCATGTAGCCACTGAAGTCTTGAAATGTGGCTCATATAAATGAAAACTGAATTTTTATTTTTTCTTCTAAATTTTTATTTAAATTCTAGTTAACATATAGTGTGATATTGGTTTCAGGAGAATTTAGTGACTCATCATTTACATATAATACCCAGTGCTCACCATAAAAAATACCCTTCTTAGTACCCAGCATCCATTTAGCCCACCCAACACCCACATTCTTCCATCAACCCTCAGTTTGTTCTCTATCTTTTTTTTAAACTTTTTTATAGTTTATTTATTTTTGAGACAGAGAGAGACAGAACATGAGTAGGGGAAGGGCAAAGAGAGAGGGAGACACAGAATCTGAAACAGGCTCCAGGCTCTAAGCTGCCAGCACAGAACCTGATATGGGGCTCGAACCCACGAATGGTGAGATCATGACCTGAGCCAAAGTCAGACACTTAACTGACTGAACCACCCAGGCGCCCCAGTTTGTTCTCTATCTTTAAGAGCCCCTATGGTTTGTTTCTCTCCCTCTTTTTATTCCCTTTCCACATGTTCATCTGTTTTGTTTCCTAAATTTCAATGAGTGAAACCATATGGCATTTGTCTTTCTCTAATTTATTTCACTTAGCATACTATACTCTAGCTCCATACACGTCATTGCAAATGATAAGATTTCATTCTTTTTAATGGGTGAGTAATATTCCTTTGTGTATATATACTACATCTTCTTTATCCATTCATCAGTCAGTGGACATGTGGGCTCTTTGCATAGTTTAGCTATTACTGATAATGTTGCTACAAACATCAAAGTACATATACCCCTTAGAATCAGTATTTTTGTATCCTTTGGGTAAATACCTAGTAGGGTAATTGCTGGGTCATAGGGTAACTTTATTTTTAACTTTTTGATGAATCTCCATACGGTTTTCCAGAGAGCCTACTCTAGTTTGTATTTCTACCAATGGTGTAAGAGGGCTCCCCTTTTCCCCCATGCTCACCAACACCTGTTTCCTGTGTTGTTAATTTTAGCTATTATAAAAGGTGTGAGGTGGTATCTCATCATGGTTTTGATTTGGTTTCCCTGATGATGAGTGATATTGAGCATATTTTTATGTGTCTGTTGGCCATTTGGATGTCTTCTTTGGAAAAGTGTCTATGTCTTCTGCTCATTTCTTCACCAAGTTGTTTTCTGGGTGTTGAATTTAATAAGTTCTTTATAGATTTGGATACTAACCCTTTATTCAATATATCATTTCCAAATATCTTCTCCCATTCTGTGGGCTGCCTTTTAGTTTTATTGATTGTTTCCTTCACTGTGCAGAAGCCTTTTATCTTGATGAGGTGCCAATAGTTCATTTTTGCTTTTGTTTCCCTTGCCTCTGGAGACATGTCTAGTAAGAAGTTGCTCTGGCAAAGGTTAAAGTGTTTGCTGCCTGTGTTCTCCTCTAGGATTTTGATGGCTTCCTACCTCACATTAAGGTCTTTAATCCATTTTGAATTTATTTTTGTGTATGGTGTAAGAAACTGTCCAGTTTCATTCTTTGCATGTCTCTGTCCAGTTTTCCCATAACCATTTCCGATGAGATTTTTTTCCCCATGATAGTCTTTCCTGCTTTGTCAAAGATGAGTTGACCATATAGTTGTGGGTCCATTTCTGGGTTTTCTATTCTGTTCCATTGATCAATGTGTCTGTTTTTGTGCTGGTACCATACTGTCTTAATGACTATGGCTGTGTGTAATACAGCTTGGAGTCCACAATTGTGATGCCTCCTGCTTTGTTTTTCTTTTTCAGAAGTGCTTTGGCTATATAAAGTCTTTTGTGGTTCCATACAAATTTTAGGATTTTTTGTTCTAGTTCTGTGAAAAACGCTGGTGGTATTTTGATAGGACTTGCATTAAATGTGTAGAATGCCTCAGATAGTATAGATAGAAAACCGAATTTTTAATTTTATTTAATTCTAATCAATTTAAGTTTAAATATTCATGTGTGGCTAGTGGCTACTTTATTGGGCATTTCATATCTGTGGTCATTTATTCATGGGTGTCATATGTAAATAAAGATTATAAAATAGGCTATAATTATAGGTTTATAGTTTTAAAATATGTTTATTCTCTTTTAGATGTTCCTTCAGGATCAAATATGTTTCTTGGTCATTTCTAACTGCCTCAGAGCAATCAGAGATTATAAACTGCCATCTGGTAGTACGTACTAGTAAGTACTCAAAACCATCTTGTCAAATCAACCTATAACCAAGGCATACACACAATTTAAAAAGTCAAATAAAATTGGAAGAGTTGGGGGGAAAAACCAATATGAATCTGCAAGTGAGGAAAAAATTTTTCTCCTAGAATTTTGAAGATTTTCTTCTAGTTTGCAATGTAGTTGAGAGAACTGATACTACTCTAATTTATAATCCTTTGTGTCTATTTTTTTTCTCTCTGGAAGCTTTTGGAATTATATCCCTATCCCTGTTGTTCTAAAACTTCACAATGATGTGCTCAGTAGGAATATATTTTTCATTCACTGTGCTTGGTACATGATGGACCTTTTAAATCTGAAGACTCATATCCAAGGAAATTTTCTTTTATTACTTTCGAAATGTCTTCCCTATCATTTTCTCTGTTTTCTCTTTATGAAACTCCTATTTGTTAGTATACTGGACCTCCTAGATTAAGTCTCAAATTGTCTTAGCTTTTCCCCCTTACCATTCATTTCTTTATTGTTTCTTCTTCCTGGGAACTTTCCTTGACTTTATCTTCTAAATCAAGATAAGCATTTTTAATTTCAAGTATCATTTTGATTTCCAAGTGTTATTTGCTCTGACTGGTACTTGTTTTATAGCATCATATATTTTTTTAACTTTTTAAATGATTTATTTCTGAGAGAGAGAGAGACAGCGTGAGCAAGGGAGGGTCAGAGAGAGAGGAAGACACAGAATCTGAAACAAGTTCCAGGCTCTGAGCTAGCTGTCAGCACAGAGCCCAATGCGGGGCCTGAACCCACAAACCGCAAGATCATGACCTGAGCCGAAGTCGGGGAGGCTTAACCAACTGAGCCACCCAGGGTGCCCCTATAGCATCATATTTTTATTTCATTAAAGATATTAACTAGAGTTGATTTATATTTTTTTTTCTCCAATTCCCCGCAATGCCTCTGTTACCTCGGAATTTCTTTGTAATTTTTTGAGGGATGTGGTTCATGTTGGAGGCTCTCTTTAAATGTCTGGTCATTTGTTCTTTTTTTTTTTTTTTTTAATTTGAGAGACAGAGAGAGAGAGAGAATGTGCGAGTGGGCGAGAGGGGCAAAGGGAGAGAGAATACTTAGCAGACCCTACACTGAGTGCAGAGTTCAATGCAGAGATCAATCTCATGACCCTGGGATCAGGACCTGAGCTGAAATCAAGAGTTAGAAACTCAACCGACTAAGCCGCCTAGGCACCCCATTTGTTCATGTGTTAAAACAAGGTGTTAAAAGGTGGATCAGATACCTTGCTGTATGGATAGGGCTTAACAACTACTAAACCTCACTGTAGGGCAATCAAGCAGGGATCTAGCTCTTTCACTGAGATACCACCAAAATATCTTTATTTGTAAGTCTGCTGAGTTTCTGAGTTTCCCAGGGGAAAAATCCTTTAATCCCTTCTTGGCATAGGAATCTGGCTGCTGGTATTCTGAAGTGAAACAATGAAAGAACACTATAGGCCTCTTTATTATAAATGCAGAGTTTCTTGTATTTCCTCTGCTTTCCATTCAGAACCAAATCACTGCACTATTCTGTCCTTGGTAACCACAACTCCAAAAACTATTTCTGAAAATTTTCCAGGAAATGGATCTCTCAATCTTTACTGGATTACAGGAAGGGTAGTCACCTAATGTAACTTCATTCTCAGAATGAAGGTGGAGATTAAGGTCCAGTTGCTCCTTAAACAAAGAGACCTCTTGTTCTCAGCCTCCTGACTCTTCCATCCTGTGGGGTACCTGGTGTTTTCAGTTTCTAAGAATTGCTGGAAATCAGCTTCTGACTGATAACCTCCCCCAACTCCACACACACCCTTTTAGATTCAACCTACCTTTGATCTGCTAAATGGTTGAACACCCACACATCCTCTTTCCATCTTCATATACTATAGTTTGGAGTTTCAGATATTTCCTGGATGGATCAAAGACAAAGTTGAACACCTGTAATTTTTCTGCTGCTACCGTTCTTTTTCTGTAGTGACTTCTGAAAGGAGAAATGGTCAGAGACATTGTTACTTCCTATCCATTAACAGAGAGCACCCACAATCTTCTTAGTATAGGAAAGATTCTTGTTTATTTTTTAAGTAAGGATAGAAAGTTATTCTCTTCTATTTAGAGAAAACCTGTCATATTTATTATATTTTGTATATATCTCACCATGAATTCTCAACTAAATGATTTATTTATTTATTTATTTTGTTAAATGCCTAAGACACAGAAAGTCAGAAAAACTATGGCTAGAAATCAAAAAGGAAACAGTTCTTTTCCTCTCTGACAGTTTCTTCAACAATTTGGGCTTTATATATTATCTCCATTAGATAAGAGAGAGACACTGAGATAGCATATAAAGCCAAAATGTTGAAGGAGATTAGGCTAAGAGAAGCTATCATCTACATATAAGACTAGAGGCTTTCAACCCAAAGTTTTCTTTTTAGAACACTGAAGAAAAAGATGAGGAAAATAATGAGGAAATAAAAGTATTTAGTGTTTAGTGAGACAGATACCAAACTTTGCCAGTCAGTATATTCCTTCACAATATTTTTGATGGAATATTGGAATACTCCATATATTGGAATATATTCTAAAATCAAAAGCGTAGATATCTTCCCCAAGGTAAGCAAAAGCCTAATTGTTGCAAATTGCTCTCATCCATAATCCCCCTCCTCCACTATCTTTCGAATGCAATCAGGACCACATCTCTCACTTGGCCACCATTCATCTGAACCTCCTTCCATTTACTTGTTTGAAAAAGTTCTCTCCCAGTCCTGGTGGGAGGCAGAGCTCTCTCCCCTTCCCAAGGCTAAGCTTCTCAGACTTTCACTTTCCCAGACCAATCTTATAACTAGGGCACCAGCACTTGCCCAAATCAGACACACCTGCTCCAGCCAGCAACCTAAGCAGCAAGGATCATGGGAGGAAGGGGATGCTCACTTCTGCCCTGGAAACTGTGGCAGCAAGATCAGGTTCCCTGGCTGCGGCAGTATCAGCAGAGCTCTCTACCGGCAGGGTCCAGGCTGGCAACCTGAGTGTAGCACCTAATGCTGCAGCAGTAGGGTCAGGGGTCTCATGCACATGGAGCCTGAGCCAGGTCCTCCAGATTTCAGGTAATTCTCTCCATGACCTACCATTCTTTTAATAAACTCCCTTTCTGCTTAAGTCAGCTCTAACTAAGACCCTAACTGATATATGCAAGTTTCATATTCTTATTACTGAAATAACTGTAAGAAATAAAGGTGCAAATCTTTTTTAAAAAATTTAAGCAATTATTTATTTTGGAGAGACACAGAGAGAGAGAGTGCACGCATGCGGTGGAGGGGCAGAGAGCGAGGGAGACACAGAATCCAGAGCAGGCTCCAGGCTCTGAACTGTCAGCACAGACCCCAATTTGGGGCTTAATTCCATGAACTGCAAGATCATGACTGAGCCAAAGTCGGACACTTAACCAACTGAGCCACCCAGGCACCTCAGTAAGGGTGCAAATCTTGATCTATGCAATGACAACAAACACTATAGACAGGTAGGTATTATCTATATTAACACCATGAATAGGTAGATATTCCTTTTGTGTCTACAGATTTTTATTAGTTTGAATAGTATAAGCCTGTGTTTTTAGGGTCCTACCGACCTCTGCCTCCACCTAAGAAAAACCCTGCAAATATTCTTGCAGATTTCAGGGACCAAACACAACGTTCTTGTTAGTTCCATTACAAGTTGGGACAAATGAGCAAGCCAGCTAGCCTTCTCCATCATTGTAACTGCCTAGACCCATTCCTCAGTCACCAGTGTGCTTAAGGACTTCCTCTGGCTCTATAAACCTGCCTTCAAAATGCACATTCAGGTAAGAGAGAGAGATCTGGTAGGGGAGGGAGGGTAGGGATGGGAGGGAGGGTTGGGGGGGAGAGAGAGAACTCATGGAGATGGTTAACAACTATAGGAATCATATTTGAGCATTCTTTTTAATTAGGCAAAGCTAATGAGTGCTGGAGACTTTTTTTTAAAAAGCAGTATCCAGGTGGTGGTTTTTAGTATCATCACTATAAATAAAAGCAGTGTAAGTCTCAGGGAATCAGTGGTAAATTCGTAAGAGAACTTAATTTTCTACTCAGGATTTAAATAAGTAACTCAAAAAGATGACATTGGCAAGGGAATTTTTTTCAGTAATAAACATAAAGCTATTTTATAGGAGAAAATCTTAACAAAATAGTGGGAATTAATACAATGCAAGAAATACTTTTGAGGATGATACCACACTTAAGTGCCAAGAAGCATCTAGAGATGAATATGGCTTTGGCCCCACCCTTACCTAAAGCTGACAATCTGAGTAAGAGTTAAAAAGGCAGAAGAGGTATGTGAAAACAAGAAGATAAACAAATTATAAAAGGCAGAATGTAATAAGCCAAAAGAGGTGTAGCAGAGGTCATATTTTTCATTTGTTTTTCAATATCTCTATTTTTCATTCCCAAACATTCCACTTTAAGTTTCCCCAAATACTGAGAATGAAATGCTCACCATTTTCAGGGAGAGGGGTGGATTTGCCTAGAATAAAGAAGTCACAGCCACACTATGTTTTCGTTTTCTTTCTTTTTTTTTTTTTTAATTTAGAGGGTTCATTATAGACATGAAAACCCCTAGCTTTCAAATATAACAGCTAGACACATGAAAGGCAAAACATTTTCTCAGAAATATGAAAGATGGGCTTTAAAGTACCAGCTGGCCAAGCACAGAAGACTGGATTGTAGTTTTAACTCTAAACACAGAGTAGGGAAATGGTAGGGAAAGAGGCAAGGATCTGAGGAAAGCTCATCCTAACGTTAGAGGAGAAAACTTAGGAAAGTGAGGTAAGAGTCAAAGAATTGAGATGCTTCTGTCTTGGGTACCTCTGGGACTCAAAGCTTGGGTGAAAAGGGAGGATGCAGAATCAGGAGAATGATAATCCCAGGGTGCAGGTGACTTGAGCATCACTTCCTGCAGGGAGTCTTGGAGACCTCTTTACCCAGTGACCTGGGCCACCCTGGGCCCATAGAGTAGAATTAGTAACAAGTTGTGTTTAGGCTGAGAGAGAGCCTGAGATAAACCTCCACCCTCTGCTCTAGCACAAAGTGAAAAACAAACCATAAAATCTCTGGAGTCCTTTCAGAGGGGCATGGAAGGTATCTGAGAATGAAGAAACTCGGTATGTGAAGAAGGGTCCTTTGAGCCTACTTGAGAATGCTGTATCAGGGAGAAGAGGGACCCTTAGCAGAGGCTGCAAGGCCAGAAGACTATGAGGACAGCCACACTACTAGGAGTAGAGTTGAGAGAGAAGACAGTAGGAAGAGACTGACCATACCAAGAGCACAGATGACAAGTAACATGCAGCCAGAGAGATGTCCAGAACAGACACAGCAAGAACATCACAGAAGACCCATCAGGTACACTTGCCTCCCCCATACCATGAGGCCCCTGAGCTTCTTTGCCAGGCACTGGAAAGGAAAAGGGAGGTACTTCTAAGAAAACACAACTCTGGTAGGAGGCATGAACTGAAATTGACTGTATTTAAATCCTGATTTGACAAGTGATTGAGTAAACTTGAAATGGCAAAATCAAGTCTTTACAGCAGACTGTGGTGGATGATAAAGTTAGATTCATTTATAAGAAACCACTTATATTTTTATATAAGACAGTGTCGACATGGGACCCACAACACAAAGGTACACACCAAGTGCTCTGTGGAAACTGAAGGAAGGAGACATTGTATTACACTGAGGAGCAGAGGAATATTAAGCCAGTATTTTTAACAGGATTTTTTTTAACTGTGCCTTAGTGAATTTATGGGATTTTGAGAAGTAGAAATGAGGTGGAAGCATTCCAGATGGCAGAAAGAGGTTGATCAAAGTCTAGGAAATGGGAGGAGGTGGGAAATATTCAGGAAAAAAAATGATGGTCCAATTTGGCTGGAACCTAAGTTCCTCTTTTAAAATTCCACACATGCTCTGCCAGAGCTCTGTGCTTTGTACCTCAATGACAGGAAGAGTTTTGTAAATATCTACTGTATAAAATATATCGAGTTGAGTGATGCCTGGAAACGCACCCATTCCTTAGAAGTCCTATTATCTCTGTATGCTTCCTGTCCCTTCCTGCAAATGTAGTAAACAGACTTGCCACCAAATGATGCCTCTAGTGTGAAAATACTTCTCTAGCTCTTTGTGTAGCCTTAGAATACAGACAAGGGCTCTCCCGTCAATACTTTGTTATTTCATCAGACATTAGGAAAGTTATTACCATTCTGCCTGCCCATATTCCTTGGAAGGAGACAGGATTAATACAAGAAAGGTTTTGGTTCACTGGGTGTGAGGTAAAGTCCAGGCATTTTTATTTTGATAAGTCTCCAAAGTGATCTAGATATGTAACCTTGACCTCCTTTGTTCCTGTCACTTTCTTTGCCTCCCATTCCTTCAGAGCAATTTAGAATACAATCTGGTACATATTTGGTGGCAATAGTTATTCTGAATGAATGAATGAATGAATACATACACTAATCTGTTTTTCAAACTTCAGAATGCAGTGGAATCACCAGGAGGGCTTGTTAAATACAAATTGCTGGGTTCCTGAAGAGAAACCTGAAGAGCTTCTGATTCATTAAGTCTGGGGTAAGGGCTGAGAATTTGTATTTTTAATAATCCTTAGCCCCCAGGTGATGCCAGTGCTGTTGGTGGGGTAGAGGAGAACACCTTGACAACTAAGGGGGAAGATCAAGAGGGAAATCCCCTGAATACTTCAACCATAACCCAAAACTCATTGATGTCTTTGAATGTTTTGCCTACCATTTCCTTGGAAGCTTTTAGAAAAAGATGTTTCCTTATGTTTACTTACATAAATTAGAAAAACAACTTAATAGCATAAATTATAGACATTGAAACTGGTTTCTGGAAGCTATGGAATTTTTATTAAGAATTCCAGGAATCAGACTTCTGAATAAAATTCGAATTATCATTTTCTGTTTAAGGGTTGATGTTTCAATGATGCAATAAGATTTTTTTAAGCCATAAGACTTCTAATTTACCCTAACTGGCCTCCTTTAGTATCAGAACAAATAAAAAATCAGGCCACCCCTTCTGGAGTGATTCAGAAGTGGATAAAGAAGAGTAGTATGTTTCTGTCTCTTATCTAGACAAGAATCCATTTTAGAATCTGGGACTGTCCCATTATCTTTTTGCTCCTACAGGGAAAATAAAACAAAATAACAGTGTTTTCACATTATGTCCAGGCTCCTGCAAGAAGCCAGGTCTTTGCCTTGTTTTCCAAACTCTATAAAACACTCAGAATTGGTTAAGAAAATCTGCAAAAATTTGAGGTTTTTACTTTTAAGCACTAATGTTTAATATTCACAGTGGGCCATAGTTTTCCGTAGAAAGATTATCCTTGAACTTTTGAAATCTTTATTTCCAATTCCATTAGTTATCGGTAGAGTCAAAGACGCTCAGATTTTGCTGGATCACTGTAAATAAAAGGAGTTTATAATGGTGCATATTCTGTTTACCATGTGGACTCTCACTACTCAAAATTTAAATGGTCAAATGCCCTTGTTCTGGCAAGGTCCATGAGAACGATTAATTCCAATTTTACCTACCTGAATATATATTATGGAATTCAGAAAAAAATACTTGAATTACAAAAAATATGCCTTTTTCTTTCTCAGAGCCAGAACGCACATGCAATTCCCAATAAAATGTCAGACATAGTCTGAACTACACAGATCCTCAAATTTACCAACTAGCCTGAATTTTATATAGTCCTACAGTAGACAGAAAATGCTCACAAGGGCAGAAAATATCATTTAGTCTGCAGAAGTGTCCATTGATCTGGCCTTTTTCTTTTTTTTGACCTACCAAAGACTGATTCTTATTGAAGTTAACCTAGCCCCTTCCAGACACAAGACTTGAGCTTCAGATTTGTTTTCCTTGTTCTATTTTATACGACATGAAAAATTAAGTACATGTAATGCACTTAATGTAATTATTATTATTTGCAATTGCAGGTTGTATTTTACATGCTAATTGCTCCATGCTGTCCCAGTGTTCTAGGAGTTATATGTAATGTTATAATATACACTAATTACACATTAGAGAGTATTCCATTTATCTTACAAGGGGTTCTTTTACCAAAATGCAGGTGAGCATTGATAGTAAAGGCTTTCATAGCAATAGCAAAAATAGAGCTTCACTAAAAATCTCTTTTAGGAAAGGAAAACTCACCCTTTTATCACACGATTTGGTAGAAATTCATGACGTGGTCTCCTGAATGAATGGAGGCTAGCAGAGGTAGGTAGAGGTCAAGAGAAAGAGAACTTTTCTTAGATATAGAACTCAGGCTTGAGAATAGAGAGCACCAGAACAGAAGAGTGTCAGGACACATAAGGAAGATGTTGGTAAATGAGCAGCAGGAGCAAAAACGGCAGAACAGTCATGCAAGGTTTGGGAAGCAAGAGTGTAGGACAAGTGGGAGGACCTGGGAAGTAAGGGCACCAGGTGAGCATGCCAAAAAGGCATGGCAGACTTCTGCAGGGGTGAACTGGCAGATCTCTGCAGAGGGCATATAAACTAAAGTTAGAGGCATGGCTAAGGCTGTGACTGTAAAACTAATGGAGATGCTAGGGAGTGAAGATGGAAGCAAAACAGACAATCCATTTTGACAATCCTAATGAGTCCTAATTAACAGCTTTGGCTGGAAACCTCCCATGACACAACATGGCAGCCTCCAGAGCAGCCTGAAGAAACTGTCAGAATGCAGAATAGCTGTTAACTGAATACATAGCTTGAGTTTCCTGTAGCCTGTTGTTTTCCACTGTATGGGTGAATGGTCAAAGATGTGAATCTGAATTTCTCAGCACGAGAACAGGATGAGGAAAAAGAAAAAAAACGAAAAAGAAAAACTATGAAACCTATTTCTGTTACTAGTAGCAACCTTCCTTAATATTTCAGGAGATCCAATTAATAAATGTTTAGAACCATCTCAGGCATAAAATTTTAGATTCCTCAGGCAAGCAACTAGGCTAGATGTCAAAACCCCCACTAGACCGCCCTGTAAATCATACCCACCTGCTGTCTTCAGAACTGAATGAATGTTGAATTCAACCCTCAGTGCGAGGCCGTCACCCAAGCAGCATATTAGAATTATATAGGTAAATTTTGATTTAAATTCTGATTTGTCCAGGGGCATGAGCATCAGTATAAACACTCCCCATGTGACTATAAGGGCTGAGAACTACTGCTACTAGAAAGCTCCATGGATGATAATATAACCCTGATATAACATTAAAGTGTGTTCTAAGATGTAGCCAGGATATCCCAGGACCTTGTGCAACTTTGCTCTTCTTCATATAATAGAAGACATATGGTGACTCTGGCTAATATTAATAACATGGTTCACCTCCTGAGGTCACTATGACTCTTTTTTTTTTTTCAAGAAAAAGAAACATGAGAACTTGTTCCTTAATTATACTTCAATAATATATCTGATAAGTTTAAATTGCTTTGTGGCCTACTATTGATGGATGCTGTTCCTCCTCTATTCATTATGAGTTGTATAGCCTAACATAGCCTTTCAGTTTATGTATCCAATGCTTAGTTGTGACTCAAAGGGGAGAAATGTCTATATTTCTAAGAGGTCTAAAGCAATGGGATGTTTTAACCAAAGCAATTGTTAAAAAAGCAAAGAGGTGGTTTCATACCCAAGAGAAATAGACATTACACCAAAATAATACTTTCTAAAAAGTAATATTGTGAACTGGAGATAAACACAAATTTTTGCAGACTCGAGAAAGTCATTTTGATAGAGCAACAGTATTTAATAAAAATTTAGAAATCATTAATTAATCATGAAACAAGTTTATAAATAAATGTGACTAGAAACTCAGCTGACTGTGAAGTCATGTGTGCATATTGATTGATGAACATTAGACAAGACCTTTAAATGTATTTAAATTTTTTTTTAATTTTTTCATGTTTATTTTTAGAGACAGAGAGGGAGAGAGAAAATCCCAAAGCAGGCTCCGTGCTGTCAGCACAGAGCCCGATGCAGAGTTCAGTCTCATGAACCACAAGATCATGATATGAGCCAAAACCAAGAGCCAGATGCTTAACTGACTGCACCACCCAGGTGTCCCAACCTATAAACTTAAATAGAAATAAGAACACTGCCAAATGTATATGAAGAAATTAGTAGCATAATATTAGCATGAATAGTATTCATTTTGACTTCTGAGTTAAATTTTCTCCAAGTTCCAACATCATACACCAAAGAGAAATAGTATACAAACTTTTCTAAGGTGTAAAACCCTAATAATAATAATAATAATAATAATAATAATAATAATAATAATAAACAACCTTACAAGGAAACATGATTAGTAAGAGTCTTGTCTGATTGAAACTAATCCATTCATGAGGGCTCCACCCTCCTCACCTAATCACCCACCAGAGGCCCTACTTCCTAAGCCATCATATTGGGCATTAAGAGTTCAACATATGAATTTTGGAAGGATAGAAACTTTCAGACTAAACAAAAATAGCTGTGACTGAAGAGGGCAAACTGGGTTTATTATAGGGATGGGATTTTAAGGCCTTTGATTTTTTCCATGCTTTAAGCATTCAACTGATATGGGTGGGGATAAACAGTTTCCTTTTTTCCTCTTTTTTATTATTTTTTAAGTTTATTTTTGAGAGACGGCACATGAGCAGGGGAGTGGTAGAGAGCAAGGGAGAGAAAGAGAGCATGTGAGCTAGAGAGAGAGAGAGAGAAAGAGAATCCCAAGTAGCCTTCACATTGTCAGTGGACAAACACTAATCCCATGAACCATGAGATCATGACTTGAGCCGAAACCAAGAGTTGGATGCTTAACTTACTGAGCCACCCAGGCACCACTTTTTTTTTTCCTCTTTTATACCAAGAGAGGCAACATGAGTTTGCATGAATCCATTGCTTTGGAACATCTTTCACCTTTGGACAAGCAGGGCAAAGGTGAAGCCCTTGGTTGACTTTACTCTAAGCTGCTTAGGTTGGCTCTACTCCTGCCTTCGAATGAAAAAGACTAAAGGGAAAGTCTTTAGATATATGTCATCCAGTCTCCATGAAATGGGAGACCCAAAAGAAATCTGTAGAAAACATTTGCCTGAAGGCCTTTATACTTGGGAAATCCTACAATAAGTTATTTACTAATCAAATTGTACAAAATGCATTCAAATGAGACAGGTAGACCTTATCTCAATGTTCAAGGCCAAGAGCATCTCAACATTAGGAGAAAAGACAGAGACTCAGCAAACTGAGTTCATTCAAAATATATTCAAATAATATAAGCTTAAGTTACAGCAAGAATTCTCAAGGAAAGGATTAGAATATTGTACTCTTCATAAAAATCTTGAAACACTTAACAAAAATAATTTAAATGGCAAGATAAAAATTGAAAGGCTTTTAGAGCAAGTTAGTGATGAAAGGCAAAGACCCACCATCCCCAAAAGAAAGCGTAGTGTGCATCAAAAAAGGAGGAAGAAAAATACAAAATCAGCCTGCACGAGCCAAGGAAAGACCACAGGGGTCCGAGAAATTAAAGAAGCACCCAATTTTTATTTTGTTCTGGTTTCAGCATTGCAAGACATAAACACTTCATTGCTGGAGCATTACGTAAGAGATTTTGAGGATGAACCTTGATTTTTTTTTGTAACATCATTTGACATTCAAATGTCAGAGTTTTTATTTACATGGATATTAATTTGAGTAAGCATATTATTTTTCTATTGCTATAACAAATTATTCCAAATTTACTTGCTTGAAACAACATAAATTTAGTATCTTAAAGTTCTACAGGTCAGAAGTCTCGTCACATCTCATCAAGTGAAATCAAGGTGTCAGCAGAGCTGCATTCCTTTCTGGAGGTTCTCAGGAATAATCTGTTTTGTTGACTCTTCTACCTTCTAAAGGCTGCAGGCATTCCTTAACTCACAGTCTCTTCTTCTATTTTCAAAGCCAGTGATACCCCATCTCTCTGATCCATTTTTACTGACCACATCTTTAGGAAAGTATCTCTGATTTAAAGGACTAATATAATTAGACCAGGTTCAACTACCCAAGCAAAAGCAGCAGCAAAAGCCCCTTTAGCCATGCAGCATAACATATTGACAGATTCCAGCAGTTAGGTCTGGACATCTTTGGGGGGCACTATTCCATCTACCCCAATAAAGAAAACTGGATCCTCTTCAGAATGAATTAAGCTCACATTTTCAAAGTCTCCCAGATATTGTTAGATGCTCAAGCCTTCTTATTCCCAAATTGATGAGGCATCTCTCTTTCCCTTTGTGGGTTCGTAAGTTCTGATGTCTTTCAACCTGTGCTCTTTATTTACTATAGGAGATGATGTCATTTTCTTTCCACTAAATAAAAATTCACTCAGTATATCACTTGAGATATTTGCTGTTCCTTGTACTCAATTAAAATATTGTAACTTCACTTGTTTTTGTGTCCTTTATCCATACACACCACTACTACGTCACATGCTCTCCCAGAAGCTAGTACTGTATATTTAACTCTCTTCAGATGATTTCCATACAGCACCACGGAGACTGAGGATTCTGTTGGTGCTTTTACCATTTAAAAAGCATGTAGCAAAACAAGTTTATATTTTAGAGACAGAAAACAACAGATAACCAGTTATTTTAAGTCAAGCTATCAAAACATATCAAATTAGGTGAAGTTGGAGAAAAGAACTTTCCAAAGCAGGTCACTAAAAATTTCCTTCAAAACCTTTTTTTATTTTTTGGACATGTTTAAAATTCAATTTTCTACACATTTTTTTTTCAGGAACTCTTTTTCTACTTAAAATGAGGTTCCCCACTGCTGATCTACTTTAGTTCTCTTCTCAGGATAGTCAGATCCTAGACACCACAGGAGATTAGAGTTGGAAAGAAACTTTGAAATATACATTCTCCATTTAATAGACAAGGAAACTGAGGCTCAGTAAGGTAAAAAGAATGAAAGCATGAGAATCACATTGGTTTAATGGGTGAAAAGACAGGTTGAATTGCTAGTGAACGATTATTCAGAATTGGGACTAAAAGGGAAAGATTATCACATTCTCAGTCTTCCAACTAATAACATTCTTGTTCAAAGCTTAACCTTGAGAATGGTAATGGCCGTGAGCCAGTGGAGCGGAAGGACAGAGGAGAGAAGGATGTCACTCACGCTGATGGAGTGAGCGCCCTGCCAATAATAGGAACCTGCACAAGGTCCCTTAAGCGATGATAGTTCAGCATGGTTTCCCCCAAAGAGTCTGTTTTCATTAACATTTTCCAGACAGAGCTTGCTTGACTTTTAATAAATAGGCAAGTTGATAATCTTTCTTCTGAGGATTTTATATCTGGTACTAAAACAAATTTAAATCAGCACGCCATATAATTGTACACTTTCACCAGAGTATAAAAACATACAGTAGCAAATAGCTAACCTCCCACAGTCTTTACCCAACACTTACCTCTTCCTCTCCTCTCTTCTCACACACATGAGACAACTGGGAAGATGCTAGGCAGTGTTTTGTCATAATTCATTTATGCCATGTACCTTTAGTCTCTGAGAGAAATTTCTGTTCTCACACATTCTCCTGCCTCAGATACCCCACATCTGAATACAATGGAAAAATGAGAGAAAATATGTTAGATGAGCATGACATCCCATCACATGCAGTGATGAAAATTTAATTCAGTTTTAATTCCAGGGACCTTCAAGCAAAAGTTTCACACAGGATGTGTTCCCATCTTCTCTCCTCCTACTGTCACCATCACAGGAAAAGGCTCCAGAAAGTTTTTGGGGTTTTTTTCCCCAGCTTTATTGAGGTATAATTGAGAAATAAAATTGTGAGATATTTAAAATATACAATGTGACGACTTGATATACATACACATTGTGAAAAGATTCCTCTCATCCAGTTAATTAACCCATCCATCACCTCACATAATTACCCTCTTCTTTTCTGTGTGTGAGAACATTTAAGTATGACCCTCTTAGCAAATTTCAATTATTCAATACAGTGTTATCAATTATAGTCATCATGTTATACATTAGATCCTCAGACCTCATTCATCTTACACCTCATAGTTTGTACCCTTAACCAGCCTTTCCCTATTTCACCCATCCCCAGCCCATGGCGACCACTTTTCAATTCTATGTTTCCATGAATTTGACTTTTTTTGTTTTTAGTTTCATATGTAAGTGATACCATGCAGTATTTTTCTTTCTCTGGCTTATTTCACTAATGTGCTTCAGGTTCACCATGTTTTTGCAAGTTACAGGCTTCTCTTCTTTTTAGAGGTTAAATAATATTCCTGTGTGTGTGTGTATGTGTGTGTGTGTGTGTGTGTATGAGACCGAGAAAGAGAGACAGAGAGAGAGAGAGCACAAGTGAGCTATTCATCCACTGATGGAAAATTAGGTTGTTTCCTTCCACATCTTGGCTGTTGTGAATATGCTACAATAAAAATGGGAGTGCAGATATCACTTCAAGATAACCATTTTTTTTCCTTTGGATATATCCAGAGAAGGAATTAGTGAATCATATGGTAGATCTGTTTTTAATTTCTTGGGGAGTCTCTATACTGTTTTCCACAATGGGAAAAAAAATTCCACCAATAGTGTACAAGGGATCTCTTTGCTCCTTGTCCTTACCAGCACCATCTTTTTTTCCTTCATCCAATATTTTTATTTTTCCTAATTTTATATCTTTTATTCAAGTATAATTAACAGTGTTATATAAGCTTCAGGTGTACAATATAATGATTCAAAAATTCCATACATTTCTCAGTGCTCATCAAGATATGTAACCTCTTTATCCCCTCTATTTCACTCATTCTTATTCTATTCCACCCACCGCCCCTCTGGCAACCACATTTGTTCTCGGTATTTAAAAATATGTTTTTTGTCTCTTTCTTTGTTGGTTTTGTTTCTTAAATTCCACCTGTGAGTGAAATTAGTCAGAGAAAGACAAACACCATATGATTTCACTCATATGATAATAGCTATTCTAATAGGTGTGAGATGATATCTCATTGTGGATTTGATTTGCATTTCCTTGATGATGAGTGATGCTGAGCATCTTTTCATGTACTTGTTGGTCATTTTCATGTCTTCTGAAATGTCTTTTCAGTTCCTTTGAGCATTTTTCATTAGGTTTTTGTTTTCCGTTTTTGTACCGAGTTGTACAAGTTCTTATATAATTTAGATATCAACCCCTTATCAAATATGTGGTTTGCAAATATTTTCTCCCATTCCATGGGTTTCATTTTGTTGATGGTTTGCTTCCTGTGCTGAGCAGAAGCTTTTTAGCCTGATGCAGGCTCACTTGTTTCATTTTACTTTTGTTGCCTGTGCTTTTAATGTTAAATGTAAAAACTCATTGCCAAAACCAGTTGAAGAGTTTACCCATTATGTTTTCTTCTAGGAGTTTTATGGTTTCAGATCTTACATTCAATTTTTAAATCCATTTTGGGGTGATTTGGGGTATGGAAATGTAGTGTGCATTCAATAAATTCTTGATGCATGAAAAAGCTAAGAAACAGCTTCTGGTCTAGGATTTTTATTTTTATCTTTTTGTATTTCATCTAGGAAGATCCAGGAGCCCAACAAAGGCAAAATAAAGGTGTGTCAAAGGAAAAATGCTGGGAAGGGCATCTAAAAGTTCTGATCATCAGAAATATAACTAGAAATATAATGGATCAAGTTATAGGTCCAGGTGAAAAATAGAAGGCCTATGGCCAATCCTCTGCTGTATGACTGTTTATTGAGGCCATTCTGTATAACTTTCTCTTTTATAGGCCCTTGGAATTAATTTATTATTCACTGATACATCCAATCCAATACTCCTCTTTCAACTACACCAAGCTTATCTGGCCCTTCAGACCACTCCATGAGCCTGCCTCCACATCAAAAGGACACTGAAATCATGAAGAGCAATAGAAAAGAGAAAAGGAACCAAGAAAAAAAAAAAGACAACAAAGGAAGAGTCCTGAATGTAAGAGAAGTGAGACAGTGTACAATCATGCAAGAGGTGTGTTGTAAAAGGGTGAAGGGTAGACTTCCCAGAGGTGCAAATGGTGAATAGCAAATACTTTTGAGACAGAGTAGTAGATTTGAATCCAGCTCTGCTGTTTAATGGCTGGGTTAACTTGGACAAATTACTTTCTCTCTGGGTTGTACCTTTAGCAGGTGAACAATACCACTTACCCTCATAGCAGCTTGTGGAGACTAAATACATTAATACATTTTAATACTTCACACATAGTTTGTGCTCAGCTAAAGTTAGCTAATATCATGATAACAATATCACTTGGGTCCTCAACCTTTTATAAGTGTCCTGAATATATGTACAAGGTCCTGATGTGTGCATCTATAAGTGCCAGTAGTGCCATTATTCTCTCCAAGTAACAAAAGAAGTATTGCCTCTGGAGGAGAATATAAGAAAGGGGCATGTGTCAGCCCCTTCACTCACAGTAACACATATTCCTCCCTGGAGGGAGTTTGACCAATTATGACATATAGTTGCTGTCAGGAATGAAAAACAAACTTGTAGTAAACCAGTTTTTAATTTGTGTTTTTGAAAAATTGGGACTATGCATCAAAATTCTTTGAAATTAGGCACCCATGAGGATAGGATTACAAGGACATGGTGCCTTTCCTTTCCTCCGTGGCAGCAGCTCCCTGAAACAGAGCAAGCAGACCCATTCTCCATGTTGCAGATGGAGCCTCATCCTCCAATCCACAAGCTGGGAAGGCTTCCTCCCTTCAGTAGAATCACTCTTGTCACAATCAAAGAAGCATAACTGTCTATGGCTCCTCCCAATAGCAGCCTATGCATTTTATCCTCTACTCAGTCCATGCCCTGGGACAACGACAATGAGAATAATTTGGTATTGAAAAGAATCTAGTGTAATATATGGAGATGAATCAAACATAGTTGGGTTTTAGATTTTTCAAAGTGGATACCAAAGTCTGTAACAAGAAAAGACCAGATGATGAGCTCCTGGGAAAGGTGATTCTAGAGCACAGTACAAGAATCTCAAATGGGACCAGGAAGCCTCAGATGGTGAGAATGACAAGGAGAGGATTAATTCATGAAAGAAAATACAAAATCCTGTCAGAAAAAACAGCCCACCAAAAGCACAAAGAAATAATTAGTGATGGAGCACCTGGGTGGCTCAGTCAGTTAAGCACTCAACTCTTGATTTTGGTCAGGGCCGTGATCTCACGGTTCATGAGCCCTGCATTGGGCTCTGTGCTGACAGTGCAGCACAGACTCTGCTTGAGATTCTCTCCCTCTCTCTCTGTCCCTTTCCCTTACTCTCTGAAATAAAAGAAGAAGGAAAAGAAAAAAAAGAAAAGAAAAGAAAAGAAAAGGAAGATGATAATGAAGAAGAAGAAGAAGAAGAAAAGAAGAAGAAGAAGAGGAAAGGAAGGAAAAGAGAAAAGAAAAGAATGAGTGACAAAGAAAGAGGGCAGAGTCTCCAACATCCTAATATAGCCTATGTGCCCAGAAAGTCTACTTCAGGGAAATACCATTGGTAGATGTAAGAGACCTCTGGGGCCAGGTGGCTCAATAATCTTAACCTGGAACCAAATAGGGAAGGGAGTTTTTTTTTGTTTTGTTTTGTTTTTTGTCACAAAAGCAGCTAAGAGAGAGCAGTGCATGAGCTCTGGATAGACTGGATTGTTCTTGTCCACCCTTCATCCATCCCCACTTTCTTCCTTGCTAACAGAGTCTCAACTTCTTTCCATGGATTTTCTCTTCCCTTATACAGCCTCAGAGAAAGCTGATTCCATCCCCAGTTCTTAGGTGAGTCTTACTGTCTGAAAGAAATCTCATCCTCCTTTCCAGAGGTTGGTAAGTTGTCATGTGACCCAATGATCTGAGGGAGAAGCTTCCTGGGCTTCTGCAAAGGTCTTCCTCTCCTTCTGGAAGACATTCTGGACATTTCTAAAAAGTTGTTCTTTGTGATGTAATGCCCTGAACTGCTCCAACGTGGGGATGAATTCAGTACACTAGGAAGAGAAGAGCTAAAAAAAAAAAAAAAAAATACAAATACCAAAACCAAGAGCCATGAGATTAAGTTACATGGAAGCTGTCCTACCTAGGACTTCCAGTTTCACAAGCCAGTAATATCCTTATTATGATCGAAGCCAGTTTAACTTTGATACCTTGGTCATATGTAGCTACAATACCCTGTTTTTTAAAAAAAAGGAGGAATTGGAAGAGGAGGAGGAAAAGGTGGAAGAGGAAGTAAAGGACGAGGATGAGGATGAGGAGAAATCAAAATCTTCAATTACATGTAAGACTAAGATTATTACAAATTGCTGTAAATCAATGCTCTAATTCACATCTAGCTGACTTTGAAAGCCTATCTTTTCCCTCTATCATTTCATGTTGCTTCTCCGCAGTGATCGCAGAAAAGAGCACACTCTTAATTTCCTGCCTGAGTGGGGTGTGCCCCAGAACTCCACACCAGCTGGTAAAATCATTTTTGCTTGAGAAACAAAGATCTGTATACAAGAGGAAAGGAAAGAGTATTGCTCTTGGAACCCAGACTTGAAAGGAGAAATCCAGATCCCATGGAGGTGGTGGAGGCAGAAACTGTTGGCTTTCCTTTTTGTTCTGTGGCTTCCCTGGGTTATGTTTCATCACTGTGCAAATTCTGGCAGTAACGAGAAGGAAACAGCTAGTAACTCCTATTCTCAAGGGCTTAGCGAAAATAAGTTGATGGAGAAAATAAAATGTTAGCAGTGGAGTTAAATATGTATAGAAATTTAGAACACTTTTCTCAAAAGAACAAGGAAAGTTATACCCCTTATCTTCACTTGTTTTTATTTTCTAATACTTTAAAGTAAGTGAAATAAGGCATATATTTCCCCCTTTAAGTCATGGAAATTCAATATGAACACGACTTTTTATATACAAAGTGTTTTTCTTGGACAATGTTTTATTAAATGCGTAGAGACTGTGATTATCAAAGAACAGTTTGATAATCCAACAGAACACTCTGTCAGAAATGTAGTTACGTAAGATGGAATTACCTAAGTAATAGAGTTCCCTAGGATGGTGATAGTTAGAAAGAGGCATGAATATCTAGAGTACAGAGCCTCTCCCTGGACCATCTCAGAAAGACATCTCCTCCTCACAAGGCAAAAGAAGATGAAGATTCTGAGCCCTCTGGCTCCTGACAAGGAAGAGAAGAGTGGGGAAGTAAAAGGAAGGGAGGGTACTCCTGCCTGCGCCATGACAGATATCCTACCATTCCCAGTAACGGAAGGTCTGCATGTCACCACATGGCTCATTATTCTCCAAACAAAAGCTATAACAAGGGGGAAGTAAAGTCACATGAGAAATATAATATTATCATATACCATAATTCCCTTGCCTCTCCTTCCTTGATACTCATCTGAAAACACCTTTTTTTTTAATATATATATATATATTATTTATTTCTAGGAGAGAGAGAGACAGCGTGAGCAGGGGAGGGTCAGAGAGAGAGGGAGACACAGACTCTGAAATAGGCTCCAGGCTCTGAGGTGACAGTCAGCATAGAGCCCGACGCGGGGCTGGAACCCACGAACCGCGAGATCATGACCTAAGTGAAAGTCGGACGCTTAACCGACTAAGCCACCCAGGTGCCCCCTCATCTGTAAACACCTACACCTGATTTCAGTCAACTATCCTTCTACTCTGCATTTGTACTTAAACAGTTGTCTGGTCTCATTTTGAATTTGTGATCACAAATCTGCAGTGGGCCCCAGCACCGCCTGGCAATCCTGCTCTATTTCTCCTGTGCAATTCATTTTCTTATTGACTTTTCTCTCCTTAGGACTTTAACACTTCTTACTCTCCTTATTCTCAACCAACGGCTTTGCTTCTTATTTTAAGATATGGAATACAATTCCACATCTTTTCATTATAAAACTTAGCAATTTTTATATACATCAGCATTCTTGTTCTTACCTAGTCAATCCCTCCCATGTACATGGGATCTCCCCCACCTCCTCCGCCTCTGCTCTTAATTATGAAGGAGCCACAAGGGGTTGGTGAGACTTGAAAATACATGAAAAATGTCCTGTCCATAAGTATTTTTTTCTGAAGAAACGTCTATAGTTATCACAAAAATCTCAGAGGGAACCACAACATTTAGCCCCATTATTGGATGAGCTAATACTCACAGCTAACATGTACTGAGCCTTTAATTTATGCCTGGTATTAACATGAAAGAGCTAGATGCTCAAGGAAATCTTACAATAAAAGTATTATTGAGATACCTGTACCAAAGATGGGCAAACTGATGCCCATATGCTTAGAGAACTTAGATAACAGGCTCAAGTTTTTACAGTTAGAATTGCAGGGCTCCAATTTGAGCCCAGACAGATGCTCAAGATGATCGCACTAATATTACCTCTATATTGTCTAAGAGGACTGGCCACCAGGGGATAGAAAATTTACAATTATTTTTTTTCCTTTTCCTCATCTTATATCTAGAAAACTGATACAAAAAATATACAAATTCTCCAAAGAAAATGCTATTTTAAAATCAAAATTATTCTAATAAACCATGAAGCACGGGGGCTGTGTGTGTGTGAATGCCTTTACTTTGTAAGTAATTTAAATGATATATTGCTTTCTACATTGTGCATCATTTTTTAATAAACTATTATGAGATATTATGCAAATTTAAAGGTATCAGCCTTCTGTAAATAACAAAAATAACTGAATATTTAATCAGTGATTTATAACTGCTCAAGTGATCAAAGAAGGTAATTTAGCCTGTTTCTTGCACTCTATATATTTGGACACTTAAAAATTGTTTGGCTAAGGTTCTAAAATGCCAAAATATGAATCACTGTGTAACATTCTCACTTGTTATACCCTGACTGCTATGTCACCTTCACATCTTTATATCTGCAAATCAAGAAACAGGTGCTTAAGATATTCAAATACCTCATCCTGAAGCTCAAAAGAAAACCAAATCTTCTGAAAATAAAACTGCCAAGATATAGCCACCTATTCATTGTTTCATACTGCCTGGTCTTGATTTTTTTATTTGCAAAAATCACAAGCAACATGTCCAGCTGTTTGGAATAGATAGAAGCACTCACTAGAGTTTCTACAATCGGTCAGAATACATGCACAAACTTTATGAGAATTCCCATCTTGTCATGTAGTAAGTATGTTCCTGGCTATAAAATGATGAAAGAGGAATTTTCCAGGAAAATCATCCAAGAAAAAAATGTCATCTCTCACCCTGGGCCTCTTCTGTAGACAAGTTTATATGTCCAGGAAATATATGACCAGGAATCCTTATGATAGATGCTCTTTAGACTCTAGTCACCAGTTATGTTAACACTTAGAAAGTGCCAAGTCTACCCCCAAATTTCTCAAACTTTCCAATAAGTTCTCTTACCCCTTGTAATCCATGCTCCAACTATACTGAGCTTTGCCATTTGTAAAAACATTTTCTGTTGACACTAGCCTTGTTGCCTCTACCTAGAACACCCTTCTCTTCCTCCCTCTCCCTTTTATTTGCCCAATTCTTCATCTTTCAAATTTCACCTCAGAGATGCTTTCCTTGAGCACCTCCATCCCAACTCTGGAATAGGTGGTATTCTATGGCTCTGTTAGTACCCTGTTTATTCTTAGCAACAAATTCTGTTGTTATGGTCTACAGTCTGCCCCCTTGCTAGATTCTACCATTCTTGAGATTAAAAACTGTATCTATTTTGTTAAAATTTGCATCTTTTATCATATTCCAGTCCCACAATTAGAATAGATGAAAAATAAAAATTATTTATTGAAGGAATAAATGACTTTCCCAATTATCACGTCCTCTATTTAGACCTACATTCCTGTATAGAAGTGAGCAGTACACAGACAGAAAAAAAAGAGAACATACTTACCTTCCTCTACATGAAAAAACATATTCATTATAATAAAAACTGCCCCCCAAGGATCATCATTTCCCTCTTCTTCTTTATTTCCATTGTTCCCCCTACACTACTACCTCACTGGTTTTTACAATATGCCCTCCTCTTTTCTTAGCATTTAATTTTTGCCATAATCTCTACTGCCAACTCCTGATCATTCTCACAACTTGCCTTTTTCTCTACTATCTTCTGATAACCACTTTCATCTGATTTGAATGGTTGTCTATTTGTATTTGGATGTCAAAACTTATGGACGTAAATGTATAAATAAATGTGGCCCACAAAATGTGCCATTCATTGATTTATGCCTTATAATACATACTTATTAACAAGATAATGTTTTCTAGGTATGAGCAGGGTATCTCACACACCACTACATGTTAAAAGATCAAGGAAAGACTTCTTATGGCTAAGATGGAGGAATGAGATTTTTGGTTGAACCTGAACCACAAAAAGCTGCAGAAAATATATGAAACCACAGTTTTCAAAATGGTGGACATCAGGCAAATGAAGGCCAGTAATTCCTAAAAAACAGGGAATAAATGAGGTAATTCCTATGAATGCCCAGTTTACAGCCTTGAGAAAATTTCCAGGCTATGGTACAGGGAAAAGGAACCTGGGTGGAGACTAGTAGACTCCCTGAATGTAAGAGACAGAGCTGGGAATCCAAGCAAACAAAGGAGGCTAGATTTTGCATAATAAGAATACCAGAGAAGAGACAGCTTCACAGAGAAGTCTAAAATCTCAAAGCCTGAGCATGGATCAGCACATGCATTTGTGAAAAGTAACAGAAAACAAAATAAAACAAAAAAGAACAAAACAAACAAACAAAAAACACTTAAAAAAAAAAAAAAGAAATAGCATCTCAGTACTTACACAGGGCCAGGAATAGTGTCTATACCCATCAGTTAAACTGGAAAACCTTGTAACTCACAAGGAATTTGTCAAGTAGTTAGAAGCATCTTGCCTCTGAGTGGAAAATTAATAGTACTAAACTAAATACAACTCTGGTGCTGCCTAAGAAGTATTAGAGGCAAGATCTGAAAGGATTCAAGTGTTACAAAGTAAGCTAACTGCACATCCAGAACAAAGCTCAAAAATATCTATAGGCTGGGGCATCTGGGTGGCTCAGTTGAGTATCTGATTTTGGCTCAGGTCATGATCTCACAGTTCGTGGGTTTAAGCTCCATGTCGGGCTCTGTGCTGACATCTCTGAGCCTTGAGATTCTGTGTCTCCCTCTCTCTCTGTTCCTCCCCTGCTTGTGTTCAGTTTCTCCCTCTCAAAAGTAAATATTTAAATATTTCATATATATGTGTGTGTCTATATATATATGAAAACAAAAATATTTAGCACCCAAAAAAGTAAAATTCATCATGTATGGCATCAAATCAAAAATTGTAAGGCATGAACAGCAAAAGAAGAATATAATCCACAATGAGTACTAGATAAATCAAGCAAATGAAACTGAAACAGAACTGACACAGATATTAGAACTAGCAGACAGGAATATTCGAAACAATTCTTCTAATAGCATTCAAAGTTAAGTAGAGACATGGAAGATATAAAAGACCCTAATTAAACTTCTAGAGATAAAAATAACAAGATGTGATATACTTGTCTTCTGTTGCTAGGGAACAAATTGTCCCAATTTTGGTATAAACAACACCTCTTTATTAGTACACAGTTCTATAGGTCACAAGTCCAGGTCGGACAGGCTAGGGTAGATGATTATGGTCTCATAAGCTGAAATTATGCTATTGGCTGGTCTGAACTCTCGTCTGGAGACTCTGAGGAAGAATTCAATCCCAAGATCACTCAGGTTGTTAGAAAAGTCCAGCTTCTTGTGGATATAAGGCTGAGGTCCCCATTTTCTTGCTGTCAGTCAGAGGTCACTGGGGGCATACAGGCCACTCTCAGGTCTTTTATACGCCAACTCTTTTTTTTTTTTTTTAATGTTTTATTTATTTCTAGGAGAGAGAGAGACAGCGTGAGCAGGGGAGGGTCAGAGAGAGAGGGAGTCACAGCCTGAAATAGGCTCCAGGCTCCGAGCTGGCAGTCAGCACAGAGCCCGACGCGGGGCTCGAACCCACGAACCGCGAGATCATGACCTAAGCGAAAGTCGGACGCTTAACCGACTAAGCCACCCAGGCGCCCCAACTACTCAGGTCTTTTTTATGGATCCTTCTTTATTCAAGCCATCAACAGAGCATTCAGTCCTTCATATCTCTCTGGCTTCTTCTGATACTATCCTGAAAACTTCACTCATTTTAAAGACTTATATAATTACATAGGCCCACTCAGATAGTCTCCCTTTTGACTAACTCAAAACTGACCGACTGGCAGCTTTGACTACATTTGAAAAATTCCTTTTATTATGTAGCAGTACATAATTGGGAACATGATATCTCATAATATTCACAGTTCTGGGGATTAAACAAAAACTCTCAGGGGGCCATTTTGGAATTCTGCCTATCACATGTGAGATGAAAAATATGCTAGATAAAACTAAAGGAATATTAGACAATTTAGAAGAAAAGATTAGTGAACTTGAAGACATGGTAATAGAAAGCATCCAAAATGAAACAGAGACAAAAAGATATAATAATAATAAACCAAAATGAAGCATCAGTTAGCTCTGGCAACAACTTCAAGGAGGTAGAAAATGTTTAAAGAAATAATGGCTCAAAATTTTCCAAAATTAATCAACTATAATTAACTATAAACCCACAGTCACAAGATCAATGAATCCCAACCACAAGAAACTTGAAAAAACTGTACCAAGGCACATCAAAATCAAATTTATCACAACCAGTGATAAAGACAAAATCTTAAAAGCAGGCAGAGGAAAAATAAACATTATTTACAGGTAAAAACGACAGGAAAGTTCTCTTTGGAAACAATGCAAATGTCAAGACAGTATAGCAACATCTTTAAAACAGGGTGGAGTGTGGTGTATAATCAACCAAGAATGCCATATCCAAGAAAAATTATTATAAAAACTATGGCAATGGCACTCATGAAGTAATGAGTAAGTTTAGGGCACAGAGGATGGTAAGCACAGTGGTGCTGGGATTGAAAATGGTTGTAGGAGCTGCTGAATTCAGAGCCCTTTGGTACCTATTCAGTGCACAGCAGCAGTATGCCTAGTCAGGCACCACCGCTTCTTTCCACACTTACATCAGTTCTGAATTATGGTCTCCTGCATCTGCATCTGATTGACAGAATTTAAATGGCATCCAAAAGCTTAACCTCAAGAGTTTAGAAAATCTTATTAGTCTCTAGCAAGACTAGGTACAACCAAGAAAGGTAGAAAGAAGTTGCAAAAAGATGTTGAAGAAAAACCATCTACTGTATGTTCCATATCAGTAAAAGTATATATTAGGAACTTCCTGAAAATATGCCAGTGTGAATATCCCTATGTTGCCACTAGTACATTATTTATAGCACATGCAGGAGACTGGATTCTATTTTTATCCATTGGCATGGGAGCCTCCCCTGCCTATAGGGAGAACCATATCTTGTTCTTTGCATAGCTTGAAGAAACTCCTACAATGCCTAGACATAATAGCTGTGTGTGTGTGTGTGTGTGTGTGTGTGTGTATGAATTAAACTACATTTGTTATTTAACTCATTTATTAAATAAATATTGATCTCTGGTTCATGATGGCAACTTAGAAGGATCCTGAACTCACCTCTTCCCACAGATGCCTAATCTACATCTATACACAGGACAATATCCTCTGAAAGAAACCTGAAAACTAGATGAATGACTCTCACACATCAAGCAGATGAGGAAAGAAAACCTCACATTGAAATGAATAGGAGAGGCCGAGATACACTTTTACCAACTCCCCACTGCCAGCATGACAACCCACAATCAGGAGGAGGTCCACAACCCCAAGTTTCTCTCTGAGGAGCAGAGGATTTGAACTCCACATCTGGCATCACAACTTTAAACAGACTTTTTAAAAACATTTTTAAATATATTTTTAACGTTTATTTATTATTGACAGAGAGAGCATGAGCATTGGAGGGGCAGAGAGAGGGGGTCACAGAGAATCCAAAGCAGGCTCCAGGCTCTGAGCTGTCAGCACAGAGCCCAACGCAGGGCTCAAACTCACAAACTGCAAGATAATGACCTGAGCCAAAGTTGGTTGCTTAACCGACTGAGCCACCCAGGAGCTCCATTTTTAATTTTTTTAATCTTTTATTTTTATTTTTGATAGAGAGAGAGAGTTCACGCAAGAGAAGAACAGAGAGAGAGGGAGACACAGAATCCGAAGCAGGCCCCAGGCTCCAAGCTGTCAGCACAGAGCCCAACACGGGTCTCGAATTCAAAACCTGAGAGATCATGACCTGAACTGAAGTCAGATGCTTAACCAACTGAGCCACCCAGGCACCCCTGGCATCCCAATTTTAAATGTACCTAAGAGAAGAGCCCCCAAAACATCCAGTTTTGAAAGCCAATAGAGCTGTATCCAGGAGGCCCACAAGGCTATACTAAACTGAAATATAGTTCTTAAGGATTTGGGTGCCCTTACAGGACCTAGAACAAAGGCAGCAGACTGAAATGTCTAGTCTTTCTAGGAAAAAGATCTATTTGCTTATCTTAAAGCATTGGCCTAAGGAGCAGTCATCTAATTTAACACATATTCGGGGGCCTGCAGGGGTGTCTAGGTGGCCCAGTTGGTTAAGCATTCAACTTAAAAAAATTTTTTTAAATATTTATTTATTTTTGAGAGAGAGAAATAGGGTGTGAGCAGGGGAGGGGCAGAAAGAGAGAGGGAGGCCAGAAACCTAAGCAGGCTCCAGGCTCTGAGCTGTCAGCACAGAGCCCAACGTGGGGCCCAAACCCACGAACCGTGAAATTATGACCTGAGCTGAACTCAGACGTTTAATCAACTGAGCCACACAGGTACCCCAAGCATTCAAATTTGATTGCAGCTCGGGTCACAATTCCATGGTTCATGGGAACCTTCACTGACAGTGCAGAGCTGCTTGGAATTCACTCTCTCCCTCACTCTCTGCTCCTCCCCCATGCTCGCTTGCTCTCTCTCTCTGTCAAAATAAATAATTAAACATTAGAAAAGAAAAAAGAATTACTCTGAAAAGACTATAGAGGCCAGTAAACACCATCTTTGTACACTCCTTCTGCTTCATTCCAGGTCACCAGTATCTCCAGGAAAGCCTCTGTGCACGTGTCTAGAGCCCGGTTTTTATGGCTGCTGCCCAGGAGACACCACTTGATTGGCTAGCTCTGGTGGCCAATGAGGCTTACATTTGTGGGTCCTGTAGGACTGTACAAAACAGAGAAATAGTTTATAATTAGCTATACACCCTCCCCAGGCCCACCCCCACCAAGTGCACAGCAGAGATACAGTGGATTGAAACTCCCAGGATTTTCTGGGAAAAGGGCCCATTAGTTTACTTTCATAGCTGTAGTCTGAAGGGCAGACTTCTAATCAAACACATATTTATGGGCAGATTGCAATAATCTCCAGAGCCCAGGGAGGCTGACAGACACTACCTTCACACTCATGCTCTACCCTGCACCAGGTCACTAGTATCTCCAAGAAAGGAACTTGTGCACATATCTGATACCCCATCTTTCATGGCTGCTGGTCAGAAGGCAAATTATTTGATAGCCCCTGGCTCTAGTCACCAGTAGGGCTTTTGATTGTGAAATCAATGGGACAGTAGCAAACAAAGAAAAAGTTCTTAATGGACTATGACTACAGGTCTCTGCATAGAGAGAACAAACAGAAGTGTTCATCTCCCAGTCTTCCTCTAAAAGTAAATATTTACATACTTTAAAGGGTTCACCTTCCAACCAGCCAGAGTCTAAGTGCTGACTGAGGTCTTCCCCTTTGGGACATGGACAGGTTTTGGCACACTCTCAACTACTGGGACCTGTTAAAAATAAAATAGACTGCTTGGACAATCACAAAGATTTTAGAGACAACAAAGAGTTAGTACAGGGTTGAACAACAGAATTCATCTCCTATATGAGAAAATCCTTTAAGATGAGGAGAGGTGGTTATTTTTTCTAATGCATAGAAACCAACATAGAGATTAAAAAATGAAGAAACAGAGAGAGAAGGAATGTGTTACAAAAGAAAGAACAAGATAAAAACTCAGAAAAACACCTTAATGAAATTCAGATAAGTTATTCACCTGATAAAAAGTTTAAGCTAACAGTCATAAAGATGATCACTGAAGTCAGGAAAGCAATGCATGAATAAAGTGAGAATTTCAACAAAGAGAAAATATTTGAAAAGCACCAAACAGAACACAGAGCTGAAAATTGCAATAGCTAACTGAAAACTTTAATAGAAGAGTTCAAGAGCAGACTGGATGAAGAAGAAAGGATCAGCAAACTCAAAGACAGGGCAGTGGAATTTATTCAGTTAGAGGGGGGACGAAGGGGGAAGGAGGGGGAGGAGGAGGAAAGAGGGGGGAAGGAGGGAGGAGAAGGAGAAGGAGAAGGAGAAGAAGGAGAAGAAGAAGAAGAAGAAGAAGAAGAAGAAGAAGAAGAAGAAGAAGAAGAAGAAAGAAGAAGAATGAAGATAGCTTAAGTGACTAATGAGACATCACATGGACTAATATTTGCACTATAAGGATTCCAGAAGAAGAGAGAACAAAAGGGGAAGAATGATTTTTGAAATAACCAAAAACTTCCCTAATCTGAGGAATATAACAAACATCCAAATCTCGGAAGCCCACGTTCCAAGAAAGATAAACCTAAGAAGTCCACACAAACACATATTATAATTAAACTGTCAAAGTTAAAGGAAAGAGTCTTAAAAGCAGCAAGAGAAAAACAACTTGTCATGTATAAGAGAATCCCACTAAGACTATCAGCAGAAACTGCAGTCAGGAAGAGTGGCACAATATACTCAAAATATAAAAGGGTGGGGGAGGTGCCAAACAAGAATATTCTACCAAGCAAAGCTATCCTTCAGAATTGAAAGAGAGCTAAAGAGCCCGTCTGCGCTCGCGGAGAAGCAGGCCTACCTCGGAGATCCTGCGGGTTCAGTTGCAGACCCCTGCAAGCAAAGCGAATGTTGCAGTAAAGTGAGTCAAAGTGAATCATTTGGCTTCCCAGTGCATGTGCGACTTCTGCATGCACCAGACTATAGGCTTTCGGAGAGATATCCCACCTCTAACTGTGGGGCTTTCCTTGGACTGGTGGCCTCGGTCTGGCACTGGACAGTGGAAGTTCCCTCCAGGTTAGGTGGTACCCCAGGGACGCGGTCGGCATCAGGAGGAACCAGTTCCCTGCCCTGAAGTGCCTTGGCTTGTGGGATTGCAAGTTGGGTGGCATCATTAACAACGCACGGAGTGAGGGCGTGAGGCACGGGAGACGGCCCGCCTCCTCTGCGCCTGTGGCACAGGCTACTTCAAGGAACAAACCTAAAGTGCACATCGTGGAGAGTTCAAAACATCACTACGAGTAGAGAAATAAAACCAAAGTCACAAGAGAGACCAAGGGACACCCTTCAAAGAAGACTTCCTGAACGGCCAGGCCCTGGACAGTGTATGAGCCTCCTTTAATATTAATATAGCAGCACTCACACGGGCAGAACACATCACAAGCTTTTAAAACTAACGAGAAAGAAAGCTAGCCAAAATGACAAAACAGAAGAACTCTCCTCTAAAGAAATTCGAGGGAGAAATAACAGCTAGAGAACTGCTCAAAACCGATCTAAGCAACATAACTGAACAAGAATTTAGAATAATACTCATAAAATTACTCATTGGGCTTCAAAAGGGCTTGGATGACATCCGAGCCATTATTGTTGCAAATACTGATGAACTAAAAAATGCAACACAAAATAAAATGGAGGCGTTGGCTACTGCACGGATTGAAAAGGCAGAAAAAATACGTGAATTAGAAGATACAATTATAGAGAAAGAGGAAGCCGAGAAAAAGAGAGAGAAATTGGTCCAGGAACATGAAAGGAGAGTTCGAAAGCTGAGTGATACAATCAAACGGAAGAATATCCATATCATAGGAATTCCAGAAGGAGAGAGAGAGAAAGGAGCAGAAGGTGTACTTGAACAAATAATACCTGAGAACTTCCCCAACCTGGGAAAGGAAACAGATATTGAAATCCAAGAGGCACAGAGAACTCCCCACAGACGTAAACTGAATCGATCTGCACGACATACAGTGAAACTGGCAAAATACAAGAACAAAGAGAGAATTCTGAAAGCAGTTAGGGATAAAAGGGCCCCAACATACAAAGGGAGACATATCAGGGTAGTAGCAGACCTATCTACTGACACTTGGAAGGCCAGAAAGGAATGGCAGGAAATCTTCAGTGTGATGAACAGGAAAAATATACAGCCAAGAAGCCTTTATCCAGCAAGCCTATCATTCCGAATTGAAGGAGAGATCAAGGTTTATCCCAACAAAAAATGGAGGAATTCATCATCACTAAACCAGCCCTACAAGAGATCCTATGAGGGAAATGTTGCAAGGAACACAAAGTCCCAGAGACACCACTACAAGCATGAATCTAACAGAGAACACAATAACTCTAAACCTGTATTTTTCAATAATAACACTGAATGTAAATGGACTAAATGCTCCAATCAAAAGACAGAGTAGCAGAATGGATTAAAAAGATTAGATCCATCTATTTGCTGTTTACAAGAGACCCATTTTAGACCTGAGGACACATTCAGATTGAAAGTGAGGAGATGGGAAAACATCTATCATGCTACTGGACATCAAAAAGAAAGCTGGAGTAGCCATATTTATATCAGACAAACTGGACTTTATTTTTTATTTTAAAGGCAAAGAAGGGCATTATATAATAATTTCAGGGTCTATCCATCAGGAAGAGCTAACAAGTATAAATGTCTATGCACTGAATTCAGAAACACCCAAATACATAAGACAATCACAAACATCGATAAGAATGTGCTAATAGCCAAATATGGAAAGAGCTTAAGTGTCCAACTGATGAATGGATCAAGAAAATGCAGTTTATATATACAATGGAATACTACATGGCAATGAAAAAGAATGAAATCTGCCATTTGTAGCAACATGGATGGAACTCAAGGGTATTATCCTAAGTGAAATATGTCAGGCAGAGAAAGATACCATGTTTTCACTCATGTGGAACTGGAGAAACTTAACAGGACCATAGGGGAGGGGAAGGGGGAAAAACAGTTGGGGGAGAGGGAGGGAGGCAAACTATGAGAGACTCTTGAATACTGAGAACAAACTGAGGACTGATGGGGGGGAGGGGAAGGGGGCTGTTGGCATGGGGAAGGGCACTTGTTGGGATGAGCACTGGGTGTTATATGGAAACCAACTTGACAATAAACTATATTAAAAATATAAAAAAAAAAAAAAGAAAGAAAGAGAGCTAAAGAGTCTTTCAGACAAGCAAAAGCTAAAGGGGTTCATCATCACTAGACAGGCCTTAAAAGAAATGTTACAGGGTCTTCTTTAAGCTGAAACAAAAGGGCACTAATTAGTAACAGAAAAACATATGAAAGTGTAAGTCTCACTGGTAAAGGTAAATATACAGTAAGATTCATAAAAATGTTGTAAACATGGTCAGTTAATCACTTATAAAGCTAATATAAAGGTTAAAAGACAAAAATAATAACAATAAATATAACTTTGATCATTTGTTTTGATAAACAAGCTAAAAAGATGAAAGAGTGACATCAAAAACACAAAACATGGTGAAGGAGTAAAAATATAGAGCTTCAGAATGTATTCAAACTTAAGTTGTCATCAACTTAAAATAGACTATTAAAAGTATAAGTTTTTACACGTAAGCTTCATAGTGACCAGAAAGCAACACCTACAATAGGTGCACAAAAGATAAAAAGATTCTAAGCACACTACAGCAGAAAATCATCAAATCATAAATAATGAGAGCCAGAGAAGAAAGTAACAGAGGAAAGCTACAAAACAACCAGAAAAGAATTAACAAAATGGCAATAAATAATAACCTATCTATGATTATTTTAAATGTAAATGGGCTAAATTCTCCAATCAAAAAGCAGAGTGGCTGAATGGATAAAAATACAAAACCCATCCATATGTGGTCTACTAGAGATGCACTACAGCTATAAGGACACACACAGACTGAAAATGAAGAAATGGAAAAAGATATTCCATGCACATAAAAATCAAAAGAAAGCTTGGGTTTACTTTAGAGAAATAGATCTTAAGACACAGACAATAATAAGAAACAAAGATGATCATTACATAATGATAAAGGTGTCAATCAAAAGAGAAGATATAACAGTTGTAAATTATGCACCCAACATAGAAGGAGCTAAATATATAAAGCAAATATTAACAGAACTAAAGAAAGAAATAGATAGTAGTACAATAATAGTAGGGGACATTAATACCCCACTTTCCTCAAAGGATAGATTACCCAGACAGAAGAACAGTAAGAAAACATTGGCCTTAAACAACATATTAGTGCAGATGGACTTAATGGACATTTACTGAACATTCCATCCAAAAGCAACTAAATGCACATTATTCTCAAAGTCACATAGACATTCAAGGATAGATCATACAGTAGGCCATAAAACAAGTCTTAATAAATTTAAGAAGACTGAAGTCATATCAAGCATCTTTTCTGGCCACAAATGTATGAAACAAAAATTGAATTACAAGAAGAAAACTGGATAAATCATAAATATGTGGATATTAAACAACATTTGACTGAATAATCACTGAGTCAAAAAAGAAATTTGGGGTGCCTAGATGGCTCAGCCGGTTAAGGATATAACTTTGGTTCAGGTCATGATTTCGCAGTTCGTGGGTTTGAGCCCCACGTTGGGCTCTGTGCTGACAGCTCAGAGTCTGGAGCCTGCTTCAGATTCTGTGTGTTCTTCTCTCTCTGGCCCTGCCCCAGTTATGCTCTGTATCTCTTTCAAAAATAAATATTATTGGGGCACCTGGGTGGCTCAGTTGGTTAGGCTTCTGGCTTCAGCTCAGGTCATGATCTCACAGTTCGTGGGTTCGAGCCCTGCGTCGGGCTCTGTGCTGACAGCTAGCTCAGAGCCTGGAGCCTGTCTTCAGATTCTGTGTCTCCCTCTCTGACCCTCCCCTGCTCACGCTGTCTCTCTCTCTCTCAGAACTAAATTTTTTTTAAAAAAAGAGTTGGTTTTTTGAAAAGATAAACAAAACAGACATAACTTTAGTTACAGTCACTAAAAAAAGAGAGAACTCAAATAATTAAAAGAAAAATGAGAGAAGACATATTACAATTGATACCACAGAAATACAAAGACTCATAAGACACTACTATGTCCTGAAGAATCATTGGCCCAAAAATTGGACAACTGAGAAAAATGGATAAATCCCTAGAAATGTACAACTACCAAGACTGATTCATGAAGAAACAGAAAATCTGAAATGATCATTTACTAGCAAGAAGATTGGATCAGTAATCAAAAATCTCCCAACAAACCAAAGTCAAGGACTAGATGGTATCAGTGGTGAATTCTACCAAACCTTTAAACCATTAATGCCAATCCTCAAGGTTTTCCCAAAAATAGAAGAGAAGGGAATACTTCCAAACTCATTTTACAAAGTCAGCATTACCCTGATACCAAAACAAGACAAGGATAGTACAAAAGAAGAAAACTATAGGCCAATATGCCTGATGGACATGGATGCAAAAATCCTCAACAAAACATTAGAAAACCAAATTAAGCACTAGATTTAAAAAAAAAAAAAAAAAACATACAGCATGATGAAGTGAGATTTATTCCGGGGATGCAAAGATGGCTCAACATCTACAAATGAATCAATGTAATACACCACATTAAAAGAGGAAGCATAAAATCATATGATCATCTCAATAGAAGCAGAAAAAGAATTTGACAAAACTCAACACCCATATGTGATAAAAAAAAAAATCTCAACAAAGTAGGTATAGAGGAAATATACTTCAACATTATAGGGCCATATGTGACAAGCCTACAGAATATCATATTCAGCAGTGAAGAACTGAAAGCTCTAAGACTTCCTCTATTATCAAGAAGAAGACAAGAATGCCCACTCTTACCACAATCATTCAGTATAGTATTGGAAGTCCTAAGCAGAAGAATTAGGCAAGAGAAAGAAATAAAAGTCATCCAAAACAGAAAGAAAGAAGTAAAACTTTCTCCACTTGCAGATGACATATCATATATAAAAAATCTAAAGACTCCACTAAAAAAAAAACTGTTAGAATAAAGAAATTCAGCTAGGCATAGGAGCACGTGTACCCCAATGTTCATAGCAGCACTCTCCACAATAGCTAAAACATGGAAAGAGCCTAAGTGTCCATCAACAGACGAATGGATCAAGAAGATGTGGTTTATCTATACCATGGAATACTACATGGCAATGAGAAACAATGAAATCTGGCCATGTGTAGCAACATGGATGGACCTTGAGGGTGTTATGTTGAGTGAAATAAGTCAGGCAGAGAAGGACAAATATA
>NW_024080977.1:1014303-1102052 GCF_003009895.1 Hyaena hyaena
AAAAGAGGGTGGGGGGGGGGGGGGGGGGGGGGGGGGGGGATGGGCATGGAGGAGGACACTTGTGGGGATGAGCACTGAGTGTTATGTGGAAACTAATTTGACAATAAACTATTTGTAAAAAAAAATAAAAATAAAAAAATAAAGAAATTCAGCTAAATTAAAGGTTACAAAATCAATTGCATTTCTATACATTAATAAACTACCAGAAAAAATAATTTTATATCCCATTTATAATTGCATAAAAAAAATAAAATACCTAGGAATAAATTTAACCATGAAGGTGAAAGACTGCACTGAATACCATACGACAATGATGAAAGAAATTGACAAAAACACAGATAAATGGAAGGATATTTCATGTTCATGGATTAGAAGAATATTGTTAAAATGTCCATACTACTGAAATCAATGTACAAGAACCAATATAATCCCTATGAAAACACTAATGGCATTTTTCCAAAAAAAAAGAAAAAAAAAGTAAAATAGAACAATTCTAAAATTCACATAAAACCACAAAAGACTCCAAATAGCCAAAGCAATCTTGAGAAAGAAGAACTAAGCTAAAGACCTCACATTTCCTGATTTCAAAATATATTAAAAAGCTATAGTAATCAAAACAGTATGGTCTTGGCATAAAAACAGAGACACATGTTAATAGAACAGAAAGCCCAGAAACAAGCCCATGCATATATGGGCAATTAATTTATTATAAAGGACCCAAGAATATACAATGAGAAAAGGCCCATCTCTTCATTGGGAAAACTGAACAGCCACATGCAAAAGAATAAAATTGGACTGCGGTCTTAAACCACACAAAAAAATCAACTGTAAATGAATTAAAGACTTGAACAATACATTTGAAACCATAAAAATCCTAGGAGAAAATATAGGCATTAAGCTCCTTGACATCTGTCTTGGTAATTTTTGGATAGGACACCAATAGCAAAAGTAAAAGAAACAAAATAAACAAGTGGGGCTACATCAAACTAAAAAGCTTCTGCACAACAACAAAAAAAGTCACCAACAAAATGAAAAGGCAATCTACCAAATGGGAGAAAATATTTCTGAATCATATATCAGATAAAAGGTTAATGTCCAAAATATATAAAGAACTCATATAACTGAGTAGCAAAAGCAGTCTGATTAAAAAAATGGGCTGTGGATCTGAATAAACATTTTTCTACATAAGACATGCAGATGGCCAACAGGTCCATGAAAAGATGTTTCACATCACTAATCGTCAGGAGAATGCAAATGAAATCATGAGCTACCTTCTCACACCTGTCAGAAGGGCTATTATTAAAAAAAACAACAACAACAAGGAATAACAAGACTTGGCAAGAATGTGGAGAGTAGGGGACACTTTGTGCACTCTTGGTAGGAATGGAAACTGGTACTACCACTATGAAAGCAATAAGGAAGTTTCTCAAAACATTAAAGATAGAGCTACCATATGATCCAGCAATTCTATTTCTGGTTATTTATCCAAAGGAAACAAAAACACTAACTAAGAAAGAAATATACACCCCTATGTTCATTACAGCATTATTTACAATAGCCAAGACACAGAAACAACCTGTATCCATCCGCATATGAATGAATGAGGAAGTTGTGGGAAATATATGCAATGGAATATTATTCAGCCACAAAAAGAAGGAAACCCTGCTATTTGCAATGACATGGACAGACCTGGAGGGCATAATTATAAGTGAGATAAGTCAGACAATACTGTATGATCTTACTTACATGTGGAATCCAAAATCCAAGCAAAACAAAAACAGAACTCATGTATACAGAGAAGCGGGGCAAAAATGGGTGAAGATGCAAACTTACAGTTATAAAATAAGTCCTGGGGATGTAATGAATGGTATGGTGACTATAGTTAACAATATTATACTGTAGGGGAGCCTGGGTGGCTCAGTCGGTTAAGTATCTGACTCTTGATTTTAACTTAGGCCATGATCTCACAATTTGTGAGTTTGAGCCCTGTGTGTGGCTCTTCACTGTATCAGCACAGAGCTGGCTTGGAATTCTCTCTTTTTCTGCTCCTACCTCACTCATGCACTTGCTCTTGAGAATTGCTAAGTTAAATCCTAGGGTTTCAACACAAGAAAAAAATTGTAACTATGTGGGCTGACGGATATTAACTAGACTTATTGCAGTGATCTTTTGCAGTAGAACATATATACATATGTTGTATAATTGAAACGAATATAGTGTGTCAATTATATTGCTGTATAAACAAACACAAATAATTTCCATTTTACCCCCTTTGCATTTTTAACAGAATCTTGAAATAACTGGGCAACAACTGGATTTAAAACTCCAGGCTTTTTCTGCTGAGTCCTTCCTCCGGTCTAGTTCTCTAGCAAGTCTCTCCGGGACACAATGGCGGCTGCTGCTTCCGGACCCACCCTGGAGCCTGCCCAGCTGTACCTAATTCAGGGGGAGCTAGCGCTCCGCCCAGCCCTGTAGGCCTGAGATTCATTAGGGACCATTCATTGGCAAGCCCCAGGATACACTGCAGACAAATGCCCCAGCCAGACTTCACAGACAAGGACCGTGAGGAAATTCCAAAAAAGTCAAAATGAAATAAAAAACCAGTAAGAGGCAAAGTTTAACTTTGAAGCCACAAATCCCAGGCACCGGCATCCTTTCTACTGCCGCCCAAACTAAAAAAATTTTTAAATGAATTTAAAATGCTAATAAATATGTATTAAGCTTCTACAATATCTCTGTGCTAGGAACTGTTCTACAAGCTTGAAATTTAGCAGTGAACAAATTAGACAAATTCTCTGGCCTCCTCCATTTTACATTCTTAGCGGTGAGAAAGAGGGGAAAAAAACCCACAAACCAGTAGTTGTACTGTAATATTAATGCTTTCTTTAAGAAAACTAAAGAGGGCAAGGGGCTAGAGCAAGATGAGGACTGATAGCCTATTTTAGATAGGATGGGCAGAAAAAGTCTCTTAGAGAAGGTGACGTTTAAGCAGAGATCTGAATGTAATGAGGAGATGAATTATGTAGCTACTGAAATGAAGAGTATCAAGTGCAAAAGCCTTGCGTCATGAAGATCCCTGTCAAGCTTCAGGAGCAACAAGGAAGTCAACATGGTAAATCAGAGAGAGCAAAGAGGAGAGGGCTGGGCAATCGTGTTGGGAACAAGCCAGAAAAGACTCGCAACCATCACTGTGCCTTTGAAACATCTGGGGAGCCTTTAAAATTCACAATTCCTGGGGCGCCTGGGTGGCTCAGTCGGCGGAGGGTCCGACTTTGGCTCAGGACATGATCTCGTGGTCTGTGACTCCGAGCCCCTTATCTGGCTCGCTGCTGTCAGTGCAGAGGCCTCTTTGGATCATCTGTTCCTCTCTCTCTGCCCGTTCCCACCTGGTGCTTTCAAAAATAAATAAACATTACCAAAAAATTCACAGGCCCTAACCCCAGAGAACTGATTTCAATTGTTTGGAGATGATACCCAGGTGAAGGTACTTTGCAAAACTCCACAGGTGATTACAATGCGCAGACATGTTGAGAACCACTGATATGGGGCCTTGCACCAAATGCGATGGGAAGGTGTGGGAAGTTTGAGCAGGGGAGTGAACTGATCTGATTTACATATTTAAAGGATCACTTTAGCTGCTAGGTGTCACAAGAAAGCCAGTAAGGGGGCAAGAACAGAAATGGGGAATATCAATTAGGAGGCTATTGCAATAATCTTGGTGAAAAAGTGTGGTGACTAGGGTGGGGGAGGCAGAAGTGGCGAGAAATGGCCAAATTTGTGCTTTATAATGAATACAATGCCAATGGATTTGCTGGATGTGGGATGTGAAAGATAGAAAATTCAATGATGACTCAAGAACGTTTTGGGCCTGAGTAACCAAATTTCCTATAAATAAGACAGGGATCCTTTGGTGGGGGAATGAGAACAGAGGAATAACTTGGGGTAGGGGGCGAATCAGGAGTTGATGTAAAAAGAGTGTTATCAACACTTTTCTACATATTTGCCTTCTTCTCCTTTTTACTTAACTTTCATTTGGCCATAGCCTGACTCCCACCCCGTCAAAATCACAAACTGCATCTCGTCTCTCTTGCAAATCCAAACCTCAAAACATTTCCCTGCAGTGATCCTGTATCACTATAAAATAACGTACCTATACAGATATTCTAAAGACCTGAGGAAAGACACACTTCGCTACGCCCACAACTCCTGGAAAAGACATCACAAGCATAACCGCAGGGAAAGTTTTAGCTCCCATCAATGTACTCCTGCATACAAATTGGCAGTTAAAATTTGGTTCAGCCAAATTCCTGAGAAGTGGGCCTGAAGCTTTTAAGAGTCAGGCCAACTGAATTTCAAGAAGTACCCAATCTTCTCCATTAACATTCTTGCATATAAAATGATTGCGTGACAGATTTTGCAAAAATCAAATGCATTTCTCTATTTACATATTAAAAGCAAGGCTCATCAAATGTTCCTTTCATTTAAAATTTTTTTTAGTATCCTCATTTTTTAAGAGAACCATTTAACTTCTGACCCCTCTTCTCAATTTAACACAAGGTTTTATCAGATTTCTAAAAAGCAGTATTGAGAGTTTAGATTTTTCTAGTGGCTGATTTCCATTCTGGAATCACTCTGGCCTATTTGCAAATACTCTTCTCTATGCAAAACATGTTAGAATAGTTTCCTTTTTTTAACTCCAAGATGGCACTGGATTACAACTGCTTTAGCAATAATCATTTCTGTAAAAAAGAATTCTGTTACTTAAATGAAAACAAACTATTTTATATCTTTATCAAGACAAAACATAATTTAAAGCTATAAAATGAAGACTTTAAAAGGCATCTTTAAAATAATAAAATATAAAAACTACATGAATATTAAAATAATTTTACAGACATTTACTGGGACAGCTATCTCTAAATATGTTTTTATGTTCTAAAGATGGTACCAACCAAGCCTTCTTAGCTAAACAAATGTTAAAGATCTCACACCCAATGTATTAGACCAAATCATTTCAGAATAAAGGTAGAGACCAGCCACCTGGGTTTTTAACTTAATGGGAGAATCTAGAGGGGGAAGTAAACAAAATGTCATAACAATGTTATTGAGAAAAGTTTGCTTACACACACTAAAATGTTGATGAAATGCAGGAAGCTCTTCATGTATCAAAAAAAGATCACACATGTGTAAAAATGGGAAAAAAAAGTGTGCCTCAGAGAAAAATGATTCAGATGTGAGAAAACTGGGCCTACAAACTAAACTTCAAGAGAAGAGAATGCCAAAGAAGAACGGATAAGCTTCTCTTGAATGAGGGAAGAAAACAATCAGAAATCTATTTTTCCTTTTAGGATGGTGAGTTTCTGAATAGTGTTTTATTTGCCAGAAAATGTAAAAGCAAAGGAAAAGGCATTTCAAAGTGACAAAACTTTCCCAGCCATGTTATAGAGTAGACTGATCCCGTGGATAGCAATATATTTTTGGAGACAAGGATTCATCTCATATTAATAAATTTACTACTTTACTTCTCTGCTAATTTCTTTTGCCTTTGGCTGTTTCAATGTCATTGAAGCATTGCTCAATTACATAAGTTCTAAAATCAATTGTTAATGTGAAAAATTAATGATGTTTCTAAAACTATGTTGATATACACTGAGATAAGATTTGTTTTTATAAAAATGTAATAGCTTACTAAACATTTCTTATCACTACATTTATTCCAAACATGTAAATGTCTAATTTATCTTAATGGTGTTAAGGCAACATTAACCTGATTGTCTACTCAATGTTAACTTGAACAGAATTTTTTTCTATTTCAATCTTTTAATTTTTAGAATATTTTTCCAGTTTTTTGAGATATAATTGGCATATAACATTGTATTAGATTAAGTTTATGACATAATATTTTGATATATGTATATAGTGTGAAATGATCACCACAAGTTAACATTTATTACCTTGCAGTTACAAGAATTTTTCTTGTGATGAGAACTTTGAATGTGTCCCCCCCCCAAATTCATGTGCTGAAATCATAATTCCTGATGTAATGACATTAGAAGGTGGGGCTTTAGGAAATGGATTAGGTCACGAGTGTGAATTCCACATGAATGGGGTTAGTGGCCATAGAAAAGAAGCCCCAGAGGAGGTAATGTATGGCATGGTGAATATAGTTACCAATACCGTGCTATATATTTAAAAGTTGCTAAGCGAGAAAAATCTTAAAAGTTCTCAACTTTTAGACAGAAGTTAGAGATTTCCAGAATAGAGGAGTCCAGGGAAGAATTCAGAATGACTGCTTCATTTCTGAGAAATTGATTCTCACCACTGAATGAGGGTAAAAAAGTTTCTGGTGGGAAGCTGAAGTGTTTAGTTTTGGAATTTTCTAAATTTATTTCACCTGTTATACATCTGACTGGCAGCCTGAAACACAGGTCTGAAGTTTAGCAGAGAACTAAACTGGCAGAGAATTGGATACATATCAGAGAAGTCTTCACCAAACAGTAAAAGATTTAAAAAGAGCGAGTACAGTAAAAATTACCCAGAAATAGTATGGAGAAAAGGCTAAAGACCCAGCCCTTGAAGATCACATACAGAGGGACAATTAGATAAGTGAACTATAAAAATGTATTGGAATCATCAAGAAGCAGGAGGCCCAAATTCAGTGATTTGAAACTCTGGAACTCAATGAAAGAACAATTTCAACATAGAGGGGAAGAATGGTGTGATGGTTAGTTTTATGTGTCAACTTGAATGGGCTGAGAGATGCCCAGATAATTGGTAAAACATTATTTCTGGATGTGTCTGTGAGGATGTTTCTGGAAGAGATTAGCATTTGAATTAGTAGATCCAGTAAAGAAGACTGTGCTCTCCAACTTGGGTGTGCATCAGCAAACCATTGAGGCCTGAATAGAGCAACACAGATGCTCTCCCTCACCCCCACCCCACCCCCTGTAGCCTGAGCCTCCAGGGTAAAAGGTGTTAGGAAAGCAGCAGAAGACATCTGTCTGAACAGGGAAACAGGAAGCAGCCCACACAGAAATCACACCCAGAGGGAGGAATAGCACTCCCAGTGGGATCCTGGGACACCACACTAGCCTGCAGGGACTGCACAGGCTCTCACCAGGAGTATGTGCAGAAAGCCTCCAGAGACCCAGGAGTGGTTGGGGAAAGACAGAAAATGGGGCAGGGTGATCTGAGCAATCACAATCAAGGCTCTCAGAGCCCTCAACCAAATGAACAAAACAGTACCTAGAGATAAACCACCGAGACTGTAAGAGCAGAACGGGCATCCTAAGGATGGAGACAGAGACAGACAACTATTTACGAAGGAGGAAATCAGAGGTGGCTCCAGAAAGAGGTCATATTTTTAAAATGTCTGGCAACATCCATGAAGCCAGGAAAGCTCTCCTGTGCGCCTCTTATGAAGAACTCCTAAACATGCATGAGAAGTCTTCACATTGGTCATGAGTAACTGAAGAGGACTCTGATGGAGCCCCGGGCAAATAAAAGAGAAATTTTTCTAAGTCACATACAAGCAACCCTTGACGACAGAGGGAATATGGGCACCAACCACCCTCACGTTAGAAAATCCCCGTATAACTTTTGCCTTCCTTCCTCCACCAAAATGTTACTAATTGCTTATTGTTGACTGAAAGCCTTACCAATAACAGAAATAGTTGATTAAAACAAAGTTTGTATGTTATATGTATTAAATACTGTACTCTTACAATAAAGTAAGCTAGAGAAAACAAAATGTTATTTAAAAACTCATAAGGAAAATACATTTATAGTACTGTGCTGGATCGCAAAAAAAAAAAAAAAAATATTCACATACAAGTGGACCCATGGAATTGAAACCCATGTCATTCAAGGGTCATCTATACCGGGACAATTACCTCATACTGGAAAAAAATAATAGATGGCCACAAAGCAACAGGCGACTGTAATGGAGTATTTCAAAATGAGATAAAATAAATTTTAATGATAAGAGAAGCTATGAAAGAACAGCAGAGTGCTCATAAATGGTAAATCTAGAACATAGGAAAATATAAAGACAGAGCTAACAGAGCACATAGGCTGCCAAACAGAAGGGAAAGGGCATAAAAATGGCAGATAGGGACACTGGAGACAAATGCCACAGACATCATCATTTACAACCTGGTTCTCACTTACAGAACAAATAAGAGTGAGGTTCTCCAGCTAATTAAGCCTCTGGAGCTCTGTCTTTGGATTTGCCCCTACCTACCTTTGTTTGTCCCCGCTCCAGCATTTTGTATTCTCTTCTGCATCATCCCTTAGGTTTTCCCTCAGTCTCATGTACTTTTGCTAACACTCTGAGCCATTCTCCAGGAATGTGTCTAATATTACTTCTACCTGCAGGGCCCGTGGCTTTCACACTCCACAAGGAATAAAAAGTCTTAACCCTGTCATATTTGTTGTTCCCTCAAAACCTCCACCTCACCCCAAGCAATAAGGAATTCACACTTTGACTACAGAAGTGACACTTGGCAACTGGTGACAGTTTCTCTTGGCAAACAGTCATCAGATAAAGAATAAATGAGATCTGGATTGTGTCAGTTATCCTAGCAGATGCTGTGGTTTTTAAAATGGGGATGGAAACAACTCTCTCATATATGTTGAGCTGACCTTAAGTAAACAATAATTAGAATAATTGAAATCCAAATACTGTACGTAACATATTTAGCTGTGTGTGCTGTTATGTTAATGTCACTCAGAGAGTGGTGGCATTATGAAGTTCCAGGTACACTAGTGATTCCAGAAGGAAGTCCTCTCTCCCTGAGATTTCTTCTTTCTGTTTTGATCTACAGCCTTTCAACAGCCTGGCTTTCATAAGGCAGAATACTCCATGGTCCAAAATGTAGTACTATGCTAAAAGGGCCAAGAGAAGTCACTGGGGAGAAAAAAACCATATTTCAGCAAGCAAGGAAGAATGCCATCGTCCTTTTAAAGTAAGAAACATCTTTGGTTTTATAAATAAGATTGTAGAAATCTTAATTCCCCTACCACTTTCTGCCTATCCTTTAAAGTTGCATTCTGATTTTTTCTCCTAGTTGGGAATATTAAAACGACCTTGACACTTGGAAAGCTATAGTGATTTAGTAAGCACATAAATCTGAGCTTTATATCTAAACCAAGAGTTCCTAAAGACTTATGGATTTTATTCCAAAGATGACAGCATGTCCTCACAAAAGCCTCCCTGTCACCATGCAGATGAAAGCCTGACCTCCGAGGATAAAAGTTGGTGATGATGAGCTTCCAACTTTGCTCATAAAAACTTAAGTGAAGCTCAGGTAACATGATACAACACTGAGAAAATCAGATGGCATTTCTAATCACATCACTGTAGCTGAACAAGATGCTCAAGGTATTCTGTATGCAGGTTGCAATAGAATATGCTGCAGACATAATAATGTAGAAGCAAGGAAAAACCTACTGATTTTAATTTAGTGGAATAAATAATTGTGAGAATGGCATCAAAATCCAAACCCAGACCATGGCTCAGTTAGTTGAGGAGGGGACCGGTGCAATCAAGATGGTTTATACAGCTCATTTTCCATATAAACAAATTTTGATGTGTGAGAATGTCAGTGCTGGCAGACTGTTTCTATAGTAATAGCCTAATAGCTTGGAGACCTCCTGGGGAAATTATTTCTCTCTCTGCTCTATCTGGTGGTATGTGAAACCAATCACATCCAAAATAAAACACTGAGAACAGCACAAAATGTAAGCGTGGAGAGAAGAAATGTGTTATATGGCTACCTCCTGATCCTCAGGAAGAACTAGAATATCGAGCCTGTTTTTTGCAGCAACTTTTGTCAACTGATTTAATCAGAAAATGGGGTGGAGATACTCCTTCCTTATTTCTATTGTTATTGGATTTGAGAAAAGGACAAATACTACCAATAACAGAGAACAGAAAACAGTGATAGGTGAATGATTACCAAGGCACTTTTCCTCTCTGCCTCCCCTTCTAGGTTAGATACAGAGGTGTTTTTATTTGTTCAGAAGCTCTTTTAATAAAATTCAATAATTATCTTAAGGAGAGTAGCTTCTAAATCTACTATGAATTAAAACAAACATTATCAATATAGGTAGCATCCCCTATTTCACTTAAATTAACTGAATTCTACTTTAGGTCATTCCATTTAATTTACTCAGAGCTCCGCTAGCTACAAAGCTTTTCCCAAACAAGGATGGTTGAAGACAATTACTCTGTTTACTGTAATTGTTGCAGGTGAAAAGCAGCAGGAAGGCCCCGCTACCAAAAGACTGTTTATTTTGTGTTTAAATTGAATTAAAGCCAGTTCCTGCTTCCTACTGTCCTGAGACACCGAGAATTTCCAGAATAATCTACTATTTTGTGCTAAACTTAAGAGAGAGCCTAGAGATAGTGCGAGGTTGGGGGGGTAGAGATGACACATTGTTTTCTTTTAAATAAGAATTAGGCAATATTTCCTGCTCTTCCAATAACCTAGTGAATGAGAAGATATCAGACTGTCTCACCGTAAGGTTATAGTGGGAACACTTGAGTCTGATATAAACGATTTAGTCAATAGTAGTTATAATGCAAGCCTGCATCTAATGGTATGACTATAAGCTATGAGCAATATGGAAAAATGCAAAAGAAGCCATTGCAAACTACTTTGAAAATGAAAACATGGTCTTTATCAAAGGCAGGAAATATTTAGTTCTGCCTGGGAGAGACCAGAGGAGAAAGCAATGAAGGGACCACTTTGCCAACACTGCACATTTTTTTGTCCTACTCATGAATACATTAACAGCATGGGAATAAGTTAGCAATGTCATTATCCACAGGAATGTAGAAAGTGTGTGACAACTATTTAAGTTATTCAGGAAATTCAGGTGAGTACAAGATTACAAACAGCTCTTCCATCCCCCAAGATGCAGAGTGTGAGCATCTTTGCACTACTTATCAAGGCATAGAAACCCAATCTTGGTATCAAGTATAGCCAATAAATATGGAGTCAAAATAGGACTCAAAGGAACAAGTTTAACCTGTCAGCATCTAGAAAACCTGGCCAGTACCTCCTTGCACTTAAGCTGTGAGATGAGAAAATCAAACTAAATAGATTTCATAAAATCCCTAAATGAAAGCCTATATCCCTTTCTTTGGGAAAGGCGAAGAAATTGACTTTCTTTTTTAAATCCCTAACTTAACCAGCATCCAAAATGCAGTACAATGCAAGATATTTATCCTGCTACCTTTTGCATAAAATCAATTAATCTCAGGGGTAGAAGGGGCCTTGGAGGTCATGAAGCCCAATCTTCTACCAAATTACTCCCACAGTCAGAAGATTATCCAGCCTGTGTTCAAAAACCCCCACTTGGGAGCTTACCACTGTTTAAGGCAGCAACCCCTCTACTGAGGAAGAGCAGTAGTTATTAAAATGTTCTAATATTCAGCTGACATCTGTCTCCTGGTAATTTCTACCCACTGGTCCTAGTTTTGTCCTCTGGAGCATATCAAGGTCTAACCCCTCATCATCACAGTGACAATTCTTCAAATATTTGAAGGCGATGAAAGCCTACTTACTTCACTTATGTTGTACTTCCCAGTTTCCATACCTCTTCATTTAGAGATAGACCCTTCATTCCCCCAAGATGCTATCCTTGAAACTATATCATACTTGGTCAATGTCTATGTTAAAATACACTGACCAGAATATGATACAGTAACACATTGCCCCTTTCCAGGAACACACATTTTTCTACATAAAAATAAGCTTTCTGGGCCACCTGGGTAGCTCAGTCAGTTGAGCATCCCACCCTTGATTTTGCCTCAGGTCATGATCTCATGGTCGTGAGATCTAGCCCCGCCTCCAGCTCCATGCTGGGAGTGGAGTCTACTTGAGAATCTCTCCCTTCCTCTCTCTCTGCCCCTCCCCCATGCACATGCATGTGCGAGCGTACTCTCTCTCTCTCTCTCTCAAAAAAAAATTAAGAATTTTAAAAATAAGAATTAAAGTTTTGTTCAATCACCCTCCTTAGTTATGACTACTGCTAGAAACATAAGTGATAGTACTCAAACCTGACATCCCCAAAATAGAAGTATTTCATAGAAAACATTATAACATTGTCTTCAGTTCAATAAAAGGTTTTAAGCACTTATGACAAAGAAGGATTTATTTGGTGATATAGAAGATACAAGATGTTTACATTTAGTAGGAAAAGTTGGACAAATGCAAAAATAAACTATAAAAAATATAGGAAGAGATAAATATCCTAAAAAATATACAAAAAAGTATTAGATATCGAGGAAGGGGAAATCTTGTCTTTGGATAAGTCTGGGAAGGCTGCATGGAGAGCACAGGAAGAGACAGAAGTTGAAGGGTCTTGAAAGATGGGTGAGATTTTAATAAGCAGAGAAACATATTGGGAGAGTGAGTTCCAAAATAGACTAGACAACTGAAAAGAAAGGACTAAAGAAAAGAGTATGGTCCTGCCAGGAAAATAATAGCTCAATCAGAGAGTATCCCATAAGGCCAGGAAGGAAGGAATGGGATATAAAGTTTCAAACCCCATTTGAAGAAGCTGGATTTTGCTTAAATGCTTACCAATTATGTTAAATATTTAAATTTGCCAAATCACCTATCCAGATGACTCAGTTGATTAAGCATCTGACCAGCTCAGGTCATGATCTCGTGGTTCACGAGTTCAATCCTCACATCTGGCTCTGTGCTGACAGTTCAGAGTCTGAAGCCTGCCTCAGATTCTGTACCTCCCTCTCATTCTGCCCCTTCCACTCATGCTCTGTCTTTCTCTCTCTCAAAAATAAGTAAACATTTTTAAAAAATTAAAAAAGAATGACCACCATCAAAAAGACAAGAGATAACAAATGTCGGTGAGAATGCAGAGAAAAGGTAACTTTGGGGCACTGTTGGTGGGAATGTTAATTAGTATAGACACTATGGAAAACAGTATGGAGTTTCCTTAAAATATTAAAAATAGAACTACCATATGATCCAGTAATTCCACTTCTGGGAATATATCCAAAGGAAATGAAAACACTAACTCAAAAAGATATCTGCACCTCCATGTTTATAGCATTATTTACAACAGCCAAGACACAACAGAAATCTAAATGCCCATCAATGGATGAATGGATCAATGGACACACACACACACACGCACACACACACACACGTTGGAATATTGGTTAGCCATTAAAAAAAAAAGGAAATCCTGTCATTTGCAACAACAGGGATGAAACTTGAGGGCATTATGTGAAGTAAAGTTAGTCAGAGAAAGACAAATAATGTATGATTTCATTTAAGTGTGGAAGCTAAAGACAAAAACAAAAGCAAAAAAAAAAGTAGACAATAAAACTTATAGGAAAAGAGATGAGATTTCTTGTTATATGAGGCAGAGAGCTGAAGGGTGGGGGAATTGGAGGAAGCTGGCCAAAAGGTACAAACTTCCAGTGATAAAATAAATATGGATAACACTGCTGTAGGATACACAGAGAAATTGTTGAGAGAGGAAATCCTAACAGTTCTCATCATAAGGAGAAATTTTTTTCTTTTTTTCTTTCTGCTTTTATTGTATCTGTATGTGAGGATGGATGCTAAGTAAACTTATTGCAGTAATCATTTTACAATTTATGTAAGTCAAACTATTATCCTGTATACCTTAGACTTGTACAGTGATATATGTTAATTATATCTCAATAAAACTGGGGAAAACCGGAAATGTATTACATGTAAATATTATGCAAACACAATAACAGCTAACATATTTATATTGTACTATTTGTATGCCAGGCACTTTATACTAAATCCTTTATACAAATAAACTTATTGAACACTTAGAATATCCATATGAAGTAGGAACTATTATTTTCTCTTTCTCTATAAGAAGAAATTGAGGCACAGAGAGGTTAAGAGATTGGTCCGAGATCAAACAGCTAATGAGTGGGAGAGTTAAGATTTGAACTGAAAGTCTGGCTCCAGGGCTAATTTGTAACCATGGTGCCTCTCACATTAAGTATGTGGTTACTTATTCTAAGGACCTGCTTTGTAACTGTACTCATTCAGGCTTTTGAAAAAGCTGTTTTTAGCCCCTAGAATGAGTTAAAGCAACTTTTTGGTTTATATCTATCTGTTCTTCTTCTGGTACCCTTATCCTATTCTGGATACTGCTTAAGGGGCTCATTTAGCCTGCTGAATCCCAGGAACTCTGAATCATCCTAGAAAACAAGTCATTCCCTCCATGGCTAACTGAAGGGAAACTTGCCTGTGGTAAAAATACATCTACAGATCATACACAGTTCCTCTTATACCTCCTGCTTTAGAGCAGATTCCATAATTAAGGGTAGACTAATCCCTCCTGGCTGCCACTCCCTTTTCACTTCCAGGAGGGTTCACAGCTGAACAACTCTGACAGATAAAAATGTAACCTGCTGTTAAAATCCCCAGGAAAGAAAATTCCACAGCCACCCCCAAGGTAACAAATCCCCCTGCCTGACCACTTGGAGCCCTGCTTATTCATTAAATGAGAAAGTTTATTTACATACTTCCAATGAAATTGCTTTATCTTGATTTCCTCAGGGGCCCTTGGGTCCCTGAAAACCTGAAAACTTGCTTTGTTCTGTGGCAGCTGGCTCTGTTTCAGATTCTAGGATCACTTAATTGGGTCATGACTTGTTTTCTAGTCCTGACTCCTCCGCCACCAAGGAAACTTGCTGAACTTAGCAGACTGCAGAGGAGACTTAAGGGAAATCTGGACTAGAGGGAGGTGTTCTTGTCATTGACCAAAGAGCTGGGCAGATATGCAGATCCAACATGCACCAACCCAGGGAGGCCTGCCCTGTCTCAGTAAATTCTATACTTTCCTCTCCATGTCAGCTGAGCTTTCTGTTCTGATTGAGCCCCCATCTTTTGGGAGGGCTCACTTACTTTTCATGTCCTCAGAAACTTTCAGGGATAGGCCACATTGTGTAAAGAGGTCCAGAATCTGAATTTTTAAGAAGCTTTAGTAATCTTGTAATAACTAGGAATAAAGTTAGCCAATGAGATGAAAGAACTATACTCTGAAAACTATAAGACACTGATGAGAGAAGTGATGACAATACAAATAAATGAAAAGATATTCTGTGTTCATAGATTGGAAGATCTAATATTGTTAAAATGTCCATACTACCCAAAGTAATCTATAGACTCAATGCAGTCTCTATCCAAATACCAGTGGCATTATTCATAGAACTAGAACAAATATTCCCCATATTTGTATGGAACCACAAAAGAGTCATGAATAGCCAAAGCAGTCTTGACAAACAATAACAAAGCTGGAAGTATCATACTCCCTGATTTCAAACTATACTATAAAGCTATAGTAACCAAAACAGCATGGTATTGACACAAAAACAGACATATAGCTCAAAAGAATAGAAGAGAGAGCCCAGAAATAAACCAATACGCATATAGTCAATCAATCTATGACAAAGGAAACACGAATATGCAATGAGAAAGAAGTCTCTTCAACAAATGGTGCTGGGAAAACTTGACAGCTACATGTAGAAGAATGAAACTGGACTACTTTCTTACACCATACCCAAAATAAACTCAAAATAGATTAAAGTAACCAAAATAGGTTGAAGTAACCACATACTTAATGTGAGAGGCACTAACAAATATTAGTCAGAAAAAGGAACGTTTGTGCACCGTTCGTGGGAATGTAAAGTTGTACAACCACTGTGGAAAACAGTATGGGGGTTCCTTAAAAATTAAAAGTAGAACTACCATATAATTCAGTATGGCCACTTCTAGGTATTTATCCAAAGAAAACACTAATTCAGAAAGCTATATGCACCCCTTTGTTGATTGCAGATTATTTACAATAGCCAATATATGGAAGCAGCCCAAGGAACCATTGCTAGATGAATGGATAAGGAAGTGATATATCTTTATAGCGGAATGTTACTTCGCTATAAAAAGGAATAAAATCTTGCCATCTGCAACAACATTGATAGACCTAGTATGCTAAGTGAAATAAGACAGAGAAAGACAAATACTGTATGATTTCCCTTATATGTGGTGTCTAAAAAAACAAAACAAATGAACAAACAAAACAGAAATAGACTCATAGATACAAAGAACAAACTGGTGGTTGTGAAATACATGAAACAGATTAAGAGGTATAAACTTCCAGTTATAAAATAAATAAGTCACAGGATGTGATGTAAAGCATAAGAAGTATAGTCAATAGCATTTGTAATAACTTTGTATAGTGACACATGGTAAATAGATATATCAAGATGATCATTTCATGATATATAAAAATATTGGATCTACATGTTACACACCTGAAACTAACATAATATTGTATGTCAATTATAATTCAATAAAGAAATAAAAATAAAGCATCTCTGGCTATGAAAAAAATACTCTTATAGTGAACACTCTTGCACAGATCCTCAGGGCAATCACTAAGCCCTCCTCCTCATCCTCTGCATAAGACACAGCCATCCTCTGTTCGTTCCACCCTTTCATATACATATCCCCTGGGACTGCTAAATCTGGAATGCAATTATCCCAACATTAATGACTCCACTCAGAACATGAGAGTCTCAAACCATCAGCCTCTCCTGACTTCAAGTGGCCCCTGGCTACCTGTCAGTTCATGAGGTAGAAGGATGCTTTCACTTCCCTACTCTTCATTTACTTATTCAACCAACACTTTTTGAGCATCGTCCAAGTAGCCACAAATACTGCACTATGTGCTTGGGAGCACAAAGATGAGCAAGTCACTGCCCATAGCTTCCAGGAGCCTATAGTCTGGTGGGATAGATTGATTACAAACCCAATTATTGAGTTAGAGGGTTTTAAGTCCTATAGCTGTGTGTTCATATGTTATAGTAACATACAGCAGAAGTAACTAAGTGCCTGGAAAAGTTGGAAGATGCAAAATTTGAGCTGAACCTTAAGAACAGATATGAGTATGCCTGGAAGGAAGAAGGAATAGAATGTTCTTGTCAAAGAAAGTGCCTTGAACAAGACACTAATATATAAAAAACATATATATCATATTCAGAGTCATGAGGGTGAGTCTATGATGGTAAGTAGACCAAGGGCAGGAAGAGAGGGCCAGAGAGAGTAACCTGAAAGATAGGTTGTCACTAAATTGTGAAATCCTTGGCAAGGAATTTGGTTTCATTCAGTGGGCCACAGGTTTCCAGAAGGTCCAGGAGTTTTCTTTTTGTTTTAGAAAACTTAGAAATGGACAAAGGTATAAAAGACATAAGTACTGAAGATAGAATAGTTAGGGGATCATTCTAACAATCCAAATGCCTTTCCTGTGATCTCCCTATTACAAATGGGGCGGAGACTGTGGGAGAACATGACAGCTGCTGTCAGAGATTGGAAGGCATGTCCTTGGGGAGATGGCTCAGTGGACTTCTCCAAAGTCCCTGAGAGTAGGATAGAGCTCCACGAAGAGTAAGAGTTCACCTGACAGAGGGACCACAGGTAAGCTTTGGCGCTGAAGATGGAAAAGTGCTTACTTCTCATGGTATAGAGAATTAGAAGGGGTGGGTGCTCTATTTCATGTTCCTCTTAAATCCATGTAGAATCACACATTATGCTACAGACAAACAAAAAGATTCACAAAGGACAGTCCACTATGATCCTACTGCTGTGTATGAGAAATACATTATATTTTCAATTTTGTTTGTCCAAAGGATAACATGGAGATTTGTGACTAATATAAAATATTGCTGAATGTTACTCAAGAAGAGCCAGCAAAGCAAATATTTACTAAGCCCCTTTTGTATGCTGGGACCAAAGCCGCAGCAAAGATCAGCTTTTCTTTTGAAGGCTCTATTTCTACCATGCCAGAATACCTACCTTTATTGATCACCCACTCAGCACCAGACTTTATACTTCTTATATAATCTGAATCCACACAAACATCATATGAAGTAGGTATCATCGTTCCTATTTTGCAGATACTGAAATAGAAGTACATTGGGGAAACTTACCTAAAGCAGCTATGCTGGAGGGTGACAAGATGGGATTGGATCTCAAAGCCATTCATCTCTCAAATCCTATGTTCTGCCCTGAGTTGCCTTGGGGAGGAGGGTGGGTGGCTCTGAGAGGGACTTTCACCTGGAACACAGAGGCTGGTGATAGAGCTAGGAATGACATCAGATGTGGGTCATGTTTTTGGGCAGCAGTATTCATTTCATACAATTCTCCTACCTGAAGACACTTTCATTTCAGTACGTTTCCAACTATTTTTTAGGATAGAAAGAAGAATGGGTCACAGACCCTAGGAGACCAAAATGACTCAGCTTCTAGCTTTGCCTTTTAGAGCCTCTTTCTTTGAGGAAATAACCTAGGTCAGCACCCCCCAACGTATGTTTGGAGAAAGTTGAGGCTCTTGAAAAGCAGTGTTTTAAAGTAACAAACCTGTTCAAGTTTTGTGTAACACACAGTTCAAAAACTCACTTGACCATAGATCCTTTTTTTCCATACAACACCCGGCACCCTGCAGAATCGATGGCTCAGAGAACACATGGTGCCACAGGTTAAAAGACCCTCTCGTACCCCCCTCCTCCCCTTCCAATATTGAGGTGTGGATTAGCCTCAGAGGTAATGACTCAACCAGAGCCTTCTGCAGGCAGTGTGGGTGTGAATAAATAGAAAGGTGCCACATAGTGATGACTGGCTGGGTGAGTCATGAACTCCTTTGAGCCTCAGTTTCCTCATCTTTGAAATGGAGGAAGCATAACGTTGTCTTGGGGACTGATAAAATAATGTACCGAACGTGTTTAATATAACTGCCTGACACATGAGACGATACAGGAATGCTAGCTATTACTTTTTAAAATCATATTAAATGCTGGAGGTGAAGTTACATAAAACTTGTGGAAATACTTTATAAACTCAATAATACTATATAAATGTCAATTCTTAGTTGTTGTTATTACAAGACACTTCGTAGTCTCTGTAAAATGCTGCAGTTAAGTCCTCTGTGTGCACAGAAACACTCAGTTGCCGAAGATTGATTACTCAGCTTGTTAAGGCTTCATTACTCATGTGGCCAGGACCTGCAATGGAAAAGAACAAAAATCCTTCTCCCCCACCCCTATAAATGGGAATTGCTTTTCATGAGGCCACTTCCTTTTGGCATGAGAAGTGAAGCGGAGCAAGCACTTGGGGAAGGGGTCTTTGTAATCAATAAAGTGTAAAGAAAGCAAAGAACATTAAAGCCGAGAAGTTTCAATATAGCAATCTGCAAGATCTTTAGAGGTTTTTGTTTGAATGGTCAATTTCTAGCCAACTGATCACACACTGGAATTTCAAATAGCATGGGGAAACTAGAGGTACTGGAAAAGAATCCACTGAGAGACTATTCCAAAATGTGCCAGGCAGGGAGCTTCTAGGTGCAGCTGGTGAGCCCTTGCCTGCCTCTTCACTGGCCTCTGATGAACAGGTTTCCTAGGCAAGCAGCTTTGTGAATGTTTCCTTTTCCACAGGTCTTGTTTATTCATCTGGACTCTCAAAAGAAATAGGTGACACTCAGCATAAGTCTGGCAGTTGGGGCCCAGCAGAATGAGATCCAGACACCTGGAGGAGTTTAGTATCCTTCCGCAAAAGGCTAATTGCCTACAAAGGTGCCTAGAATGTGCTGGAAGAAATTGTCCTAACACACTGTGGATGTGTGTATACACCTGATGATGGGCACCTGGTATGTGAGCATTACCTAGCCCGCAGACATTCCATCCCGTCGTCCTCCCTCAGCTGGGCGGGAGGGGGGTGAGTATGAACACAGAGATGAAAGCTCTAGTCCTGCAGCTCCTAGATCTCTCCCTTCTCATCTCCTGTCCTCTCTAGCCCCCTCCACTCTCCTCACTCTCTGCCTTTTCTCCCTTTCCCCCCAAAAAATGCCTTACCTATGACAACACTTTCCAGTTTACAAGGTAATTTTACAGTTGCCCCTGATGAATGGGCCTGCGAGTCCAGAGAAATGAGTCTGTGTTTGAATCCATCTCAGGCACTCAGTGACTACATGCCCTTGAACAAGGCTGGCTAACTTCTTCAAGAACAGTTAGATAAGAGTACCCAACCTCAAAGAACTGTTGGGAAGATAAAATGATCTAATCTATTATAGCATTTTCCACTGCAGCTACCATGGAGAAAGTAGTCATTGAGTACTATTTGTACTCATCTATTTGTATTAGGCCCCTCTGAATTAGGGACTAATGGCACCACTTTACAGAAGAGGAAACTAAGGCATAGAGGGAGGATGACATTGCCAAGGTCATCCAAGAAATAAGAAACAGAACTAGTCTGATCCAGGCACTCGACTCCCTAGTAACACACAGAATGATTCTATGAAATTTGCTTTATTTTCTGGCATGATATGATTCCCACTATGCTACAGTGGCCAGGAAGCTATGATCTGACTTGGACAATTCATAGCTCTACACAGGATTATATGTACATGTGTATATATACATACGGGTATGTGTATATAGGTATAGCAAATTATAAATGTTCTGTTTAAAAATATTGTAGATAGGTTAGGTATGGAAAATCTGCAGTGACATTCAGGGGACATTCAAGAACAAAGCAGAGGCCATTCAATGATGCGAGAGGAGAAAACATATTCAGTTTCCAACTTTGCTGTAGCATTGCTGATTCAGTGTTTTCATTTCTTCAAAGAAATATTTGCAGTAGCTCTTATATTTAACAAGCTAGCTGGTGCTTAGTGTTTTATAAATACAAAAACAAGAATACAATTTTTTAAAAAAGAAGAACACACAATAATACTGAATAGTGCTGAGGAAGCATCATAATTTGGTACAATATATTTGATGTATATTTCCGGGTGTAGTTTGGATCGCTATTATCTTAGAACTTGAGAAAATACACACTAACTACTAAGACATTATCAAATATAATCATGTTGAGAAGTCAGAAAACTTTACTAGATCCTAAATAAACACTCATAAATGAAATCTACTTTTCATTACAACCTGATTGTAAATTAGATGGGCAATTTCTTTCAGGTTAAAATCAGTAGCCCTTTAAAATGCATTTTATTAGTATTGGACCCATTGGAAAACCCTCAAAATGGGGAATGTTGGGTGATGGGTTGCAAGTAATTTCCTTGATCATCTGGAATAGCTCCATGAGCTCTTGAACCTGGGTGTCCTTATACTCTCACTTACCAGAGTTGTCCAGGTCTTAGTGGCTTGTTACTGTAAGAATAGGAAAACCCAGGAAATGCAAAGACATCTTCATGGAATCACTATAAAAATGAGTAATTTCTCCCAAAGTAGAATTTTATTGCCTGTAATAAATGTACTTCCAGTATTTAGTATTAAATATACTTTTCTTTTAAAAAATTAAGACTTTATTTCTTCAGAGCAGTTTCAGGTTTGCAGCAATATTAAGGGGAAGGTATAGAGATTTTCCCATATACCCTCTACTCCCATGCATGCATAGCCTCCCCCATTATCAACTGCCCCCAAACCAGAATGGTATATTTGTTACAACCAATGAACCTGTTCTGGCACATCATAATCACCTAAAACCCACAGCTTACATTACAATTCACTCTGGGTTTGGACAAATGTATAGTGATACATATCCACCATTAAAATATCATATGCAGGATTTTCACTGCCCTAAAAATCCTCTGTATTCTACCTATTGATGCTGCTCCACCCCCTCCCCAACCCCTGGCAACCACTATAGTTTTATGGTCTCCATAATCTAGCCTTCTCAAGAATGTTATATAGTTGGAATCATAACAGTCTGTACCCTTTTCAGAATTATTTTTTACTTGTTAATATGCATTTAAGATTCTTCCATGTATTTTCATGAGTTGCTAGCCCATTTCTTTTTAGTGCCAAATAGTATTCCATTGTCTAGATAGACCACATTTATCCACTTACTGAATGATAATAATATACATTTAATCACAAACAATGCAAATAATATGGAAGTATGATATAAAGTATATACTCTCAGAGTTTTAGGGCCTAAGACCCAAATTATGTTATAGAAGAAAGCTATGAGGAGATGGGTTTAAATCTTGGCTCTACCACTTATGGAGTCATGTGCTTTTGCACAAAACATCTAGCCTTCATGAACATGTGTTTCCTCAAATATAATATAGACACAACTGTGCTTTGAGGAAATGGGCAAGATAACATGCATAAAAACTCCTAGCATGGGGCTACACATACAACAGGAGTTCTGCAAATGCTAGTTGAGGACGGATATGAATTGAACTTAAAGCTAGACATATCCAGTCCCTAAAGGCAAATATATGTGGTCTCCAATTCTCTTGAGGCCCCCATCCCACCCTAAATCCCTGTAGAAGAATTCAGGGAATAGTGGGTTTTCAATCCATCTGTCTGATCTTTCTTTCAGAAAATCTCAAAATTCTTAAACATCACTTCGTCCTCAGGAAGTAAAAAACCACACACTTCTTTGAAAAGGTCATTTTCCAAACATGAAGGGTTTGATATGTTTATTTTATTTTGTTTTAAGGAAGACAATCTTTGTTAAACTGAAATGTTATGTTGAAGAACAATCTCTATAAAGTCAGTAGAATCTGTGAGTATGTGATGGCAAAGCCATGTAAATTTGCAAAAGAGTAGGATCTGGCCGTTAGCCAGCTGACTGCTCCCCAGCAACCAACATCCTCCACATCCCCCAAGGACCCCCAGATAATTCCCAGAAATCCCTGGGACAGTCTGAAAATTTCTGTTTCACAGAGACAAATAAGCCTTCTCTTTCTAAGGTAGGAAAACTGCCAGGAATATTCTGCCACAGCACTCACGATGGTGATCCTGCTCTTCCAGCAGCCAAATGAAAATATATGTAATCATGGGAGAATCAGAATGTTAACTCCCAATAAGAACACCATCTATTAAACAGTCACAACAGAGATCTACATCCTTGTTTCATTTCAAATTCTTATGATCTTTAAAACTATCTTGTGTCAGTTAATTATTAAAAGCTCAAGGTGGGATTCATTTTAACCTAACTTATAAATCCACCCTTTAGTATTAGTTTGGTAGTAAGTGAAATAAATGGAAGTCACATAGGGTATTTCTGATTTGGGCACAAGAGAGCAAAACTGTAAGATGCAGTATTCTGTAGGCTTAATATCATCTCATGTTAGCACCTAGTTGCAGACAGACTCTTTATATTTAAAGATAGATAGATAGATTTGGGCACAAACTGAGCAAAGAAGGCATAGTGATATGAGAGTATTATCGAAGAAGCCTTTCCCTGGGGTTGAATGTACTTCAATCTGCAAAGCAGAAGGAATGAAGAAAGTACTGTGCTTTAATTCGGGGGCTATTTATACACCTTAGTAATTACAGATGTGAAAGCAATGTCTTTGTAAGAAAGTTCTGCCTAAAACCATAGTTTTAAGGATCTGGATAATAGCTTTCCAGAAGCTATTTGTACTTCTCTCCAGATTGACTATCATTGGTATCTTTACTTACAGAAATGTGTTCCACACAGTTAAATCTAAGATTATTATATTTTGGAAAAGACAATGACTCTCTTCATTTGGTTGGAAACAGACAGAAGTGTATCTATATTAATTCTCTGTAGCCCCAAACATTTTCCCCAGCACTGCACGTAATAGTTAAACCATTTTAACTATTGAATGGAAGTGACTATATAGCACTTTGCAAGATAAGCTCTTCTCTTACATAATACATATTATGAATATCACTCAAATCCATTTCCATGCAATCCCTATTTATAAAAGGCAAGTGTTCATAACACACAAGCTGCACTATTTTTCTACAGAGAGTGGTATCCATGAATACAGCTTGTTCCAATCTCTTGGAGGAAAATGGGCCCTTTCAAACGAGTGAGTGGCTTCTAATCTAGTAAATTCAAATCATTCTGAATTTATTACAGTCTGCTCTTTTTTTGCCCTTTTCTATCTAAAAGTTAATTTTTTTTAATGTTTATTTTTGAGAGAGAGATTGAGAGTGTGAACAGAGGAAAGGCAGAAAGAAAGGAAGACACAATTTGAAGCAGGCTCCAGTCTCTGAGTTGTCAGCACAGAGCCCCAAGCAGGACTTGAACTCACAAACTGTGAGATCATGACCTGAACTGAAGTCAGACGCTTAACCAACTGAGCCACCCAGCTGCCCCTCTCTCTTAAAAGTTTAAACTAAAGAAGCTTACTTAGTCCTAGACTTTTTGTTTGCTCTTGGAGCAATGCAAGAAAAATTTCCTGAAAAAATCATGTTTGCCTAGTTGTGAACTAAGTGAAACAGAACATGTGGGGCTGTGAGGCACTGAGGAGGCTAGCTTGGAAACAGAACCTGATGCTCAGCCTTATGGCTGAAGATTGGAAAGCACCAATATTCTAATCTGAAAGGGTGGCTGAGTTTCATAAATATCCATGCTACTGTGTAATTCGCCACAGAAGGGAGAAACTGTGAGTCACTGAAATGCAAGCAAGTTAAAACAAACAAATAAAAAAAAAAACAGAAAAAAAAAACTGTGATTCAGTGCAATATTTAGGGATAAAATGCTGCGTCATTGCCAATGGCCATGGTCACACTCCAATGCTAGCTGGGAAGTTTAGTATTTCCTAAGATGCAGATTCAAGATGGAACACTAAGCATGTGCATCATGTATCCTTCCTCCTCTTGTGTCCTATTGAAATGGTAGAAAAGTTATTAGTTTTTTAGTGAACCTATCACAATGCTGGCAAGAAAGGAATCACACAGAAGAACAGAAGTCCAAAGGAACTAGGAAGAGAGAAAGCAAATACGACCAAACGAACAAAGGAAACAGGATGGGAAAACATCATTTCAAAACTATATTCAATGAAACTTCAAGAGTTAGGTCAACTAACACAAAAAGCAGGAATGGAACCTGGGCACTCATTAAGGTGATTAGTAAAGAGCTGAATGCCAGTTGAGCCAAATAGCCCCTTCCAATTTCTGGAGTTATAAGATCTAACATTTGTTGAGGACTTACAAAAGCCAGGTACACAGTGAATCTTTTTAACAACTCTCTGACGTAGGTATTATTATTATCCTTATTTGTTAAATAAAGAAACGGAGGTACAGAGAAGTTAAGCATCCCATTTACAGTCACTTGGCTAGTAAGTAATAGAATCTAACCCAGGAACAGTTTAGCTCCAGAAAAGATGTTTCTAATAGCCATCTATATTATGCCTATAGAAGGGCAGTTGAAAACTCCTCCTTTCTGAAACTGGAGACCTTCAAATTCAGGATGGCAGACTGAGCACTAGCTGTAGCCTTCCCTTCCGGGACCACCCCTAGAATTAATATCAACAAAAAATTTTTAGTGTTCATTTCTTCAATGAAAAGCAAAAAAACACTTTCACAGGACCAGACATTTTGAGGATTCATGAAAGACAGAAGTCAAAAGGAATCAAAGAAAAAAATGGCAAACCAAAAACACTTAGAAAAAAAGAGTAATGAGAAAAGAGGATGGAGGCCTAGGGTGCTTGAAGCCCAGGCTGGCAGTTACTAGGGAGAGAAGCAGGCCTTGGGGCAGCTGAGGAAACTAGTGCCCTACCCTGCCTTGGCCTGTGCTGCTGAGTGACAGAAATGCTGGCCCTGAGAACTGTGACCTGCAGCACTGAGGTCCTGGACACAGAACAAAACCTTGGGTAAAGGAGGAGAAACTGGTATGTACTCTGCTCTGGAGACATAAGCATGTTTGCCTCTCTTCCAGTCACTGACTCTCTCCCAAAGGTAGGGTTCTCAGGCAGGCTAACAGGGAAGCTTCATTCTGAAGAAGAACACAAAACCATGAGGCACTAATATTTGATGTAGAACATCACCAAACATAACAAGTGGAAGCATTTGCACCCTGAGGAATTAGAGAAAATAAACCTTTAGCAGAGCTAAAAATAATGTCCTCAAAGACATGAAAGTGAATATGGCATCTATAAAGTAATTCAAGTATAGGCCTTGAAAACTAGAAATTTGATCATTTAAAAAAATAAACTCAATACATAAGCTAAGTAGCAAAAAGGACAGTTAAAAGTAAATTAAGGGTGCCTAGGTGGCTCAGTCGGTTAAGCAGACAACTTCGGCTCAGGTCATGATCTCGTGTTCCATGGGTTTGAGCCCCTGTTTCGAATTCTGTGTCTCCCTCTCTCTCTTCCCCTCCCCAGTTCATGCTCTGTCTCTCTCTGTCTCAAAAATAAATAAACGTTAAAAAAATTTTTTAATAAAGCAAATTAATGAGCTAGAAGATCTGAATGAGGAATTCTTCCATGACCTAACTCAAGAGATTGAATGCACAACAACAAAAAGTTAAGAGGCTTAGAAGTTAGACCCAAATGTTTCAAAATTTATTTAATTACCATCACAGAGAGTATATAGTATGGAAGGGAAGAAATATTCAAGGCAATAATACAAGACAATTTCAACAAGATGGGAGGACCCAATAAGTGTCAAACAGGATGAATAAAAAAGACATTATAGTGTATACTCAGAACTCCAAAGATAGAAGCAAAAATCTCAATTGCTTCCTAGAGGGAAAATATCCTGATTCCAAATAAAGAAACAAGTATCAGACTGACATAGGCCTTCTCATCATCCACAGCACATGCAAAACTGTCTTCTTGGGGTCATTTCTTAAAATCTCATGTGGAAAAAATTAACCTAGAATTCTATGTCCAGCAAATTGTCATTCAAGAATGAATCAAAATATTTTTTGAACATACAAGGAATCAGAACTTTTCTGAACCAATAAACTCTTTCTCAATGAATGACTCAGTTTTACTTCAGCAAAAATAAATAAATAAATTGATTAAAGACAAAGAAAAGCAAACAAAAAGTGAATCTAAGAGTTTGATCCAAAAGAGTAATGACAAGCAAAGATAATAATATAAATAATATCATAACAGTACATATATCAGATGTATCATAGCATATATAATAAATTAATTATAATATACAAATATATAATATCTATTATATAAATAGTATATAATATACAGTATACTATATCACATATTCAAACATAATGATATAAATAAAATAATATCTGTCAAGTATATAAATACTTCTAACAATTTGGAACTAAAATCTCAGATAATCTCAACATGGGAAATAGCTTGGGAGTAGTGAAGGAGGAAATATAAGCATTCTAAGGTTCTTATCTTTTTTAAGCAAATTATATAGACATTGACAAAAATATTCATTGAAAAATGTTCAGTGCCATTCAATTTTTAAGACCAATCACCAGATTAGAAATACAATGTAAAGATTGTAAAATTCCAAACCTTAGGATGGAGGTAGAAATTGAACAGAAAAATTAACCTTATAAGAAAGAGAAAAGAGAGGGAAAAAAGTTTTCAATGAATGGAAACTAGAAAACAAAATAAGATAGCATATAGAATAAATCCAAGCATATCACTAATCACAATAAATATGAATGAGTTTTAAAATCTTTAAATTCAAAGGCATTGATGAAGATAAAAAGAACATGCAAAAAGACTATTTCAACAAAATTTGGGGAGCTAGAAACAGAAAGGTAAATGGTTACTGACTTAGGGAACCTGAACTAAACACAATCTCTTCACTGGGGGAAATGAGATACAGCAGAGGGAAGGGTTACCATAGAGGAGTAGGTGAAAGTCTAGGTATATGCAGAATCTTGAGACCCAGGGCCCTGTTCCCACCTAAATCTCAAAATGCTTTCAGTGATGCATTTACCCTTCAGACAGAACACCAGGAAATTCTTCTCTGAGAAATAAGAACAACCTAAAAGAACAGACGAAAGGATACTGACATGAGAAATTCCCCAATTAAACTGCCTGGTCAATATTTCTGCTGGAAGACCAATGGTCAATAGCCCCAGCTATGATCACAAAGTTTCCCATCAGCTTTTTAGTGCCCCATTCTTAAATGAACATAGAACCAAGGATCAATATATATCTGAAGAAAGCACCATAGAAAAGACCAAAGCTATACCAGAAGAAAGAAAGTTGGAGAAAACAGTATTTTAAAGGAAACTTTGAAAAATACTATCTTTAATATTCTCAGAGAAATAAAAGAAAATATTATATCCATAAAATAATATTAGGACGCTTTTAACAAGAAGCATGCAGAGCAAAAATATCTCTAAAAATTAGATATATGGTGGATAAATATTAGACCACTGGGAACAAAGAGAAAATCCAAAAAACTTTCAGAGGCTAAAAATAGGTGGTGTTCACACTAAAAAAGAAAAAGAATTTAAATTGTATCAGACTTTTTAATGTCAAAACTGGAAACTTGAAGAAAATGGAACAATGCCTCCAAAAATTCTGAGGGAAATGGATTCCAACACAGAATTTATTTTAAATCCAGTTAATCATCAGTCAAATAAGAGGGTAGAATAAAGATGTTTTCAGAAATGTAAAATGTCAAAACTTATATCCCACACACTGTTTCTCAGAAAGCTGCTGGGAGAGGCATTCCTCCAAAATGAGCAAGTCAAACAAGAAATAATATGTGAGATTCTGGAACAGAGAATTCAACCCAAATGCAGTGAGGAAATTGTCTAAATGATAGCTATACAACCAGCTGGGGAGGGGAAAACAGTCCAAATTAGAGAAATTCAGACATTTCCATAGAGAATTCTCCAAAAAAGACAAAATTGATGGCATACCCCCATGTGATCATATATATCAAAAGAATATTTAAGAATTAGCAGAAAGTTTGGGTATAAATCAATGGCAAATATATTTATTAAATGAAAATAAAAAACTGAATGACTCTAGGGAGAGCAAAAAGTGAAGATGGCTTTGAATAAAGTTTACATGGTCACAATCATAAAAACATAATGTTGATCTAATCAAAATTATATATATATATATATATATATATATACTCATCAAAAAATGGGTGGAATGGAAGATTGCTTGGGGTAATTGATACAGGAATCATAAATCTTCAATTTCCACTATAGAAGATCAGCAGGTAATGCTGAAACTTAAAGGAAAAAACCAGAAGTGAGAAAAACACATGTTTTTTAATAAGCTTTTTAGAGCTATTTTACTTAATCTGAAAACAGCAACAACTTAGAGGGAATCATGAACTACTTTGCTAAAAAAAAAAAAGATTCCCTCCAGCCTACAAAGAAATAAGAACTTAAACTGGCAACAGGCTTCTCATCACCAACACTGAATACCAGATACCAGATTGCAACACCTTCAAAGGTCCGAGGAAAAATAATTTTCAAGCTGGAATTTTTATAACTATCTGAATTATCAAATATAGTAGAATAAAAAAGTATAACTTCTGCCCTGTATGGATTTGAAAAGTTTACATTTATGCATCCTATGTGAAAATCATTTTTCTAGAAAAACCTTCAGTAACACCAAAAAGGAATGCAAGAAATATGAAATGAGATATAAGGTGCCATGGCAACTGAGTATTACCTAAAAGACAAGAAAACTGAAGATGCAAATCCATGTTCTTTGGCAATTAGGATATGTTTTTTCCAGTAGATAGAGTTTAGAGACACAGTATCTTAGTTCTTTATTTTTTTAGAGCAAAACCAAAACCTGACTTGGCAATGAAGAATATTTTAATACTGTGTTATTTTGGAGGGGAGTTAAATTTTTAGAAACAATCTATAGATAAATTAGGGAATCCTGATCACAGGGAATTCAGGATCATACTGTAAATGTTATAGACACTGGTCATGAAAAATAGGAGTAAAGCTTATTTAAAAGCAGGAAATTGAAGGGACTGTGTTTTAAAGAACTATATGTACAAAGTTTCTCATCATTCACAGTTAAGAATTAAAAGGTGTCATCTAAATTGTGAGTTATGAATCATAAATATTTTAAATTATAAGGGAAAGCCGCCAGAAGAAATACAATAACAGCAGTTAAAAGTACTAGTACTCCCTTTGAGAAATGGAATTAGGGGTAGGGAGAGATGACAACCATGATTTTTCATTTTATGTATTTTTTTTCCTTTTTGTCTGAATCCGTTTACTGTGCTGCTATGGTCTGGATGTTTGTGTCCTCCCATATTCATATGTTGAAATCCTAACCTCTAAAGGTGATGGAAATAGGTGAGGCCTTTGGGAGTTGAATAGCTCATCAGGGTAGAACTTTCATGGGTGGGATCAGTGCTTTTATAAAAGAGACCCCCCAGGGCTGCTGAATGCCTTCTACAACATGAGGGATGCAGCAAGAAGCCACAGCCTGAACAGGGCCCTCACCTGATCATACAGGCACCCCGACCTCAGACTTCCAGCCCCCAGAACTGTGATGAATAAACATCTGTTGTTTGTGGGTTACCCAGTCTGTGGTATTTTGTTATAGCAGCCTGACATATGCCTAGATACAACTTTAAGTTTTATAAAAGACTAGCTTAGAATGAGAAAAATAAAATGCAGGTGTGCTGTCGTCACTAGAGAAGTGGTGGGACGTTCTCCAACAGATGGCGATGTATCTGTGCAGGGAATCCTGGTGGATCCTGGAAGGACGGACGCTGGAAAGACAGGAGGGGAGCTCGAGGCCCTCCCAGAAGGATGTCTAAATTGTTAGCAAAAATGTTTTTCATCCACTTATTCAGTTAATATTAATCAAGGGACTATTATGGGCCTAGAACCGTGTTAAGGACTGGGCATACATTAGAGAACTCGCAATCTGGCGGGGAAGGTAAACAATAAATAAATAAATGTAGAAATAAGTGTATAGTTACATTAGGACTTCCAAATAGAGACTGAGTCCTAAGAAAAGGCCTTTGTGTTGCAGCAAACAAATATGTAACATGACCAGTTCTGTGTTAAAATAGTACATAAATACAAAAGTATGCATTATGGATGTCGGTTTCAGCAATTATAGAAAGGGGACTGAAAAGCTGTACAACAAAAGGTTGGACTCAGGAACAGTCAGTGGAGGAAATGAAAGATTTCCATTTTTACTTCCTACATTTGCTCAGACAAGTATTTATTTTGCAAACTTTATAAAATTAAGAATAACACAAATTTACAGTAAAAGTAATGAAAACTAGTCAAGGGAGTGAACAATTGAACAATATGCTATTCATCATTCCTGGAAGAAAAAAATTAAGACATTTTCCCCATGGATAGTTGTTATTACTATATTCCTAGAGAAAGGGAGAATGCTATTATTTGTTATAATTTATTAATTATATTTATTATTAACAAATGTATTTGCAAGCATTTAGCTAGTGGTACTTTCTAAAGTGTTAGTTTATAGTTCTTTTAAAAATATTGAATTCCCAGTTATTAATTCCTACTTCTGTATCATAGGCCTCTTACGTTTTAATTAAGATAACTTGTGTGGGCACAGTTCAATATTTTGCAACTCATTACAATGTAATAATTCAGTTCACTTATATTCAACAAATTTTTTTTCTTTTATAGCTTATTGTCCAGTTAGTTTCCATATAACACCCAGTGCTCATCCCCACAAGTGCCCTCCTCCATGCCCACCATCCCCCTTCTAATCTCCCCCTCCACCATCAGCCCTCAGTTTGTTCTCAGTATTCAAGAGTCTCTCATGGTGCCTCCCTCCCTCTCCCCCACTAGTTTTTCCCTTCCCCTCCCCCATGGTCCTCTGTTAAGTTTCTCCTCTTCCACTTATGAGTGAAAACATATCGTATCTGTGCTTCTCTGCCTGACTTATTTCGCTCAACATAACACCCTCGAGTTCCATCCACACTGCTACACATGGTCAGATTTCATTCTTTCTCATTGCCATGTAGTATTCCATGGTATAGATAAACCACATCTTCTTGAATCATTCGTCCGTTGATGGACACTTAGGCTCTTTCCATGTTTTAGCTATTGTGGAGAGTGCTGCTATGAACATTGGGGTCCATGTGCTCGTATGCATCAGCATTTCTGTATCCCTTGGGTAAATTCCTAGCAGTGCTATTGCTGGGTCAGAGGGGAGTTCTTCTGTTAATTTATTTTGAGGAACCTCCACGCTGTTTTCCAGAGGGGCTGCACCAGTTTACATTCCCACCAACAGTGTAGGAGGGTGCCCATTTCTCCACGTCCTCGCCAGCATCTAGAGTCCTCTGATTTGCTCATTTTAGCCACTCTGACTGGCGTGAAGTGGTATCTCAGCATGGTTTTGATTTGTATTTCCCTGAGGAGGAGGGATGCTGAGCATCGTTTCATGTGTCTGTTGGCCATCTGGATGTCCTCTTTGGAGAAGTGTCTGTTCATGTCTTCTGCCAATTTCTTCACTGGATTGTTTGTTTTTCGGGTGTGGAGTTTGATGAGTTCCTTATAGATTTTGCATACTAGCCCTTTATCTGATATGTCATTTGCAACTATCTTTTCCCATTCCATGGGTTGCCTATTAGTTTTATTGATTTCACAAACTTTTTGACAAAAGTCTGTGAGAGGACCTTTGCCAGGACCTGAGGGACACAAAGGTGAGTAACACAGAAAAACAGCTCATAGGAAGTTCACGGGAGAGTCTCAGTGTCCATACAAGGATCTCACCATCTCTTGAGAGCCACGGAAATCCTTCACAGCCAGCCTGTGCATCTCATCTTCTCATTTCTGTATCAAGTTAGGTTATTTTTCAAGGTAGCTACGAGACATGTGGCTCTTTTGGTTAAAAGAGGTTTGAAATGTGACCCTGAGGCATTAAACATAGGTTCAATACTTGACACTATACTCTTTTCTTGGAGTGATATCAACAACCAAAATTAAGGTTGTGCTGTGCCCAGAACTGGAATGTAACCGCATTTGTCTGTACCGATGTTATAACTTTAGCAGTCGCATTTCCAGCCGAGTTTGTAGATGCATCAACTCTGTGTGGGTGGAATATTGGCTCTACCTCCTCGAGGCTTCATTTGGCATTGATTTGAATTAAGCTGCAGGTCTCTATCTGGTGACTATGTGCAGGTTTAATCACTCTTTCATGGTTGACTATTGCCAGAAACCAAAAATATCCAGCACCCTAGTGTTTGTACCTTTTTAAATGGTACTTTTTATCATTTGTTAGTTTATATGTTTACATGTGTATCTTCCTCCTCAAGAATGTGAATTCTGTGAGGAGAAGGGAACTGTCTTATTGTTTGGTGCCTCCCAGTTGAGTGCACAATGTCTAGAAACAAAATGTTGATTAGTGTTTAATGAATTTTTAAAAAATATTACTTAGCTGGGGCAGCTGGGTGGCTCAGTCGGTTGAGCGTCTGACTCTTGATTTTAGCTCACATCATGACCTCATGATTGGGAGATCAAGCCCCACATTGGGCTTTCTGCTGGGCATGGAGCTTGCTTAGGATTCTCTCTCTCACTCTCCCTCTGCCCCTCCCCGATTTGTGTGTGTATTCTTATGCTCTCTTTCTCTCTGTCTCAAATAAATAAACATTTAAAATATTACATAGTGGACAGTCTACCCTGCAGGTATGATATATTTCTTGTTTCCATATACGTTCACCTCCATTTTCCGAAAGGTACTGAATCTTTGACTCAGTATTTGAAGAGCATTTATGAGAACTGGGCCCTAATCGCAGTAACAACATGTACTGATTCCTATTTATGTTCTGGACTATGTGCTAAGTATGTGTATGTGTATTTATTTACATGTCGTATTATTTTCTCTTTACAACAATCCTTTAGTCAGGAACTATTTTATCACCACTGCACACATGGAGAATCAAGGGCTAGCAGTAATGTGCCCCACAAGACACAGCTAATAAAGGGTAGATATAGGACTTGAATCTACACGATTGTCTTTTGAGCTTAAGCATTTAACCACTGCATTCTACTATAGGTGACATTCCCAAGACTATGAGAGAAAATGGTAAAGACATGTATTAATCTCATGAAGTGGTAGAGACAGGAAGAAGAAGTTAGTAAGGCATGGCTATGACTGGAAGGCTAATTTTTGGGTTAAGGAGAAGTTAATTCTAGTAACATGGAATTCCTTTGCTTTCATAAGAATAATGGACTTGACAAGTCATTTCATTATGTTTCTCAGGAAGTGTGTAGTCACTTGTCATTTATTTACAACATATAAATAATTACAACTCATTTTGTAATTTGTACAAATATGCATAATGAACTATTCACAATATTTAGACCCATGATTAGGGCATATAATTATAGCACAATAGCTTATGTTTTTTTTCACAAGGTTGATAAAATTAATCTTTTGTTTTTTTCCAAAATGCCTTTTTAAAAATCCCACTGCTTAACTAATTATTAGTATTATCCTTTCTTTCCAACCATTTTAGTAAACTGTTCTCCCCTTGCCATGGAAGTGTTTCTAAAGCTTTGGCATCAGAGAAGCCTGGGTGTCCATCTTGGTCTGCCACTCTCTAGCTGTGTGACATAGGACATGTTACCTAATCTCCCTAAGCTTCAGATATCCACATGTAAAGTAGGAAAATGGAATCCTAACTTGCCAAGTTCTTTGAGAAGAAAGAAAGTACATGAAGTTCAAAACACATGATTTGGATCATAGTAACCATGTTGATGATGATGATGTTGACAACGACGACGATGGCAACCTTTACTGAGTGCCCACTATTTGCCAGGCACTTTTCTGAGTGTATTATATGAATAAATTCATTTACTCCATAAAAAGGAACAAGCAGTAGTCACAAGAATGTCAGTGATCAGTTTGAGGATGGTACACCCAGGCCACTATTTCTCTATTGGAATCACAGTGATGGAAAGTTTTAAAACTCACTGTAGCTCCTTGATATTTACCCAGATAACTTGAAAACTTAGGTTGACACAAAAACCTGCACATGAATGTTTAAAACAGTCTTGTTCATAATTGCCAAAACTTACAAGCAACCAAGAAGTTCAATAGGAGAATAGTAAACGAACTGTAGTACCTCCATACAATGAGTATTTTTCATTAATAAAAAGAAATGAATGATCAAACCACAAAAAGATTGAGGAATCAGAAAAGCACCTTGCTAAGGTGATATGAATATGAAAAGTCAACATACTGTATGACTCAACTATCCGACATTCTGGAAAATGCAAAACTATGGAGACAGTGAAAAAGATGAGCGGTTGCCAAAGGTTCAGGAGGGAAGGAGGGAGGAAGTGATGAAGCACAGGGATTTTTAAATCAGTGAAACTATTCTATGTGATACTGTAATGGTAGATACAGGTCATTATATATTTATTAAAACCCATAGAATGTACAAAGAGTGAACTCTAAAGTAAACTTTTGTAGTTAATAATAATGTATCAATATTAAGACTGAATCATCAGTTGTAAACAACATACCACTCTACTGCAAGATGTTAATAGGAGAAACTATGTGTTTGGGAGTGGGGAGAATAGTATACGGGAACTCTGTACTTTCTGCTCAATTTTTCTATAAACCTCAAATTGCTCTAAAAAATAAAGTTTGTTAATTTGTAAAAACATACCAGATTGCACACTTAAAAAATATAGAGTTCTTTCAGAGAGTTAATTAATAAAAAGATTTTTCAGGGCACTTGAGTGGCTCAGTCAGTTAAGCATTCAACTCTTGATTTCAGCATAGTTCATGATCTCATGGTCATGAGATGGAGCCCCGTGTCAGGCTCCTTGCTGAGTGTGGAGCCTACTTAAGATTCTCTCTCCCTCTGCCCCTCCCCTATGAGTGAGTACATGCACATACATGTATATGTTCATGTGCTTTCTCTCTCTCTTTCTTAAGAAGAAAACATCCCTGCGGTGCCTGAGTGGCTCAGTTGGTTAAGTGTCCAACTTTAGCTCAGATCATGATCTCACTGGTCCTGAGCTTGAGCCTCGCATCAGGCTCTCTGCTAACAGCTCAGAGCCTGGACCCTGTTTCAGATTCTGTGTCTCCCTTTCTCTCTGCCCCTTCTCCACTCATGCTGTCTCAAAAATAAATAAACATTAAAATAAATTTTTAAAAAGAGAAAATATCCCTGCCTACAAAAATGTTTTTCCCCTAAAACAAGAAGTCACTATAAAAAAAACCTAAAAGGTGAGAATGGTCTTACTTAAATAAGATTAGATGTATATGGGTTCATTCCTATGCATTACAGCTTCTTCTTCATACACACACACACACACACACACACACACACACAAACACACACACACACACACACACAAAGAGAGAGAGAGAAAAGAAAAGTTTTCAGAGACTAAACAAAAGGAACCCACCTCCAGTGCCCACTTTATCTATGCTGAACCATTTCAGACACTGAGGAATCACCAGTTCAGTGATTCCTAAACCATAGTCCATGCAGCAATGACAGCTTCATATGCAACTTGCTAGAAAGACAGGTTTTCAGTCTGCCCAGACCTGCTGAATTAAGGGAGCATGGGTATGGCCAGCAATCTGTGTTTTAAGCAACCCTCTAGGTAAGTCAGATGCTTATTGAATTTCCATAGCTGTCTACAAGAAACTCATTTTGTACTGGAAGATACGTACAGATTAAAAGTAAGGGGATGGAGAAATATATATCATGCTACAGGAAATCAAAAGAAAGCCAGAGTAGCTATACTTATATCAGACAAACTGGACTTTAATTTAAAGACAATCACAAGAGATGAAGAAGGACACTACATAATAATTACAGGATCCATCCATCATGAAGAACTAACAATCATAAATGTCTACGCACCGAATATGGGAGCACCTAAAACAATTAATCACAAACAGAAACAAGCTTATAGATAAGAACGTGCTAATAGCAGGGGACTTTAATACTCCGCTTACAGCAATGGATAGGTCAACCAGACAGAAAATCACTAAAGAAATAATGGACTTGAAAGACACATTGGACCAGATGGATCTGACGGATATATTTAGAAATTTACATCCTGAGGCCAGGGAATTTACTTTCTTCTCAAGTGCGCATGGCACATTCTCCAAGATAGATCACATACTGGGACATAAAGCAGCCCTCAATAAATATAAAAGAATAGAGATCATACCATGAACACTGTCAGATCAAAATGCTTTGAAACTTGAAATCAATTACAGGAAGAAGTCTGGAAAACCTCCAAAAACATGGAGGTTAAAAAACACCCTACTAAAGAATGAATGGGCCAATCAGGCAATTAGAGAGGAAATTAAAAAATATATGGAAACAAATGAAAATGAAAACACAATTCAAAATCTATGGGACGCGGCAAAGGCAGTCCTAAGAGGAAAGTACATTGCTCTCCAGGCCTATTTCAAGAGATTAGAAAAGGCACAAGTCCAAAATCTAACAGCTCACCTAAAGGAACTAGAGGCAGAGCAACAAGAACGCCGTAAACCCAGTAGAAGAAGAGAAATAGTGAATTTCCATAGCTACTGCTCTGCTGAAAGTCAGCACATCTCCACTTTCCATTTTATTATTGTTTTTAAGATTTTTAAATGTCTATTCATTTTGAGAGAGGGACATAAAGAGTGGGAGAGGGGCAGAAAGAGGGAGAGAGAAAATCCCTAGCAGGCTCTGCACTGTCAGCACAGAGCCTGACACTGGGCTTGATGTCACAAAATGTGAGATCATGACCTGAGCCAAAATCAAGAGTTGATAGCTTAACTAACTGAGCCACCCAGGCACCCCAATAAAATCTTAAAAAAAGATTTTATTTTTAAGTAATCTCCACACCAACATGGGAACTCGAACTCACAACCCTGAGATCAAGAGTCTCATGTCCTACCCACTGAGTTAGCCAAGCACCCCTCTACTTTCCATTTGTTAGCAGACACATAAATTCACAAGCAAAAGATTCCCATGTTTGAAGACAGAGCCCCAGCATGAGATAGGTTCTTGGGTGAAGCCAAGGGGGTGCCAAAACATGCAGTAATCAAGAGAATAATAGTTCAATGCAATGCTTTAAAAGGCAAAATTAATGCAAGAAAAATCCATGATGAACAAAATACCATAATTTTCAACACAGACAGGATCAGTGTGACTGATTTTCCCTTTTGCCTCAGACTGCAACACAGATCCACAGGGCACTGCTTCACCATGGGGCTCAGAGCTCAGGGCAAGGCGCTGAGATCACTGAGGCCAGCCCCATTCCTTTTTCCTGACTGAAGTACCAGCCCTGTATCACACCATCCTTCTTCAGTCACTGCCTCCTCACTGCCCGTTTTGGCCTCCCTTCACTGCCCCCATTAAACAATGATACTAATTCAGCGGGAAATGGGAGCATTTCTACAAGAAATGAAAGAATTACTGTTCTCCAGGCTTATTATGTGAGAAGGCTGAGTTCATACACAGAAATAGATAGCAGAAAACCCACCAAATATCTCTACATGAAAGCTACAATAGTGCTAAGTGTTTAAATTCTGAGGAATCACCAAAGATAAGAGAGCTGAGTGAGATAAGGTTCTTCTTGTAACTTCATACAAATGCTTTGCGGATTGCACATCACTATAGGAATGGTAGCTCTGTTAGAGTTAGCCTCCTGGGAGACAGTGGCTTAAGGCCATGTTTGGAAGGTCTGTGAAGTTGGCAAAGGGGATTACAGAAAAAGCAAACTCTGGAAGAAGAAATAAAAAACTGGGGGAGTGTGGGAAACGCAAAAGAGCTTTGCTAAGCTCCTATAGGAATAAAGAAAACTGAGGAAAAGAGGTACATAGGTGTGAAAAGGAAAGGGCAACGTGAGAGAGAGGATGTGGGGAGGGAGGCCTAGCTTGTGACCAAGAGCATCATCGCTCAGTCAGAAACTTACCTGGATTCTGGAAGCTTGAGAAACTGGAAGGCCCGAATCGAGTTAGAAGCAAAAAACAATTAAAAGGAGCAAATGACACTAAAACTGAATTAAATGGTCAATAAAATTCCAAGTGAAGGAACCTGTGACAGACTTCAGCACAATTCGAACCCATCCTCTGAAGTGGGGAGTAGGGGACTTCACAGCAATTACTTGTTTCGTTTTGTTGAAAGAAGAACGCTCAGTTTGGGAGAACTGACCAATTTCTGGATACCTGAGTCATTCTGAGCAGAGACACTTCACATCGCTGTGGGAATCTGCCACCCTGGTGATTTTGGCAGCGCTGGACTTTGCAGACTGTTTTCTTTTGGAGAAACATACTTGTCTTTTTCAGTAATTATTGCTGAAGACCTGCAGCTAAGACCTGGCTGCGGCTGCAGGAGCCAGAGCAAGACAAGTCTCAGCGGGTCACAGAAATAAGGGCTCGAGCTGAAGCTGAGAAAGCAGGTAAGAGGAAACAGACTGCTCCAGGTAAAGCTCGCCCTTCACCTGTTGCCGAGAAGTAAATTGCCAGCAGACAGTACAGTCCAATAAAAATGGAATGACACTGTCACTGCCTTTTGGAACAGAAGGTAAGGAGCTCCTCGGGATTATCGGCATCACCAGTAAAAACTAGAATTATTTTAAGATTCAGTTCACAGGGACAGCCATTAGGCCATCCACTGAGAGGTGGATGGCATATGCCAAGAGCCTAGAAGACTATACTTATCGGGCAGCGCCCATCACCTCTGTTTCGCAAATTATCACCTAGAGCCGTCACTCAGACCAGAAGTAGGAAAGAATGAGGAGGTTCCTAGAAAGCATGGACTTTGTGCAACAGGAAAGTGTGATGGGGTCCTTCTCGCAAACTGGTGCTCACTGTCCCCCTCCACCTCATGCTAATGAGATGTAGGCTGTCCTTGTCAGAATATTCTTCATACAGGAGGTCAACACAGGCTGACTGTGTCCAGGAGAGGAATCTACTGGCCAGAGCTAAAGTGTAGCCTAGCTCTGGATCTAAGGAGATGTTGACCCTGGGACTATATCCAGGGAGAAAAAAAAGCAAGTTTTGCGAGGGATAGGGAATTCTACCAGCCTGGAGTCTATACTGAGTTTAGGGCTAAAGTGAAGAAAAGAAATTCAAGGCTCAGATCCTGCAAGTGTGTCAATAGATTACATAATGATTTTCCTAAAATGAAAAAATAAATCTGTTTATATATATATATTTGTTTTGTTTCTCTTTTGGGGTTGGGTATTCATCTCCTTTGAAAATACTGGCTTGTCTTTGATAAATTGGGACTAAATAATTCTTGCTATTACTTGAAAATAAAGACAAGGCCAAGAAGATCTTTGCATTATAGAGTTTTTGAAGCTTCTTGAGTTACCCAGTGACATGATGAAATCAGTCCTCACAGAGAAAGATCTGAGCAGCAATGTATGGGATGAATTAGAAGAGAAGATTGAAGCCAGAAAGACTAGTATTTTATGCTGTTGAAATGATTTAAATAACAATTGCTAGGACTTGAGGATAATAGTAGAAAGGGACAAATCTAAAAAAGAATTGTTCAGAGCTGCATGTAGGGAGAAAATCAAGAGAGATCTGACTCCCTGTCTTCTGAAGGGGACACTAGAAGAATGTGGGAGCTCTTGATGGCAATGAGGAAAGTAAGCTGAGGTGACTGAGGGGGAGCATACAATCTCATGTCAGTGTGAGATTTTACGATAAGTAGAACATCCATGCTATTTGGGCAACTCGAGATATGGTAATGGAGAGAGAGTGAGAGGTCAAATAAAGTTTAGGAAAGAAAATATCCAGGTTGAAATTCTGTGCACAATGGTAGAGAAAAGAACCAAAGGTACAATAATAACAATAACAACAACAGTAATCACAACTTCTACTACTTACTGAATGGTTACTGTGTTCTAGCCATTGGAACAGCAGTGTCACCTGTTTCATCTCTAGACACCATGAGATAGATTTGATTGTTCCCATTACAGAGGGGAAATTGATCCTCCTCGAGGGTAAGGGATTTGACTCGGGCCAACTGTTAAAGGAGCAGGCCTAGATTTCCAGTCTGTTGACTCCCAATTCTCCTCTTTCCATAGGCAATTCCTTTCATGTGTGTAACGGGCCAGTCTCATATCACAAAACACTGGAAGTGGAATTATGGCTATCATGGAGATACCATTGAAATAAATTTAAATGGGAGAGAGTAAGGGAAATCAGTGTATAAACAGTGGTTGGGCCCAAGAGAGACATGGGTCTGATATAGAAAGAAGCCAAGAAATTTGCAATATCCTCCTACAAATCAGTAAAGAAAGTATTTCCCTCCTATCCTAAACCTGTTACAAGCCAAAGATAGGACTTTCAAACATAATTTGGTTTTGGAACGCTTAATTAACCCCCGCCCCCCCCGCCCCCCCACTGCGATACAGAGGGAAAGATGAGATCCAGACAACAGCTTTCAAGAGAAGCAGAAGTTCCAGTAGGGAGTTGAACAGAGAGAACTGAGATGCTTTATAGGTTCATTACTAAATTCCCAGAACACTATACATATCCACATTCAGTTATAAGCCGCCCATATCCCTCTCTCCTCCCTTTAGCCCCATACATTCCAAAAGTGAATGTAAGCAATTTATATTCTGTTTTTCTAAGACTGACTATAATAAGTATATATATGTAAGTTTTGAGGTCAAATGATAAGATCCTAAAAATCAGTGCCATTTAACAAGCATTTACTAATGAGTTAATGTATTCTAATCTCAGTAGATACCAGAATACGTTAGACATTTCCTGCCTTCCAGAAACTCACTATCTTTACATGGGCAACCATAAAACATACTGTATGATGAAGTCTATAAGAGAAGTATGAAATGATGGTTCTGGGCATTAAAAAAAAAAGTGAAAATCCTGGCCTGGAATGTCCAGAGAGAATCTCATCAGGAGATAATATTTGTTCTGGGTCTTAAAAGGTGAGTAAAATTTTTCCAAGGGGCTCAAAGACATATAAGAAAGATAGAATATTTTAATTTGGACAGAAATGGAGGCTGGAGTAACTGACCAGACTACAACTAGACCCAAAGGGAAATCGCCCACAACCTAATGGACAATGTGTCAAGGAGCCTAAAGGATGTATACTCTCTCCCAGTCCTGATATTGACCACAGTCCTATCAATTTGGGGATCAGCAACAGGAACCCAGACAGCAGGGAGCATCTGAAGTCTGAGGCTCAGCAGAACCATGGTTCCAGATCTCTCTCTCTGGTCCTGAGAACCAGAGCCTGGGAAAGACTTTGGCAAAGGCTCAGCCATGGGCTCAAGACAGAGTATAGTCCCTCTCAGTGTTTGAATACTCAAAGAAGTTGAGGTCCATTAGAGAATGGTCCTGGCCTCTCCCCTGATGAGCAGACTGTCAATGCCTATACTTCAGTCTAGAAACATCACATACCAGGTCTGGGACAATAAGATTAATCTGAGACCCCACTCATCCAGCATGAGCTGGTTTCAAATATTTTTTAATATTTCCCCAAATTACTACTACAGTGATTTACAGCAGATAAGTATTCAATATATATTTTCTGAACAACTACCTGAATATGTTTTTATGCTACATTAAACTAATTTTGCTTCCATTTCCTGCAGGACTACAATCTACATTATCATTGTCATCAATCATCATCATAATCATCTTACTGGCTTCCAGTTGTGGTGGGCTTACATGTGCCAGATGCAATGCAGGGTGCTGGGGATCACCATTCCTCAGAACACTCCCACAAGGGAGATACCATTAGCCACACTTTACAGATAGAGAAAGTCAACATCAAAGGAATTGCAGATCTTGCCCAAACTCACATATAACTACCAAGTGGCAAAAGAGTGGGATATCAACAGCATATTCTATCCAGTATGAAAACAACTCACCTCAATTGTAAATAAACAATTGTTTTTAATTTGGTCAATTAAAAGGGAGCAAAAGTTACTCTCTCTTCAGTTGGTTTTGTAGGAATGTAACAGGTGATTTTTTCAAAGGTTTTATTAATCATATATATATATATATATATATATATACAGAAAAGTATGCAATTTGATGAATTTTCACCATCTGACAAAACTGATTTTTCACATTTGTGTTGGATATATTAGAGTTCCATGAATATAGCACAAAAATTACATTTTCTTCATTCATTATAACCGTCTTACAAATAAGAGAGGAGGTATCAATTTCCAATTTACAGACGTGTATAACTTTATTCTAAAACTTACAAACAGCATTCTGGCACCATATCTCAAACACCTTGTCTACTTGTCTACTCTTCACTTGTTAACAATTCTAATTAGTCAACATGTGCAATCAACTCCAACACAAGAATTTCTAGACTGACTTGAAGATATTGTACTGCATGCAAGTTATCCTTCCCGAAGAAATATCTCAATTCTCCCCAGTACCTCCTAAGGAAACTCAACTCCCCTGGACTCAGTTCTGAGTGCTTTAGAAGTTAGAGCTCTGGCAGCACCTGAGTAGCCCCATTTATGCTCATCACACAAGCCTGCAAAACGTAGCAAGGAAATTACATCAGACTAGCAAAGAACCTTGCAACATTTCTTTTCAAAAGTGATCCTGTCTGTCAGGGCATATGAATTATTATGCTACACCCCCAATTGCTAAATCTGCCCCCTCTCATGGAAGTGCCAGCTGCTGCCTGTTCACCAGCAACAGTTCTGTCACTTTTATTTTGCATCCTAATTAAGAAGACACCGAGAGACACATGGAAGTACAAGAACCAGAAGGATTGTGCTGTCATTCTGTCCTCCAGATGTTCTAATGATGCCTTTGAATTTGGATGGAGGAGACACACAGAAAGAACTCTGGTGCCATGAAACCTTTTCGTCACTACTTGTTGAAGAAAGACAATTAACGACCCAACAGCTGCTAATGGGAACCTTTAGCCGGAAAACTTGTTAGGAAGAGCATTTACCAGCTCTCCGAGGAATTCATACTGATAAACACCTTAGTTATGCTCCTATTTTTGTTCTGAAATGCACAATTCATCCTCTCTAAATCAGTTTCCTTAAATTACTAAGAGAGCTCATTAAGATAAGAAAGATTTATCACCAGTTTAAAAAAAAAAAAAACATTTTGTGAACTCATGAAATCCTACACTAGGAATCCTTTCCCTGAAATGTTTTTAAAACATCCCAAGTATTTGACTGGTAGCTTCTGGTATATTGTACTACAGAGGAATTGCAAACATATAGTTTTGAATATTGAAGCCAGATATTAGGAACTTCCCTGTTAGATATATCACTAAATTACTTTTAAAAAAGACACTGTGCTTAGAATACTGTGACATACCTCCACACCACTATCCAGCGGCAATAAATACAAGTTCTTGCTTTGGATACATGTGACTTATGGGAGGGGGAGTGGTAGGCAGGGGAAGGACAGAGAGAGTGCAAGAGAAATTCTTAAATTATCATTTTGGCAGTGGCCTTGACTTCGAGGTGGCCAAACTTTATTATAACTATAGGGTACAATTGTTCTTATTTGCTCCAAAGTGTGGGGTGAAATTGACAGGTAAGCTTCTCTTAAGGAAGGTGATCGTGAGCAAATTTCAGTCAGTATTGATCTCATTCACTGAAAGGAAAGACTAATAAATAACATGGTCTTTTAAATAGAAACTCTGATAACTGTCCAATTTAATTATTCTACAACCTCTTTCCTCACCCCCAATGAACAATGAACAACTCTTATTAATTTTCATAAATACAGTACTATGCAATCAGGAAATAATTAATTTGGAGCTCTTCATCAGTAATGGGATGAAGTTCCTTAATGAACAGCCTCCCTTTAACTCAATGATAAGACCATTATTCCTGAAATATTTATTGGTATAAAACTACATTGGGGACAGAAAAAAGAAGCAATTTTTTTAAGAACCAGGTCAAATCTTGAATAAGGTACACCTGGTTGCTTGTCCTTTATAGCACTGAAGGACTGAAATTCTAAAGAGTACTAGAACTTTAAAAAATATATCTAAATGTTATTTTTGTTAAAAACCATAGTCACATTTCTATGTATTTTCTCTGTTATAGCACTATATTAAGTTACACAGACTTATACAAGTATAAAAAAAGACTTTTCCCTCAAGAAAACCAGCATCTAAGTCATATTTTCTCAACAGAGCTTTATCAACGTTTTGGGATGTATAATTTTTTTGTTGTGAAGGCTGTCCTGTGCTTTGTGGAATATTTAATGGCATCCCTAGCCTCTACTCAATCTAATAGCACCACCTTTTGCCCTGGTTATAACAGCCAAAAAATTTTCAGACATTCAGGATATACAGACAAATATCTCCTGAAAATAAAATCACCTCTAGCTGGGAACTAATTGGATCTAAAGCTCAAAAACCTTTAAGTATATACTTTTCATAAGAAGGATACAATGATAGATTGAATAATAGCTAACCATCAAGAGAGATATCTAAATAGCTAGATAGCTGGATGATCTAGTGGTTATGAGAGAGTTAGATTAGGTTTATATCCTGGCTCTACATTTCACTATCATGGGCAAGCTATCTGATTCTTCTAAGCCTCAGTCTCTCCTCTGCAAAATAGGGATAATAATAGAATTTATGCATAGTCGGGGCGCCTGAGTGGCTCAGTCGGTTGGGCGTCCGACTTCAGCTCAGGTCATGATCTCGCGGTTCATGGGTTCGAGCCCCGCGTCGGACTTTGTGCTGACAGCTAGCTCAGAGCCTGGAGCCTGTTTCAGATTCTGTATCTCCCTCTCTCTCTGGTCCTCCCGAGCCCTCCCCTGTGCATTCTCTCTCTCTCTCTCACATAAGTAAATAAAAAATTAAAAAAAAAGAATTTACACATAGGACTGTCTTGAGGATTGAACAAAATAAAGCACAGAAAGACCTGGAATGATGTGGATCAACTACCATTACCACAGGTGGCCTTCAAAGTTTCTTGGATAGACGAGGCCTATAAACACGTATCTACCATTCATAAAGATAGACATTAACAAGTGCAAAATAGATTTGAATGAGTATTTTAGTGCTAATGGAAATGTAAGCTTTGATTATGCATTGGTAGAATTCTATTCACATTTTAAATATGTTTTATAACAAATACATGTTTAATCTCATGAGTGTTTCCTTTAGAAGAAAAGGACAATATACTGACCCAGGAATAATTCATCCAGAATGATCAAAATGGAGACATATCCTAGAAAAGTTATTGAATTTCCAATATAAGTCCAAAATTTTGGGAAGAGCCAGGGAAAAGTGTCAAGCAATAGATATGAAGGGAGAAAAAAAAAAAAAGACTGATCTAGATTTCTCCATTGAATCCAATGCCAAAAACCAGTAAATCAATACCTATAAAATTACCAAGAAAGATTGTGAGTTGTGGAATTTATATCCAGTCAGGCTATTCTTCAAGTTTTATAAAAGCTTCAGTCAAACCACTTAAAATATGTAAAATTTCAGGGAATATTGCCATAATTCTTCCTTAAGAAAACTATTGGATGACAAGTTTCATCCAACCAAAATATAGCTTGGGAAAGTAAATAAGAGAATGATGATAAACAATGAAATTATTTCATTATAAATCAACGAAAGAATATTTTAACATGACACAACTATCTAAAATTGTTAAAGGATTGTGAAAGAAGGTGGTAAGTTTTCTGACTGCCTCATCTCTAATACCTGGAAATCAAAGGCTCTCAAAAGTAACAGAGCCAAATAATATAAAATTAAACATACTTAGCCGTTCAAAGGGAAACACTAAAAAAGCTAGTAGTATTGATTGAAATAAGTTAATAAATTATAAGAAGGGGAAGGAAGAGGGAACATGCACATTTCAGTATTGCATATAGTAGAAAACTAACAAGTACAGTCTAGAAACATGGAGGAACTAAAGGTACTACATAAAACTATAATTAAAAGGTAACTAAAACAAAAATGCAAACTTCTTAATATAAAAAAACTACACAGAGGTGAATTAACTGAAAACAGGCCACAAAGTAAAAGACTCTTCAAAGTAGAAAAGTTAGCATTAGCTAAATTGACAGAATCCAGAGCAAATACACAGGCCATATCAATAAAACTAAATGGCCTACACTAACTGAAAGACAAAACCTGAATCACAAATCAAAACCAAATTCTATATAGATGAAAACTAAAAGTGATTCAGAAAGTAAAAATAAGAAAATAGATAGCAATTAAAAAATATTTTTAATGTTTTTATTTTATTTTTGAGGGAGACAGAGAGAAGAGACAAAGCACAAGTGGGGGAGGGGCAGAGAGAGAGAGGGAGACAGAATCTCAAGCAGGCTCCAGGCTCTGAACTGTCAGCACAAAGCCTGATGTGGGTCTCAAACTCACAAACTAAGAGCATGACCTGACCCGAAGTTGGACATTTAACCAACTGAGCCACCCAGACGCTCCAAGATAGACAGGATTTAACAAGCAAAAGCACATAAAAAAGCAGGGCTTACAATTTTAGCTGTCAGAGTGGAATCCAGAGCAAAAAGCATTAAACAAGACAAAGAAATCTACTTGTAATGACACTGTGTAAAATCTACAATAAAAATACAGCTGCTACAAATATTTCTGCACCAAATAACAGCAGTATCATAGAGACAAAATTATAGGAAATTCAAAGAAAAATACCAAAAAATACATTAGTAGTAAGAGATTTGAAGTCCTCTCTTTTTGTTGACAAATTGTGTAGAGGAAATATAAGTAAAATTATAGAAGAACAAAATAAAGATTAACAACAGAGATCTAAGTGATGAATATAAAGTTGTGCACCCTGGAAAACTGAGACTATATCTTCATTTCACATAAACATAAACGTTCACAAACATCTAACAACATATTAGACCCCAAAGATAACATTGTAAGTTGGGAAAAGTAGAAATTGCAATTCCATCTAGAAATAGCAAAACTCTCCCTTAAACCACCCTTGAGTAAAATAGTAACTAAAGGGGGTCCTGGATGGCTCAGTCAGTTGATTGTCCAACTGTTGATTTTGGCTCAAGTAATGATCCCAGGGTCGTGGGATCAAGCCCCATATCGGTTCTGTGTGAAGCCTGCTTAAGATTCTCTCTCTCTTTCTCTCTCTGCCACCCTTCCCGTCCATGTTCTCTCTCTCTTTCTAAGAAGAAAAAAAAAGAAAGAAAAAAGTAACTAAAATGCAAAATTCCAAATTTCTGGAAAATAATATTTTAGGACACTACAACATAGAATGAATAAGATATAGCTAACACAGTGGTAAGAGAAAAACTGATAGCCTTAAATGTGTATTTGAATAATAAAGAAAAAAACAAAAGGCACAAGCACCCAACATTAAAAGTTATAAAGAGATCAGCAAAATTGATGGAAGGAAAACATATAAAAGGAATTGATGAAGACAATACAATAGTAATTAATATGTTAAAATATACATAGTAGAACTTATAAATAGATACAAAAACTGTTTTTATGAAGGAAGAGGAATGTGAATAATTAGCATTATCAAGAAAAAAAACAAAGAAGAAAAATTGCATAAACAAAAAAAGATGTTAAAATGGAAATGGAAACAGAAGAATTTAAAGAACCATGAGATTTATATTCTTTTCTTTAATTTTCTTTTACTTTTTAAATTTACAGCCAAGGTAGTTAGCATACAGTGCAATAGTGATTTCAGGAGTAGAATCCAGTGGTTCATTCCCTACATACAACACCCAGGGCTCATCCCTACAAGTGTCCTCTTTAATGCCCTTTGCCTATTTAGTCCATTCCCCTTCCAGCAACCCTCAATTTGTTCTCTATATTTAAGAGTCTCTTATGGTTTGTCCCCCTCCCTCTTTTTATATTATTTTTGCTTCCCTTCCATTATGTCCATCTGGTTTGAATCTTAAATTTCACCAATGAGAGAAGTCATATGATATTTGTCTTTCTCTGACTGACTAATTTCACTTAGCATAATACACTGCAGTTCCATCCATGTTGTTGCAAATGGCAAGATTTCATTCTTTTTGATTGCTGAGTAATACTCCAGTGTATATATATCCACCACATCTTCTTTATCCATTCATCCATCGATGGACATTTGGGCTCTTTCCATACTTTGGCTATTGTCAATAGTGTTGCTATAAACAATGGGTGCATGTGCCCCTTTGAAATAGCATACCTGCATTCTTTGGATAAATACCTAGTAGTGCAATTGCTAGGTCATGGGGTAGTTCTAGTTTTAACTTTTTGAGGAACCTCCATACTGTTTTCCAGAGTGGCTGCACCAGCTTGCATTCCCACTAGCAGTACAAAAAGGTTCTTTTTCTTTGCATCCTTGCCAACACCTGTCATTATCTAAATTGTTAATTTTAGACATTCTGAATGGTGTGAGATGGTAACAAGATTCATTTTCATAGAATTTGGTGAATTCTATGGAGATCAATTTTAAAACGTGTTATGAAATAGATAACTTCCTAGAAAATGCTATTTACCAAAACCGACAAAGGAAATGAAAAATCTAAAGTAAACTAATTCCCTTAAAAAAAGAGAGAAATTGGGGCACCCGGGTGGCTCGGTCAGTTAAGCATCCAACTTCAGCTCTGTCATGATCTCATTTTTTTTTTTTTTTTTTTAGTTTGAGCCTAGTATCAGGCTCTGCTAACAGTGTGAGTCTAGTTCAGATTCTCTGTGCCTCTCTCTGTCTGCCCCTCCCCTATTCTCTCTCTCTCAAAAATAAACTTAAAAAAAAAAAAAAGAAATATGTCAAAGAGTTTCAAAAGGCAAAAGTACTAAGTCTACTATATTCACAAGATAATTCCAACAAACCTTTAAAAGTAGTTAAATCCAAGCTATTTAAAGTGTTTGGATTATAGGTATTGATGGCAATTTTAAAATTTTTATAAAGTATAACATTGATAGCCACATCTGACAAAACAGCACAAAAAATAACATTACAAACAAATCTTATATATATATTAGTCCTAAAAAACTTGCAAACAAAATCTAGCAACATACTACAAGAATAATACAATGCAATGATATGAAATTTATTGTGGAGATGTATATGGAAAAAAATTCAACAATCATTTGGTAAGTATAATATTCAATAAAATAGAAAAATATGGGTATCATCTTACCATGGTCCCCAAACCAAACTTAATAAGGAAACACTAGAGGCATTATTACAAAAGTCAGGAACAAAAAATGATGCCTGCTATAATTTTTATTACTTAACATTTAACTAATATTACTAGCCAATAGAATTTGCCAAGAATAAACAATTAGAGGTGTAAAATACTGGAAAGGAGGAGGATGTGGTTTTTTTAGGCAGATGATATGACTGTATTTCTATAGAACATTCAAACTAACTGCAAACAATAAGAGAATTCAGCAGGGTAAAATAAAACAATAAAATATAATAGTAATCAATAGCTTTGTATATTCAAAACTAACAGAAGATAGAATAAATGACCCCATATATCACATCACCAACGAATAAAATTATCAAGAAATGTATAAGAACATTATGAAGAAATGCTTAAAATGTCACTCAATATAACAAAAAATGGCATGATCAAATAGAGAGACACACCATTTTATTAGACAGGGTGACCCAATATTACAAGGTGGTTAATACCCCCTAAATTAATCAAATATTTAATAATATCTCAATAAGTATACCAATTTATGTCTTAACTAAATAAGTGAATGTTAAAGTCCATGTGAAAAAAATAATATGCAAAAAACTCTGGCAATGGAGAGCAATAAGAAGAGCTAGTATCACTACATGTTTATAAAAGTATGAAGTATCAGTAATTAAAACAATGCTCTGGTATATGATCAGATGGAGCAATCAGTTCAGAAATAGTCCCAAATTCATTAGGTGATTTAGGATGTCACAAAGGTGACATTGCAATAAATGAGGGAAACGGAAAAGGGTGCTGGGAAAAATGCATAGCCCTATGGGGAAAATATCCACACCTTGAACCAGGATCATTTCTAGATGGATTAAAATGTTAAAAGTAAAAAATTAAACATAAAAATACGAGGTGAGATATCATAGGGGAAAATATTTTTATATAACTCATGATTTTCTAAGTTTGACGCAAAATCCAGAGGTCACGAAATAAAAGACTGATCATTTAAAATACACAAAACATGGGGCACCTGTATGGCTCAGTTGGTTAAGTGTCCAACTTCAGCTCAGGTCATGGTCACATGGTTTGCGAGTTTGAGCCCCGTGTGGGGCTTTGTGCTGACAGCTCAGTGCCTGGAGCCTGCTTCTGATTCTGTGTCTCCCTCTCTCTCTGCCCCTCCCTCCGCTCATGCTCTGTCTCTCTCTCTCTTAAAAATAAATAAGATAAAAAATTAAATAAAAATAAAATAAAATATGCAAAACACAAATTTCTACATGGCAAAGGAAAAATACAAAGAAAAAAAGGTAAAACAAAACAAAACCACAACATATTTACACACATATCCCAATAGCTAACATTGCTAAATTAAAAGGAGCCCCTACAACTTGATATGTGAAAGGCCAATAACTGAATTTTAAAAGGCTATGAGGAGTTCTCAGAGGAGAAAGTAAAAATGGCCCCTGAACGTATGAAAAGATGCTAAACCTCACTCTAAATATTAAAAAATGCTAGGGCGCCTGCGTGGCTCAGTTGGTTAAGTGTCCAACTTCAGCTCAGGTCATGATCTCACAGTGCATCGGACTCTGTGCTGATAGCTCAGAGCCTGGAACCTGCTTCAGATTCTGTGTCTCCTTTTCTCTCTACCCCTCTCTCCCATCTCTCTCTCTAAAATAAAATAAACTTTAAAAAACATTCATTAAAAATGTTAAATAAAACAACACTGAGAAGATACTTTTCACTTGTATTGGCAAAGATCCAAGAGTGAGATAGCTCACTAGGCTGGCAAGGGGGAGGGAGAAGGCATTCTCATGCATTGCTGCTGGGAGGCCAAATTCACTCAACCACTATGGAGGACTATTTAACAATATCATAATTATAACAGTCCTTACCCTCCAACCCAGCAACTTTACTTCCAGAAATATATTTTACAGAAAGATGTATTACTCGCATATCTGATGTGGTACTTGTACAAAGGTGCTCATAGTCACACAAAACTTAGCAAACATTTGCAAACAACCAAAATGGACATTAGCAGATATACAGTTAAACAAATTTTGGTAAATTCATACAATAAAATGAGAAAGAACAATAATGTACTGAAATGGAATGAGCTCCAAGATATAATGATAAGAACAGGAAGGAAAGAAAGAAGGGAGGGGACGGAGGGAGGGAGGAAGAAAAAAGTGGCATAGAACAGGGGTATAAAGTCAGGGTTCAATATTTGGGAATGGACTCACATATTTGTTTATATTCACGGGTCCATAAACTATCTCTGGTAGATACATAAGAAGTTGGTTCCAGTTTCTCAGTTGGGGACAGTGGTGGAAAAGAGATTTGCCTTTCCCTATACAACCAAAAGATGTCTTTTGAATTTTTTTTAAACATCCATTTTTGAGTCTATAGGTTGGATTTGGCTTGTAGATTGCCAGTTTAAAATATCTTCATAATCATTAAGCTGAAAGTGATCATTTTTATCATAAAATTACTTTGTCCAAATTGATCTGTCTGAATGTATTATAATATTGGAATTAAGCAAATGGACTTTATCCCAATATAACAATTATTATGATAGAAGTACCATAACTCCCAATGCCCCAAAGTCCAAGTTTATTACAAAAATAAAGATTTCACTATGTCTGAGATAGGATTATTCTATTGCAGACATTATCATATATGGTTTTGCCTGACAACCTTTCTATCTCTGATATGATAACTCTATAGTATAGGGTGATTCATTTAGACTGAAAAAAAATTCATCTGTCTTGTTAGAAATTCAAGGAAGAGAAAAAGGAAAAAGAATAGGAGTTTGTTTTGCTCTGTTCATTTCTCAAGAGAAACATAAGCTACATTTGCTCATATTTGAGGATGAGTTTAAAAACATAGAGGCTAATAAATAGAAAGTAATCATATAAAAAGAGAAAGAAACTCACCATATCTGACAGTATAAACTCAGAAGAAAATTTTTCCTTTTTTATCAGAAGGGTTAAGAAACAAAATCACCCTGAGTTAACTCCAAATTACTCTATACATTCAAATATCTTTTGTCAGTCCCTGAACGGTGCGAATTTCTCAGATTTTAAGGCTTTTTGACCTTTTTGTAATGTTTATATTGTCAGCCCACAATTTCTTGTACACATCTGACTCCCAATTAAGTCCGTAATGGATTCTGACCAACCTGATACTTCCTATTTTGAGTAATATTTAGTGCCGTGTCTAAGGAACCTACTGCAAATGATATCTACACAATGATTGCTTTTTCAAGTTTTTCTTCCCAAAAGACCACTTCAGCTTCTCACCATATAAACTGAAATTACCCACAGTCTTTATTGGAATGTTTATCCATATACTCTGGGCTATTATTTCATACAAAAGTTTTTTGGTGAAACAAGAAGTATGTTCTCTTGAACCTTGCCCTTTAATTAGAGTAAGCTCCTTGGGGACTGATGCTCTGACTTCAGAGCAGGTAATAGAATGGATCTAGGAAACAGTGCTAAAATTAAACATTCCTTCCAAATGTTTCAGGCAATCCTAAACCGTGAAATGCCTGCTAACCCCCTGAGAAGATCAATAGAGCGACCACTGGACACATAAAGCAGAACCGCCCACTGCAAAGTCCACTTAATGAAAATCCACAATGGGCGATAGGTCTGCAATACAAGCACATTCTTACAGAAGAATAGATTCGCTTCTGACTCCAGTGAATGGTCCAATGAGCAATTAGGCCTGCAAAAACTAACACCTCCCAGGCCCAAACTGATTAGATGGCCTCACATAAATAAGATTAGATTATTTTGAACTTCTTGCCTTGAGGAATCACTAGAGCACTGGTATTAAACACAAGTATTCTGGGGTCATCTTGAGCAAGAAGGTTTTTTCATTAAGAAATTCAACTCCAATCAGCAAACATTTAGATTGGCTATTGTAGAAAAAGCACTTTATATTTTACCAACCAGCAAATTTATCCATGTCTTTTGGTTTGCTTCATTAAATTTAATGCACAGGTATTGTACGTTATTTTTAAGAGGAAAGACATGCTGAAGTGCTACCGGCTCTTCCTAATAAATCCATCAATACATTGGGGTATGCTGTATCTACTCTGCAATTCTATACTACGTTAGAATCTCTCAACAGCAAGTTATTTATCTTACTAACCATCTATCAAAATAAATATCTCCTAAGGTACAGTATTATTAAATATTTTTCACAGCTGAAATTCTCCAGCCCTTTTAGGCAGAATTAATAGCTTTTGTTCATAAATATATCATGACGCTTCTCATATTTTTAACAGGTGCTGTGGTTGATGGATCTTTTATTACTACCAGATTGGGACTCCCCCCCGTGCAGGTGGACAACAGGTCTTATTCATCTCTGAATAAGTCCCAATAACTTGCACAGAGCCTCCCAGAGTATGGATGAATAAGTAATGAAATCTTATAGCCAGAGATTTCCAGTCCTGCTGGCTAATCCTCATAGCAATGCTGGGATGGGGGTGGCAGGGGAGAGAGGGGTTGGAGAGTTGAAGCACTAAGACTATTTCCCCTGAGTTCCTCTCAACTCCATAGCCCTCATTCTCCTTCTCCCTTCAATTCCATTGCTATTATGACTCCTAGATTCACATATATGTTTCTTCTGAATGTGGCAGTTGCTGCACAGAATGGCAATTTAGACACATAACAGTTCAGCATAGGGACAGACAGCCGATGGAACTGAAATGACAACACAGCCCCTAAAGTTCCTGGTGGAGACACATTGTCACACTGCCCACTGCATCGCCCTCTCTCATGTGTCTCCCCCAGAGCCTCTCCTCTCTCCCTCACTCTGTTTCTTCTCTGCTGCTCTCTTCTCTCTCTCTCTCTCTCTCTCTTCTCTTCCCTGCTCCATTATTCTGATTTCCCTGCTTGTGCCCAGGATAGCCTATGGGCCAAAAACATTGCTGGATAGGGATAGGATATGTCCAGCAGAGTGTTACCATTCATCTTTTATTTGCCCAGGACAAAACTTATTAGTTGATTCGTAAGACTCTTCCCTGCAACCTCAAAATTCTAAACCAGGGCTAGAGACAGCCACCAGCAATTAATATGAGTGGGCATGGAAGATAAAGTCTGTTAGTCTCTAGGGAATTTTTATCTTTATGGCAATAGAAAGTATTAGTTTATATAAGTTTCAGTACTGACCTGACTCTCTCTCTCTCTCTCTCTCTCCTTTATATATATAAAGGATTATATATATAATCCTTTTCTTTTCCTTAACCCCCACACCCAACTCAATTCTGATTGACTGGTAGTGGTTTTTCTGGACCACTGGGCTTAAAATGATCAAGAGGTAGCATACTGGCCCAAGAAGAAAAGGTATTATAATGCATTAACAACATTTTGCTAAGTGATCAATAATCAAGAGCAGTGACATACATGCGAGTTATCTGCCCCATTTGCCTAACTCTCTCATCTGGTAAATTACTATTCCAATATTCTTGATGTAATCATCAGGGCTTGCAAAGTTTGCTTGATTCATTCAACAATTAACTGAACTTGAATGGGACGTAATTAGAATTGAGAATGAGCTGGCACTGTGCTAGACACTGGACACCTAAAGATAACTAAACACGGTCCTTAATCTCAGGCAACGGAGTCTAGCTTCTCACAATTACAATACTGTGCTTGGCTTCAGTAAAACCAGCCAGTAGGCAGTGTTGTCCATGTTTTCGCAGTTTAGGAAATGGCTTGAATAAAACCAGCCTTTTAATTGAACAAAGAAATCATAAACTTGGACCCCCAAAACCTAAACCACCAGAGGGAAGAGAAGGTGGGGATAGGTGAAACAGGTAAGGGCATTAAGAGGTACCAACTTCCAGCTATTAAATAAATAAATCATGGGGTTGAAAGTGCAGCTTAGGGAATATAGTCAATAATACTTTAATAACTTTGTATGGTAGCATGGTAATTACAATTATAGTGAGCATCTAGTAATGTGTTTACTTGTTGAATCAGTATGTTGTACACCTAAAACTATTATAATATTGTATGTCCACTAATCTTCAATTAAAAATTAAATAAAATGTAATTGAAAGGAAAACCCCATTTATGATAAACTTCCACAATGTAAAATGGGTGGAAAGAAGTCCAGTAAGTAGACCTATACGAAAAATAAAATACCAAAAAGATGATGAAAGTTTTAAAAAGCCCATGACAGTCAAAAGTATTCCAATGGGTCTCCCCAGATTTTCTGTGAAAGGGGCTAGAGGCACCTGGGTGGCTCAGTAGGTTGAGCTTCTGACTTTGACTGGGGTTATGACCTCACAGTTCATGGGACTGAGCCCCAAGTCGGGTTCTGTGCTGACAGCTCTGTCTTCCTCTCTCTTTCCCCCTCACTCATGGTCTGTCTCTGTCTCTCTCTCTCTCTCTCTCAAAAATAAATAAACATTTAAAAAATGTTAAAGAAAGGGGCTTAGGGTCCATGATGTAAGTTCAAATAAATAAACATTGAGTGTTGCCACTCCAAAGAGTCTGAGAATCTGTAGACTGTTCCACTTACTCAGTACATGATACTGGTAGCAACAGCTGAAATGAGGACAAGCCTAGATGAATAACAGACTGAAGCAACATGGTTCTGTACAGACCTGAGTATACGTCATGCAAGCAACTGACTGCCTTTCCATAATAATCAGTTCAGGGTGAGGTATGACAAACATAGAAGCTGTCACACTGACACATCCACGCTGGGAATCCCAACTAGTTGTCGGTGCTGAAAGGGCTGTTTCCTTGAAGGCAAAGAGGACAGGGCAGAATGGAATACACACAGTCTTGGCTCTCTGAGTTGGATACATATAGCCCCTGCTCTCAGGGTCTCCTCCTCTCTCTAGCAAGCCTCACGGTGGCTTCGAATTCAGAATCCTCCTCCTGTGCTGCTGTTCTCGAGATCTCAAAGCCTTGTTTGTGATAAGATAGCTTTAGACACCTATTATATCAGCAAATTTGGGGTCTTCTTTCTTTCCTTGCCTGGGTTAGATTTGTACATCGGCTTAAGAAAACTCTCCTAGCTCTTTTTTTTTTTAACAGGATAGATGCAATATATGAAATATATGTTTTACCTAGATACATTTCAACAGAGTTGGGGATGGTGTGTTTTCCCCCACATCAGCCAAAAGAAATCCAAGAATTGGTTTGCTTCTAGCTGTGGCTCTACTCACAGGGGAGACAGGCATCCTCCCTCTCCTCCTTCCTTAGTTAAAATGAACCGGATCCACATGACAAAGGTATTTCTCAAGGTGCAGTCCTAGACCACCTGCCACAAAATCTACCTAGGAAATGCAGATTTCTGGGCTCCACATGGGAACTTTTAAGGGCCCCTAAATCTACATTTAAATTCACTAGATGATTCATAAAAGGATTGAAGTATATCAGGACCCCTACCATTTTGGGGTATTTGCTCAGTGGAAAAGGGCTTTCCCCATCTAGTTGTTAAAGGCATTTAAAATTTATCAGCAAACGTAGTCACATTGGTACAGTAGCATTAGGACAATTCAAAATTCAGATCACTGGAAACTTCCCCAAAGTTGGCAATGAGGCCCCCACCTTCAGGCCGATGGGCTTGGAATAAGCCTGTTGCCTCAGTGGCAAGGCAAAGGAAGGCCGTGAGTGTCTGCGGTGCAATATGCTAGGGCTATTTGCAGAATAGGGACAGATCTTCAACCCTCAGAGGGCCCCTGGCAGCCGGGTCCCCACCCTTCGTGGGATGGGCCCAAGCTGATGTGGCTTCTCAGAGGCGCCTCTGACCCCCAGCCTTGCTATTTATTGACGGATATTCCTGGCTCCGGAAGGGCAGCTCCCACAGTGAGTCACAGAGAGATTTTTGCCTTCATTTCTGGCCGGTGCTGCTCACAGCCAAGCACCCATAAATCTTCCTGCCCCCATCAATCAATAGCAGACACAACAAAACACGAACCAGGCAAGTTTAAAGTTCAGTGTGGCCGCTGAAGGAAAGCGCACTGTTCGCTCATTCCCTGGTTCCTTTCAAGAAGGAAGAGCTCAGAGATAAATACAGAAAACCATTCTCTTGCTATTTTCAAATATCTAACCTTTCACTTTGTTTAACTTCAATAATTGCCTGAGTGGTGACTACTTTTAAAACCTGCGTGGCTCAGTCGGTTAAGCGTCCGACTTCGGCTCAGGTCATGATCTCACGGTTCATGGGTTTGAGCCCTGCGTCAGGCTCTGTGCTGACAGCTAAAAGCTCAGAGCCCGGAGCCTGCTTCGGATTCTGTGTCTCCCTCTCTGTCTGACTCTCCCCTGCTCACGCTGTCTCTCTCTCTCTCAAAAAGAAATAAAACATTAAAAAAAAAAAAACAGTTCCAATTAAATACTAAGTTACTACCTGATTTTATTCAGTATAGGTTTTCTTCTCCACCTCAAAAGAGCAGTTATTTTGATTCAGACATACTTATGTCACATCATATGTGATAGCACGCACAGAAAAACCCCCTGCTAATGCTAGCATAGAATGAAAATATTTGAATTTGTTCATTTCCAAAGTAAGCCTCTTGGTACTTGTACCAATCATGCTTCTAGCAAATATCCTTCAACCCATTGAAATCAGAACATGATTTTGTACAGTGCCACACATACATGAAGACACTATAGCCAATGAAATAATTTAATTATCATAGACAAAAATGACTAGAATTTAGTCTTGCACTAAAAGAAAATGGATCCTGTAGGGTGAACTAGAAATTTCCTTCCAGCACTGAAACTGTGATTTCATAATATACCCTCCCTTACCCCATCATCAGTCAAGGTTCCCACACCTGCCCACGGCTTACCACAGCAAGCACCTGTACCTCCCCACCTGCCGGAGGGAGAGCTCAGCTTATGCATTGGTAAGAGGAAAGTGCTGGGAGATAACACCTCCACACCAGCTCTCAGTCAATGACACAAAGAGGTTAGATTATCAACTAGCTTTGTGTCCCCAAGTGGGACAGCTCTAAGGTGTGCAATACACCATATCCCAAATGTGGGAAACTGCCTGCCAACACACCCTGGGTTGGCCTCCCTGTCCTGCCTCGCCACTTGCTGCTGGCACTCCAGTCTGTCTCAGGATGTCCTGCGGGGCTTACACCCAAGTCCTGCAACCATGGCCATTTGGTTTTGGACTGTAAAAAGACAAATATATTGGATTAAGTCATGGAAACCTTGAGGAAGAAGTAAATGGTTCTGTCTCAAACAGTGTGAGAGGTATTCATTTGGTTGTTACAAGTGCCAAGTTTTCAGATTCTTTGTCTCGATTCACACTAGAGAGTTAATAATAATCGAATAAGAATACATATCAATCAGGTTCAAAACTGATCTAACGAGCAATTTTGAGGTAAAACTAAAAAAGTAACCATATTTTCTCAACAACTAAAAGTAGCGTTTGAGATACTTGCCATCTGAGAGCAAACTGTAAGAAATCTGCAGGTCTCTTACTCGGTCTAAATAAGCCTGGTCTAAATAATCTCTTATTCAGTCTAATAAGCTCCATTTGTTCACCATATTTCAGCTTTACTTTAACCAAGACCCTTTTACGCCTACATTTCATTAAATTTGTATTGAAGTAACACTAGAAATACTTGCTTTAAAACTTTGTTTTTTTACTTTTTGTTCTTACTAAACTGCTATCTGGTAACACTTTAGTTTCTATAACAACATACAAAATATTAAATAGGTTTTGCTGAGAATTTACAAGTTTTCAAAACAAAGGCTTTTCTCTCTTCCATTGTTATATTGATGGATATGTAAAGACATGAAAAGATGACTTACAATTTGAGCCTTTGCTCTACTGAGTCTGAGGTCACTTAAAATGAATTTAGGATGAAAAATGTAGTAATATGGTATAGTGGTACAGCTTTCTGCCCAAGGAAAGATATTACATATCTTAAAAATAGTTATTCCTGCAGCCACACTGACAGAAAAAAAAATCAATGTTTTTCAGGACAAACCAAGACAATAAGATTGCAAGTGAGCAAGTGAATTGCCTGAGATCACTCAGTAAGTCAAAGGTATGAGTGGAAATTGGCTGCAGGACCCTAATTCTAGATCATGCTATACTAGTAATCTCATGCCAGGCTGAGGTAGATTTACCCTAAATTCCATGAAGCCTTACTACATATGCATACAATATTTCCAGAGCCCTGGGTGGCCCTAGCACATGATCTCACATGGTCTTATGGTTTTGTGAAATTTGTAAAAGTGCAGTTATTTTAACTATAATTAATTAAAATCTATCCCCTAAAGAGGACCTCTCCAAATTTTATAAGCTTCAGATTCTACAAAATCTGAAGCCTTTCTTCTGCTGGGTCTGCATGAACATTCCCTGTATTTCTCAACCAAACATTTATCCTTACAACTCACAGACCCACCAAGTTTTCTCTTCCCAGGGAAACTGTATTCAACATTAGCTCAGGCCTCACAGCACCTCCCTAAGTAACAACTTCATTAATCCATGGACTTCCAGAAAATATTTCACAATGACTCTGAACCTTTATGAGAAACTTAGGAAGCTTTAGTGCATCAGTGAGCAGTTAACATCTGCAGGTTCCTACTGAGATCTAAGGTGTCAGTTAGTGGTAACTAGGATTCTTTTTCTTTTTCTTTTTCTTTTTCTAACCAGGATTCTTTGCAGTGGGCTTTCATAGAGAACAAGCATATGCTGATGGTTTGAATTAAAAACATACTCTCCTGTAAGGAATGTCCACACAGCATTCTCCTTCTTTGGCCCAAATAATTCTTATTACATTTTGCCCTCCAAAAGTGATTATGGGACTCGTGGAAACACTGAATCCCAAAAGAAAATATTTCTTTATAAGAAACCATAACTCATTGAATGCCATTATTTTCTAGACTTTTTAATCATGTTACTCTTTTTATTTTGAGTTTTTGTGAGCACCTGCAGCTCATTCTTCATTCTTTACCACCAAACCCAAGCCAAAATACTAGATAAAAAGAGATGAACCCTAACATAATGGCGGGACACCCTGGTGTTACCATCCTTCTAGGCTGTAGAATAGACCTATAGAGGAGCTGGCAATTCCCCCTTCTCTACCACTCTTATTATTGTAAGTAATGTTGCCATGTGTGTCTGAATCGGTTTCATTAACAATAATAATAGGTAACATTTATTGAGTTCAGACTATGTGACAGACACTCCACTGAGCACTTGACATGCATTATCTCATTTAAGCAACCCAATCACTATAAAAGATAAATACTCTTCAATGTCCACATTTTACAGACAAGGAAACTAAAACACAGCAAGGTTAAATAACTCTCTGCTCAGAGTTCACAAGGCTAAAATCAAGGTGTTGGCAAGGCTGAGTTCTCCTTTTGAGGGTCTTGGAGGAAAATCCACTTCTAGAATCATTCTTGTTGTTGGCAGAATTCAATTAATTGCCATTGTAGGTCCAAGGTCCCTGCTCCATGCTGGCTGTTAGCTTAGGGCCTCTCTTAGATCCTAGAGGCTAAGCATATTCCTTACTACATGACCTGCTTCATCTTCAAGTTGGCAATGGCATGTTGAATACCTCTTATACTTCAGATCTCTGACATCACCATCTCTGAGCTCAAGATCTGGATTTAAAGGGTGTATGTGAATAGATCAGGCCCACCTAGCCAGTCTCCCTTACCTTAGCATCAACTGTTTCAGGGTCCTGAGTTATTCACAACATCATCTAAACAAGTGCTTTACAGAATAACTGCAAAGGGTATTTTATACACCAAAGGCTAGAAATTTTCAGAACCACCTTAAAATTCTACCTACCACAGGCATACAGCTCAGGTTAGGCCAGTCAGAAACCTCTAAACAAGGAAGCATCTCTCTTCTCTGGGCTCACTGTGTATACAATACATACCTTGAGCTGCAAAACAGAGAGAGTGCGACTGCAAATGAAGCCAAACTAGAGGAAAGAAAAGCTGAAAGGTAGAGGTCACTGATAACATTATTTGAATATCTGGATATAGATATCTGCCAACTAGTATTGGCATCTGTTACTTGCAACCAAAGACTTCTGATCAACACAACTAAATCTTTCTTACTCCAAAGCACAAGCTCTTAACTATGAAATTTTGTATTTTCCTTTTATGTTAATAGAGGCACAATATAAAAAGATGTAAACTGTGACATCAACAACAAAGCATGTGTCCGGGGGAGAGGTAAAAATGTAGAGTTTTTGTATGTGGTTGAGATTAGGTTTACATTAGTTTAAAATGGACTGTTAAAACTATAAGATGTTTTATGGAAGTCTCATGGTAATTACAAAGAAAACATCTATAGAAGCCATGCAAAAGATAAAGGAATCAAATAACATCACTACAAAAATTAACAAAACACAAAGGAAGATGGCAAGAGAGGAAAAGAGAAACAAAAGAACTGTAAGAATTAATATTATATATATTATAATATAATATTATATAATATATTATAATATATTATATAATTCTATATATAAATAAAAATTAATATTTATTTTAAATATTAATTGATTAAACTCCCCACTGAAAAGATATAGAATAGCTGAAATGGATAAAATATAAGACTCAACTATATGCTAAATAAGAGACTCACTTTAAGAGTACCTGGGTGGCTCAGTCCATTAAGCTTCCTACTCTTGATTTTGGCTCAGGTCATGATCTCATGGTTTGTGGGATCAAGCCCCTCATTGGGCTCTGCAATTACAGTGTGGTGTCTGCTTGGGATTCTATCACTCCTTCTCTCCCCACTTATTCCTCATCCCACAGAGTGTGCATTGAGAGAGAGAGAGACTAAATTTAGATTTAAAGACAAACATTGGCTGAAAAAAAAGGGATAGAAAAAACTCTTCCATACAAATGGTAAACAAAAGAGAGCAGGCATGGCTGTATTTATAAACAGACAAAATATACTTTAAATCAAAAATGGTCACAAGAGATAAAGAAGAACATTCTATAATGACACAAGGATCAATTTGCCAGGAAGATATAATAATTTTATACACACTTAACATCAGAACATTCAAATATACAAAGCAAACAGTAATAGAAATGAAGAGAGAAACAGGGATACAGTAATAGTAGGAGACTATAATACCCCACTTTCAGCAATGGATAAAACATTCAGAAAGAATATCAGTAAGGAAACAATCCTGAACAACACTACACACCAAATGGACCTAACAGACATATACAGAATATTCTACCCAATGGCAGAATAATACATATTTTTCTCAAGCGCACACAGAAAACATTCTTCAGGATCAATCCCAGATTAGGCTACAGAATAAGACTAAACAAATTTAAGGTTGAAATCATATCACATATCTTTTCTGACCACAATGGTATGAAGCTAAAGTCAGAAGGATAATTGACAAATTCAGAAATATGTGGATATTATATCCTGGAAAAAGAGGGGTGAGTACAAATCAAAGGAGAAATCAGAAAGTATCTTGAGACAAATAAAAATGAAAGCTCAACATATCAAAACTTAAGGGATACAACAAAAGCAGTACCAAAAGGAAAGTTTATAGCAATAAATGTCTATACTTAAAAAGGAGAAAAATTTTCAAATAAACAACCTAACTTTATACCTTAAGGAACTAGAAAAAGGAAAATAAACTACCCCAAAGTTAGCAGAAGGAAGTAAATGATAAAGATTATAGTAGACATAAAATAGAGACTAGAAAAATAATAGAAAAAAATCAGTAAAATTAAGAGCTGGCATCTTCAAAGGGTGAACGAGATATACAAACCCTTAGCTAAACTAAGAAAAAAAAAAGAATCAAATAAATAAAATAAGAAAGGAAGAAGGAGTCATTACTAATGTCAGAGACATACAAAGGATCAGAGAAAAATGTTAGAATAATTATATGCCAACAAAATGGATAATCTAGAAGAGGATAAATTCTTGGAAACATATGACGTACCAAGACTGAATCATGAAGAAATAGAAAATGTGAACAGGCCAATTACTAGTAAAGAGATGGAATCAATAAAAAAAATATTTCCAACAAGAAAAGCCCAAGACCACATAGCTACACAGGTAAATCTACCAAACAGTAAAAGATAATTAACACCAGCCATTTTCAAACCCTTTCAAAATATTGAAGAATAGGGAATATTCTAAACTCACTTTACAAGGCCTGCATTATCCACATACCAAAGCTATATCAGGATGTCACAAGCAAAGAAAAATTCAGTGCAGTATCCCTAATGAACATATATGTAAAAATCCCCAACAAAATGCTAGTAAACCAAATCAACAACATATTAAAAGTATCATACACCACAATCAAGTGAGATTTATGCTTGGGGTGCAAGGATAGTTCAACATATGCAGAGTAATTAGTGTAATATACTATATTAATGAAATGAAGGATAAAACTTATATTATTATCTCAAAAGATACAGAAAGAGCAGCCAACTAAATTCAATGTTTATTCATGATCAAAACTCAACAAATAAGGTACAGAAGGAATGTACTTCAATGTAATAAAGACTATATATGGCCAAGCTCACAGCCAACATTGTATTTAACAGTAAAAATCTGAAAGCCATTCACCTAAGATCAGGAACAATATAAGGATGCCCTATCTTTCCAATTATAGCATTGGAAGTCCTGGCCAGAGCAATTAGGTAAGAAAAATAGGTAAAAGTTATCCAAAATGGAAAGGAAGAAGTGAAATTATTTCTGTTTATAGATAATATGATCTTATATGCAAAAAACCTGCAAGTTTCCAACACACACACAAAAATTCTTAGAAATAAGAGATGAATTCAGTAAAGTTGCAGGTTACAAATCAACATACAAAAATCAGTTGTGTTTCTAAACACTAACAACAAAGGAACTTTGTAAAACAATCCCATTTACAATCACATCAAAAAGAATAAAATACTTAGAAATAACAACCAAGAGTATGAAAGGCTTGTACACTAAATACAACACTGATGAAAGAAATTAAAGAGGACACAAATAAATGAAAAGATATCTGTGTTCATAGAAGACTTAATATTGTAAAATGTCCATGTTACCCAAAAAAGTCTACATTTTCAATGCTGTCTGCATCAAAATCCCAAAGATACTTTTTAAGTTTTAAGTTCCAGTTAGTTAACATACAGTGTAATATTAGTTTCGGTTATACAATATAGTAATTCAACACTTCCATACAACACCTGGGGCTCATCACAAGAGCACTTCTTAATCCCTATCACCTATTTAATCCATCCCCTTACCCACTCTGGTAACCATCAGTTTGTTCTCTATAGTTAAGAGTCTCTTTCTTGGTTTTCCTCTCTCTCTCTCTCTCCCTTTGCTCATTTTTTTTTTTTATTTCTAGGAGAGAGAGAGAAAGAGACAGCATAAGCAGGGGAGGGTCAGAGAGAGAGGGAGACACAGACTCTGAAATAGGCTCCAGGCTCTGAGCTGGCAGTCAGCACAGAGCCCGACGCGGGGCTTGAACCCACGAACCGCGAGATCATGACCTAAGCGAAAGTCGGACGCTTAACCGACTAAGCCACCCAGGCGCCCCAACTCATTTTTTCTTAAATGCCACATAAGTGAAATCATATGGTATTTGTCTTTCTCCTGCTGAACAAAGGTGCTTCTAAAAGAAAAAAGAAATCTGAGTTTTATTCCAAACCACAGAAGTCCCAAGCCAAAGTCATCTTGAGAAAGAGGAACAAAACTAGGGGCATCACACAGGCATCAGATGTACTGATTTTAAAATATATTACAAACCAACAGTACTTAAAACAGTATAGTATAAAGGCAGACATATAGACCAGAGAAAAAAAATAGAAAATCCAGAAATAAACCAATGCATAAATGGGCTACTGATTTTTCATAAGACTGCCAAGAATACATGATGGAGAAAGGATAGTATCCCTTCCTTGGTGTTGGGAAAACTAGAAACACACATGCAATAGGATGAATGAGATTCTTAACTTACATCATACATAGAGATCAACTTATAAAGGATTGAAGACGAACATAACACCTGAAGCTGTAAAACTTCGAGAAGAAAACACAGGGAGAAAAGTTCTTGACATTGGTCTCTATAGTTGGCATTTTGGCAATGGCATTTTGGTTATGACACCAAAATCACAGGCAACAAAGACAAAAATAGACAAGTGGAACTACATCAAACTAAATAGCTTCTGCACAGAAAAGGAAACAGCAGAGTGAAAAACTCAATTTACAGAATGTAAAAAAAATTTTGCAACCATATATCTGACAAGATGTTAATATTAAAATATATAAGAAGTGCCTAAAACTCAATAACAAAATCACAAATAACCTGATTTTAAAATGGCAGTAGGTCTGAACAGACATTCCTCCAAAGAAGACATACAAATGGCCAACAGATAAGTTAAAAGATGCCCAACATGCTAATCATTGGGAAATGTAATTCAAAACCACAATGAACTGTCCCTCACACCTGTTAGGGTAATTATTATCAAAGAGACAGGAGATAATAATTATTGGTAATGATATGGAGAAATTAGAACACTTGATGGTTCTAATTCATTGGTGGGAATGTAAAATGGTGCAGCTTCTATGAAAAATAGTATGGAGATTCCTCCAAAATTTAATAATAGAACTACTATATGATCCAACAATACACTTTTGGGTATATACCCACTAGATTTGAAATCAGGATCTCAAAGAGATATCTGCTCTCCTATATTTATTTCAGCATTATTCACAATACCCAAGATAAGAAAACAACTCAAATGTCTATGAATAGATGCATGGATTAAGAAAAATGTGTGTACATACAATGAGATATTACTCAGCCTTTAATAAAAAGGAAATCCTGCCATATGTGACAACATGGCTGAACCCAGAGGACATTGTAAAATTAAATACTAAATAGAGAGGGGACTTGAAAATTCCCTGAGCAGACAAAAATGTTTAAGCCATATAAATGAAACTTAATTTAGCTTATTCTACAAAACAAGCTGAAACTTAATGTGGGTTGATTCTTATAAATGCCTCTAACAAGAGAAATAAGTCATTTTCCTAAAAATTGTATAAGATAATCACTTGCAACCCACTCCACGCCTTCTGGAAACCTTCACTGCAATAACAAATCATTGTAAAGGCTAAACAACTTCCTCATTTTCACTTTATAAACTGTCATGTAATGTCATGCCCAAGAGCGTCACATCAGTCTTTGAATTTAAAGGCTTCCAGTTCAAGAACTGTTCTTATATCCACAATAAACTCTTACTAAATACTATTTATTGATTCAGCGGTTTAAATATTGCTATTTTTGGATTGTTGACAACATTATGCTAAGTGAAATAAGCCAATCACAGAAAGACAAATACTGCAATATTCCACTTATATGAGATATCTAAGATAGCCAAAATAATAGCAGAGAATAGATTGACTGCCAGAGGCTGGGAGCTGGGGGATATGAGGAGTGTTGTTTAAGGGCATAAAGTTTCAGTTATGCAAGATCAGTAAGTTCTAGCGACCTCCTGTAAAACAATGCTAATAGTTAACAATATTATATTGTGTCCCCATTTTTATCACACAGACACACACAAAAAGGGTTCCTACCACACACACACACACACACACACACACACACACACACACACACGAAAGGAACACACGGGCATTTTTGGAGGTGATGGATATGTCTATTAACTTGACGGTGTAATGGTTTCATGGGTGTATTGTAATATATCCAAACTCCAAATTGTATTCGTTAAACATGTGTGGTTTTAAAATATCAATTATACCTCAATAAAGGTGTTTTTTAAATTGCTTATGGAGTATCTTCCCCACCAACTTCCATGATGAATTCTGAGTTGCATCTATGAACACAGATGCAATAGAAAAGGGTGACATTGACAGAGCTGAAAGAATGCTTATTCTTTTTTTTTAATTTTTATTTTTATTTTATTTCTAGGAGAGACAGAAACAGCGTGAGCAGGGGAGGGTCAGAGAGAGAGGGAGACACAGACTCTGAAATAGGCTCCAGGCTCTGAGCTGGCAGTCAGCACAGAGCCCGACGCGGGGCTTGAACCCACGAACCGCGAGATCATGACCTAAGCAAAAGTCAGACGCTTAACCGACTAAGCCACCCAGGCGCCCCAGAATGCTTATTCTTCTTAAGCAGTGTCCTATCTTCAGAGATTCTCATTTCATTGCTCTGCAGTGTAGCCCAAGCATCAGGATTTTTTGAAACTCCCAGGTGATTGCAAAGTGCGGCCATGGTTAAAATCATCTGATGTATAGCAGTGCTTTTCCAACATGAATAAACATACACATCCCCTGGGGATCTTGTTAAAATGCAGATTCTGATTCAGAAGGTCTAAAGTGGAGCCCAAGAGCTCATTACATCACTATTACAATATCATTGACTCTATTCCTTATATGGTGCTTTTTATTCCCATGACTTAGTCGTCTCATAGTAAATCTGTATCTCCCTTTCCCTTTCACTCATTTTACCCAATCTCCAACCCTCTCCCTTCTGGGAACCATTAGTTTGTTCTCTGTATTTATAGGTCTAATTCTGCTTTTTGTTTATTTATTCATTTTTTAAAAGATGCTGCTTATGAGTAGAACCATATGGTATTTGTCTTTCTCAGCCTGACTTATTTCATTTAGCATAATACATAGTACTGAAAGTCCTAGCCACAGCAATTGGACAAGAAAAGGAAATAAGAGGCATCCATATTGGTAAAGAAGTTAAACTGTCACTATATACAGATAATATGATACTATACACAGAAAATCCTAAAGACTTCACCAAAAACTACTAGAAGTAATGATAAATTCAATAAAATGGCAAGATACAAGTTAATACCCAGAAATCAGTAGCATTTCTATATATTAACAATGAAGTAGCAGAAAGAGAAATTTTTAAAAACAAACCATTTACAATGTACCAAAAAGGATAAAATATCTAGGAATAAATTGAACCAAAAAAGTGAAAGAGCTGTACTACAAAAATGATAAAACACTGATGAAAGAATTTGAAGATGACAGAAACAAATGGAAAGATATTCCATGCTCATGTGTTAGAAGAGCTGATATTGTTAAAATGTCCATATAAAGTAACCTACAGAATCAATGCAATCCCTATCAAAATATTAACAGCATTTTTCACATAACTAGAAAAAAATAATCCTAAAATTTGTATAGAACCACAGAAGACCGTGAATAGCCAAAGCAATCCTGAAAAGAACAAAGCAGGCTATATTACAATTGTAGATTTCAAGATATACTACAAAGCTGTTGTAATCAAAACAGTAGGATATTTGCACAAAATAGACACATAGATCAATAGAATAGACTAGAAATCCCAGAAATAAACCCATGATTACATAGTCAATTGACCTATGACAAAGAAGGCAAAAATATACAATGGGGAAAAGACAGTCTCTTTAACAAATGGTGTTGGGAAAACGGGACCACTACATCCAAAAGAATGAAACTGGACCACTTTATAACACCATACCCAAAAACAGACTCAAATTGGATTAAGGACCTAAACATGAGACCTGAAATCATAAAAATCCTAGAAGAGAACACAAGCAGTAATTTCACAAGCAGTTAATTGACATCAACCATAGCAACATTTTTCTAGATATATCTCCATTGGCAAGGGAAACAAAAACAAAAATAAACTATTGGGACTACATCAAACTAAAAACTTTCTTCATGAGAAGGAAACCATTAGTAATAATAATAAAAGACAACCTACTGAATGGGATAAGATATTTGGAAATGATATATCCAAAAAAGGGTTAATATTCAAAATAGATAAAGAACTTCTACAATTCAATACCAAAAGAAAGAAAGAAAGAAAGAAAGAAAGAAAGAAAGAAAGAAAGAAAGAAAGAAAGAAAGAAAGAAGAAAGAAGAAAGAAAGACAAAACACAAACAAACAAACAAAATAATCTTATTAGAGAATGGGCAGAAGACCTGAACAAATATTTTTCCAAAAAACGCATCCAGAAGGCCAACAGACACATGAAAAGATACTCAATATCATTCATCATTAGGGAAATGCAAATCAAAATTACAGTGAGGTATCATGGGAGTTTTTATTTGTTTATTTTTACTGAAAGTGTGTGGCAATGAAGAATACAATGATGGCTTCCACACTTTGGAACCACTCTCCTAATCTTTGCTAAGGCTCCAGGAATTGTACCCACCATTGATTTTGTTCTGTCATTACTTGACCACAGGAAGTATTTATTTAATTCTTGAAACTTAAACTGTCTTCTGCAATAGTGTTTCATGGAACACATTTATAAAAAGTTGTGTTAAATGCCTTTAATCCTTTCCTACTTCTAGACCTATGAAAGAGTTATATTATCATTCAAATTGATACATATTTAGAGAGTAGAAAAATTTTTACCCATTTTCATTAGGATTCATTGTTCTTTCCTATAATTTACCAATTAAGTTTTTACTTCTATCTATAGTGCCTAACACAATGCCTTAGAGTGTATGTTTTGAAAATGTATGTTTCTTTATGTTTTATTATTTTTAAAAGAGGATTTGAGGCATTTTACAAAACACATACAACATGACAAATACATTTTTAAAAATCTTATCAAAGAAAAAAGTGCAGCATGAACAATTATTAAAAGGGGGTTGAAAATTTGATTTGGAGCTGACAGTCAAAGAAACAAAATCTCACTCACTTAGAAAGGCCACATTATGAACTTAGGTTTCATAAGAATTGGGCAGAAGAGGGGCACCTGGGTGGCTCAGGCAGTCAAGCATCAGATTCTTAGCTTCAGCTCAGGTCATCATCTCAATTCATGAGATCAAGTCCCATGTGCTGACAGCATGGAGCCTGCTTTGGATTCTCTCTCTCTCTCTCTCTCTCTCTTCCTTGCTCTCTGCCTCTCCCCTGATCATGCACATGTGCTCTCTCTCACTCTCAAAATAAATAAATAAACTTAAAAAAAAAAGCACTGGGCAGGAGAGAATTCAAGGCTATAAAAAGTGATCCCCATCCACATTCAGAGGTGGGTTGAGATAACTTAATAAATAACAAATGGAGATTTAATTTTTAGCTAGTAAAATATTACTTCTCTATAATTTTATTATTTCACTCATAATTGTAATAAAATCCACTTTTTAAATTTTTTAATGTGTATTTATTTTTGAGAGAGAGAGACAGAGTGTGAACATGGGAGGAGCAGAGAGAGAGGGAAACACAGAATCTGAAGTAGTTTCCAAGCTCTGAGCTGTCAGCACAGAGCCCGACATGGAGCTTGAACTCACAAACTGTGAGATCATGACCTGAGTCGAAGTCAGACGCTTAACCAACTATGTCACTTTTTAAAAAAAAATAAAATCTACTTTTGATTATAGCTGGATTCAAATTGTTCAAGAAGTATCCAAGGAATTATCTGTCTCATTTATTGAGCAAGTTAAAAATCCCCTCACCAAAAAAACTCCAGAATCACAACAGCAGCACATGCCAATCATTTGGGAAGGATTAAAGTTTGTAAAGAGCCTAAATGGATTTATTAATCTATTCATTTATTCAGAAAGTATGTATTGAGTATCCTGTATGTGCAAAACCACTGTGTATGAGGTATAAGCACCTAGATAAGACCTTCATATTTCCTTGGAGTCAGGTATCCAGTTGATATAAATCACACAATTTTTTTTCTAAAAACATAAATAATAATACTTAAGAAGTAGCTAAAAGCAATCAACTTTGCATCATTAGGGCATCATCTTTGACCATTGTTTACAGGGCTTACATCAGAGCTTATATTAAGTAGATGTGCCAATTGAGGTCTGTGTCTACACAGCACAAGGTGAAGTGGAGACTTAAAATATAAATGGATTTGAGCTGGATTTGGGGGATTGATGAGTTATATGTAGTGGGAGAGGAGAGGAAGATTATATGCTACAGCAAAAACGTATTACTGGTGTAATCTTTATTGGAACTTTCAAAACGTTTTCTCCCAATTACTTCATTATATCAGGTAATTATTCTCATGTCTTGGAAATTCAGATTTAGTCTATCTAATCATAGTGACTCAATTCAAGCTGCTCTCCACCAAAATATAGACGAAAGACAATAGATAATATAGTGATATTTTTTCCACTCCTTTCCTTTCACTCAAAATTCTGTCTGTTCTCCATAATACAGTTCGAATTTCATGTTATACATGAAACATTCTCCAACATTCTACATCACCTGGTATTCTTACACTTCTTAATTCTTAAAATACATGTAATATGTATATGATTGACTTAAAAAATTATTCATGAGCTTTTGCTCTTAACTATTTGGTCATTTTATGATGTCAGATTTCCCTACTTCACTGATATGTGCCTCAAAATGCTAAATTCTAGCTTCTCAGTCCCTGACATAATACTAAATATGTACGTCATAGGGGTCCAATAAATACTTGTAGAATTTAATGGAATTTACTGATCTGTAAAAAAAGAAAAAAGAAAAAAGACACCATCTAGCAATGATGAAGAGACAATACGGTTAACAAAACAGCAGTCACCAAAGTGATCCTTAGAGCATTTGATCATTGAAACTCTTCTCTCAGTAGACTCCATGGGAATCCTTAAAAGGATGGCTTTCTCAAAATATTCTATGTGAGCCCTCAAAGTTTTTACTTGGTATTTTTATTAAGCAGACCCACTAGGTTTTCTTGTCCTATGAAAGTCCTGTGTTTCATTTTGCACAGTGCAGCATAACTGGACAGATGACAGTGAGTAAAAAGTAATTTTATTTCCCATTATTTTGGTTTGGGTATCTAAAGAACTCATACAAGAACGTTATTATCATCCTTACAAGCTCTTTCCAGTTTATAGTCTCAGAAGTAAATAAATGAAGATGTGCCATTATTGTTATAGCGTGTTTGGCAAGCTATGTTTCCATGGATCTTAACATGATTTTGAGTTGCTTCTTCTATAACTAAAAGAACAACAATGTGTATAGTTCGAGAAAGCCAGTTATTTTACTAAGTCTATGAAGAAGCCAGTTCATGTCATGAAAATCAGTACAGCATCTTGCTTACACATGGGTAAGTGTCCAGATGGATTAAGTTTGGCCCTGGAAAATTCTGTTAGATTCATATCACCAGAGTGACTGAAATCATCATGCTTTAACTGTGTTGGCCTGTTACTTCTTTTTTTTTCTTATCAAATTTTTATTTAAATTCGAGTTAGTTAACAGACAGTGTAATATTGGTTCAGCAATAGAATACAGTGATTCATCACTCACATACAACACCCAGTGCTCATCACAGGAGTCTTCCTTAATACACATCACCCATCTAGGCCACCCATACCCACCTTTCTACATCAATCCTCCATTTGTTCTCTATCTTTAAGAGTCCTTCATGGTTCATTTCTCTCTCTCTTCTTCCCACCATGTTCATCTGTATTGTTTCTTAAATTCCACATATGCATGAAATCATATGTTATTTGTCTTTCTCTGACCGACTTATTTTGCTTAGCATAATATACTCTAGCTCCAATCACATTATACAAATGCCAGATTTCATTCTTTTTGATGGCTGAGTAATATTCCATTGTATCTATATTAGTTTTGTTCTAATTCTTCCTTAAACTTTTATCTTAGAGGATAAAAGAGAAGAAAATTCTTTAAAGAACAAAGGCATAGGCTTCATATGGTATCCCACATGTTAATAGTCCCTTAGAACAATATACTTCAGCTAGCTTTTCCAAATAACCATCATCCAAAAGATTAACTTGGGTGAGACATTAGATAAATAATAGACCTGAAGATCTGGAAATGACACTTTATCAAGCTTGAAACAATTTGAGCAACATGAAATGAATACCCCCTTTATAATAAACTTGAGAGTAATTGATCTAATTAAAACCTTCATATGGGGCACCTGTGTGGCTTAGTCAGTTAAGCATCCAGCTCTTGATTTTGATTCAATCATGATCTCATGGTTTGTAGCTTTGAGCCCTGTGTAGGGTTCTGTGCTGACAGCACTGGAGCCTGCTTGGGATTCTCTCTCCCTGTCTCCCTGCTTGGGATTCTCTCTCCCTGTCTCTCTGTTCCTCCCTCACCTATGCACACATGTGTGTGCTCTCACTCTCTCTCTCTCTCTCTCTCTCAAAAATAAATAAACATTTAAAAAAATCCTTCATATTAAGCATCCATATTGCATTTTATGGTGAAAGCCTAAATTGTAATGGTTTTTCCCTCATCATCGACATAGGACCAAACTGAAACCTAGGAGAAGTGCTGAATTTAAAATCTCCAACCCCATCAATTAACTGACCAGGGAGGATTTACAATAAAGAACCTTTAAGAATGTCCTTGCTTGTCCTGAATAGTATTTTGAAGACTGGAAGGAATTACATATCCCATGAATCCACCCAGAGTGCTTCAGGCATTATATATATATATATATAATATATAATATATATATATTATCACAAATGGGCCTCCAAAAACCATTGAGGACAGAAGACTTGTAAAATGGTATTTTGTGATTTGTATTGAACAATCTGTTTAAACAGATATTTAAATTTAGATAGAATTAGAATTGCTGAAATTCTCCAATAAATTTCAGAAAATCCACTACCACTTATGATATGATGTGTTCCAAACACTGGGCATATCTCCATAACTGCAAATCAGTGAAGTTAAATAATCTGCAGCAGATCATACAGACAAAAAGTAGAAGAGGACACAAATGCAAATCTAATTTCAAGATCCATGCTCGTAAATACTCTGCTAGGCATCTCAGAATTTTCTTTAAAAATTATTTCTATGGGGCTCCTGGGTGGCTCAGTCGGTTAAGCATCCAGCTTCAACTCAGGTCATGATCTCATGGTTCATGGGTTTGAGCCCCACGTTGGGCTCTGTGCTGACAGCTCAGAGCCTGGAGCCTGCTTGAGATTCTGTATCTCCCTCTCTATCTGTCCCTCCCCTGCTCAAGCTGTCTCTCTCTCTTTCTCAGAAATAAAACAAAATAAAAAACATTTTAAAAATTTAAAAATATATTTCTATTTCTCCAATCTATGAAGAGGACTAGAGGTGGCTCCCAATAAAGAAATAAATGTAATCCAGATACTTAAAACAATGACATAAGAAGAATAGTCAAGGAGGGGAAATCATTATACCAAAGGTTTCAATTAAAATATGATTTTCTAGACAGCCCTCAGAGAAAAAAGGAAACATACATTATATATTTTTCTTTCTCTGATAAAAGGAAACAGAGCAGTAATGTGAGAGTTATTAGGTTTCCTAGCACTAAGTTCTAAGGATGTGTCATTGTGTCCATGGTTAAAGATGGTGCATTGAACACTATTTCTTCCATGCACAGCTTTATAAAAGACATACAAATATTCCTTGTATTATCATTAGTAAGATCAGTACTCAAAAAATGTTGAGAATATAATGTTAAATAACTATCCTATGAAGGAATTCCTATGGTACATAATTTTTTAGTGATCTAGTATAATAAAAGTATAAATCTTAGAGTATATAGGAGTGTTTGCTTAAAATGTCTCTTAGATGGAACATTCACACTGACTTTGAAATATTACCCATTATGAGAATTGCCATCCTGCCATAAACACCTAAAAGGCCAGATAAAATACAGTAAATGACTATTTCCATCCAGTGGACATCAAGCAGTGTAAAACTATGATCCAGACAAATTAGGGGGTCCCTATAATTACTTCAGCTTACTGGCTGAACGGCTTTCAGGGTGTAGTATAAAGAGAGGAGCCCAAATACAGCCTAGTAGTCATACTAATTGTACTGGAAGTCCTAGCCAGTTCTAGGAGTTATAAATTGAAAAATAGTAATAGTAAAGGAAAAGGCATATGCAGATTGGAAAGGAAGAAATTCAATTGCCTTTATTCACAGATGACATGTTTATCCATGTAAAAAATCCTAAGGAATTTACTTAAAAGTTACTAATGCTTACCAGTAAGTTCAGCAAGTTCACAGGTTACAATGTCAATATATTTTTTAAAAACTATATTTCTATAACTTACAATGAATGGCTGATCCTATAATTTTAAAGACAATTAAGTAGCACCAAAAATCATGAAATGCTTAGAGATAAATTTAACAAAACATGATCAAGACCCATACACTAAAAACTATAAAACATTTCTGAGAGAAACTGAAGAAGGCCCAAGTACATGGGAAGAGATAGTGTGTTCATGGATTGAAAGACCTAACGTTAGTATCAATTTTGCCCAAACTGATCTATAGATTCAATGCAATTCCAAAAAAAAGAAATACAGCCATTTTTTAATGAGAGTGCAAATGGACAAGTAAATTCTTAAATTTATATGGAAAGGGAAAGGATCTATAACAGTTAAACAATTTTGAAGAAGAAGAAAATGTTAAAGTACTTAAAATAATGCATTTCAAGACTTACTCTAAAGCTAGTTATTAAGATGGTGTGCTGTTGATATAAGGAACTGATTATAAAGACCAGAAATAGACCCATATGTATATGGTCAATTGATTTTTTCTGTGTAGGTGCAAAGGTAATTCAGCAGAGCAAATATAGTCATCTCAACAAATAGTGCTGAAACAATTCAATATCAATACGGGAAAAAATGAATCTCAAACTTTACCTCATGGTGTATACAAAAGTTAAATTGAAATGGATTATAGTCCTAACCATTAAAGCTACAGCTAAAAATCTTCCAAAAGAAAACATGGGAGTAAAATTTTATAAGCTTTCAGTAGGTGAGGATTTCTTACATAGGACACAAAAAGCATGAACCACAAAAGGAAACTTTGATTAACTTCCTTTAGCTCTACCTTGTAGAGCAAGTCTACTAGTAATGAAAGCCTTTAGCTTATATTTATCTCAGAATATCTTAATTTTCCTTCATTAGTGAAGGGTAATTTTGCAAGTATAGAATTTTTGGTTGACGATTTTTTTCTTTCAATACTTATGTAATCCATTACCTTTGCCTTCTATGGTTTTTTTTTTAATGTTTATTTTTTAAGAGAGAGAGAGCATGAGCAAGGGAGGGCAGAGACAGAGAGGGAGACACAGAATCCAAAGCAGGCTCCAGGCTCTGAGCTGTCAGCACAGAGCCAGACACAGGGCTCAAACGGAGGAACTGTGAGATCATGACCTGTGCTGAAGTTGGATGCTCAACTTACTGAGCCACCCAGGCGCCCCTGCCCTCTATGGTTTCTGATGCGCAATGAGCTGTTAATGTTATTGAGGATCCCCTGTATGTAATAAGTCACTTCTCTCTTGCTGCTTTCAAAATTCTCTCTTTGACTTTGTTTTTTACAATTTATCATAATATGTGGATCATCCACTAACTTCAGCAACAGAGAGTATATTGGTGACCTTCACAAAAGGTATTTAGGTGGACTGTTGAGAGCATAAATTAGACTGTAATCATTTTGAAAGGAGTGAAGAATGAAATAATGATTGTAGACAACAAAGAAATTTAGTTGTGAATGGGGAGAGAAGAAATGGAATAGAAACTTATGTGGATATCTGAGATTCAAGAATTTATTTTACTTAGGAGAAACTTCAATAAGTATAAATGTACATAGAAGTGATCCATATACTTGGTAGGGGTGAAGACTTTGATCCAGATGCCAAAATTATCAACAAACAAAAGAGACAGAGGGACTGCTGTATGACATGAACCAAGACAAAGATGGAGTTATAAAGCTGAATGGTATGGGTTTCAAAGGAAAAGACTTTGAAAGAGAGTAAGAATATTAAGTTAGAAGAAGCAAAGTGAATACCAATTCCATCTCCAACCACATATTCAATAGCACCACTTTGAATAGCTACAAGGGATGCCCTGTTTTCAAGGAAAAGCTTGATTTCAGTTAAAGAAGAGACTTTGGAAAACTGACAAGAGTGTAGGATATAAGGGCATCTGTCTATTAGACTTTGAGATCTAGGGTCTCTAGACTATGAGAAACTTGAGATCAAGGATTACGTCTGTACTGACAAGATAGTTTAGAGCATGCTTCTCAAACTTCAGTATGCATCAGAAACACCTGGAAGGTTTGTTAAAATAGACAATTTTTAGAGTTTCTAATTTAGAAAATCTCAGGTAACAATGGGGAAAAACAGAGATTTCCCCATAAGGTCAGGAACAAGACAGGGATGTCTACTCTCACCACTATTATTCAACATATTATTGGAAGTCTTAGCCTCAGCAACCAGACAACACAAAGAAATAAAAGGCATCCAAATTGGTCAAGAGGAGGTCAAACCTACACTCTTCACAGATGACATGATATTCTATATGGAAAACCCAAAAGATTCCACCAAAAAACTGCTAGAACTTATCCAGGAATTCAGTAAAGTGGCAGGATATAAAATCAATGCAGAGAAATTGGTTACATTCCTATACACCAACAATGAAGCAACAGAAGGAGAAATTAAGGAATTGATCCTATTTACAATTGCACCAAAAACCATAAAATACCTAGGAATAAACATAACCAAAGAGGTGAAAAATCTATACAGTGAAAATTACAGAAAGCTGAAGAAGGAAATTGAAGAAGACACACACACACAAATGGAAAAAATATTCCATGCTCCTAGATTGGGAGAACAAATATTATTAAAATGTCAATACTACCAAAAACAATCTACATATTCAATGCAATCCCTATCAAAATAACACCAGCATTCTTCACAGAGCTAGAACAAACAATCCTAAAATTTGTATGGAACCAGAAAATACCCCAAATAGTCAAAGCAGTCTTGAAAAAGAAAACCAAAGCAGGAGGCATCACAATTACAGACTTCACACTGTCTTACAAAACTGTAATAATCAAGACAGTGTGGTACTGGCACAAGAACAGACACTCAAATCAATGAATGGAACAGAATAGAGCACCCAGAAATGGACCCACAAATGTATGGCCAACTCATCTTTGACAAAGCTGGAAAAGAATCTTCAATGGAATAAAGACAGGCTCTTCATCAAGTTGTGCTGGGAAAACTGGACGGTGACATGCAAAAAAAATGAACCTGGATCACTTTCTTACACCATACACAATAATAAACTCAAAATGGCTGAAAGATCTAAATGTAAGACAAGAAGCCATCAAAATCCTCAAGGAGAAAGCAGGCAAGAAAGAACCTTTTTGACCTTGGCTGCAGCAATTTCTTACTCAACACATCACCAGAGGCAAGGGAAACAAAAGCAAAAATGAACTATTGGGACCTCATCAAAATAAAAACTTCTGTACAGCAAAGGAAACAATCAGCAAAACTAGACAGCAGCCAATGGAATGTAAGAAGATATTTACAAACGACATATCAGATAAAGAGTTGGTATCCAAAATCTATAAAGAACTTATCAAACTCAACACCCAAAAAACAAATAATACAGTAAAGAAATGGGCTAAAGACAGGAGCAGACACTTCTCCAAAGAAGATATCCAGATGTCCAACAGACACATGAAATGATGCTCAACATCACTCACCATCAGGGAAATACAAATCAAAACCACAACGAGATACCACCTCACACCTGTCAGAATGGCTATAATCAACAAGTCAGGCAACAACAGATGTTGGTGAGGATGCAGAGAAAGAGGATCTCTTTTGCACTGTTGGTGGGAATGCAAACTGGTACAGCCACTCTGGAAAACAGCATGGAAATTCCTCAAAAAATTAAAAATAGAACTACCCTACAACCCAGCAACTTCACTACTAGGTACATATCCAAGGGATACAGGTGTGCTGTTTTGAAGGGACACATGCATCCCAATGTTTATAGCAGTACTATCAAAAATAGCCAAAGTATGGAAAGAGCCCAAGTGTCCATTGATGGATGAATAGATAAAGATATATATATTATTATTTTATAAAGATATATTATATCTTTATATTATATTATAAAGATAAAGATATATATTATATTATATATAATGAAGTATTACTCAGCAATCAAAAAGAATGAAATCTTGACATTTATATATCTTGCCAGATATATATTATATTATAAAGATATGTTATATCTTTATATTATATTATAAAGATAAAGATATATATTATATTATATATTATATATATATATAAAGAAGTATTACTCAGCAGTCAAAAGGAATGAAATCTTGCCATTTGCAACTATGTGGATGGAACTAGAGAGTATCATGCTAAGCGAAATTAGTCAGAGAAAGACAAATATCATATGACTTCACTCATATGAGGGCTTTAAGATACAAAACAGATGAACATAAGGGAAGGGAATAAAAAATAATATAAAAACAGGGAAGGGGATAAAAACATAAGAGAGAGATATATGGAGAACAAGCAGAGGGTTGCTGGAGGGGTTGTGGGAGGGGGATGGGCTAAATGGGTAAGGGGCATTAAGGAATATACTCCTGAAATCATTGTTGCACTACATGCTAACTAACCTAGATAAAATTTTAAAATAAAATAAAACAAAAGTTTATTTTCATTTATTCAAAATCTAACGGGGTAGGGTAGCTCTCCAGGGCATTCTTTTCTAAGCAGAAATCAAGGAATCCAGTTTGTTTCTACCTTGCAGTGATGCATCTGGAACCGGTGGTCTCTAAAGTCACATGGCAAGAGAGATCTGAAGAGTCATGTGGTATGTTTCCGGGGTCAGGTCTGGAAGTGGTTCATCTCTGCTCAGATCTCATTGGTCGAAACTTAGTCACATGATCTAAAATAATAGCAAGAGGGCCTGGAAAATGTAAAGGAGAATATGGGAATTTTATAAGCATTAACAGCCTCTGTCAGAGCATCTTCTGTGTCTAACCTCAGCAGAAAGAACAATGTCAGTCAAGATAAGGAGCTCAATAAATGTTGGCTAATTCAATAAACTGAATAAAATTTAATAGTTATTGACTGAAACCTGGGTTTTAGTTTTCCTTTAGGCAAGCAAAGCATTCCTTACAACTAACTGTTGCTTTTCAAATATATCCTCCAACACACAAACACACACAAATCACTGCCTTCTTTGAGCGACCTTTTCTGACATTGCCAGGTTCAACTTTACATTGCTACCTTTGGGATGTTCATAGATTGAAGTGATATGATCATGGTGAAATGGAAAAGAAAATATATGCATATATTTTGTTTTGATAACAAAATACAAGGCTGTATCATGTTCACTCCTCTTTGCCATGAATTCAGACAGACATTTAAGGTAAAGTATTTAGTTCAACACACAGCTTCATTTTTGAGAAGGTTGCGCCCTTGGGATGTTCCACTTCCCGTATTACCTTCAAGGCTTTTATTTTATTTGAGGTCTGGTGATGGCAGAGTGACAGGTGAGCTGACAGTTCTATTAGCTGTAGAAGCAGGACAGGTCAATCAAGTCTTCTCATATCTCTAGGTAACAAGCGGAGTTTCCGAAAGCAACCCAGATTCCAGCCGGATGAACGGCAGAGCCTTGTTATAAGATGAAACGGGCTCTTGAGGACTGCTTCTACCTCTAGGATCTCTGGTCACCACTTGAAATGGAAAGCATTAGTTTTGTTCCAAACTTGCTTCCTGCCAGCCTTTGGTAGCACCTCATGCAAGAGTACAGAAATACAAACTGAGAGGGAGAGAGCAATTTTCTGGGTGCTGAGGTGTCAGGAGAGCAAGCTTCATCCTCGACTGCTTGTGGTCTTTCAGGAAGGAAAAGACCCTATGATGGGCACTTGAGTTAAACAGACCTTTTGGTTCCAACCTATGAAGATAAAAGAGGTCTTGTTTTAATAATTTGCACCTTATTCTTATCTCTCTTTGAAGCACAAGTCTCATGATGCTGAAGAATTTAACTTTGTTCAACAAGCACACATATTCAGGGGAAAATGAGGAAGCCTTGCGAAAAACATAAGAGGGGAATTCCAATGAGGAGTAAAGTATTATTTGGTGTCTCGATATAATTGGAGTAATGCAATGTTTCCACTTAAAAAGTAGTTAGATTGCCATTTTATTGGATTTGTAATTTTCACAGCATTTCATAGATAGACAATATATTAGAACATGTAGTATCCAGCTGCTGTTTTGAATCTTTGCACAGTACAAATTTTACTTATCTTCAAATTCTCATGATAGTGACGAAAGGAATGGCAATTCGGTTTCTTAATTATTGACCTTGGTGAGATGCCTTGGAAAAGGAAACTGAGATATTTGTCACAACTGTCATGGAGTTCATTTTTCAGGTAAAAAACAAAAATAAAACAACACAAAAAACCCATGCACTGAGGTTTGCACAAACGTGATCTGCATTCAGACCCCTACACAGCTCAGGAAATGATTAGCTGAATGATATTGTATTTGTAAAATGCCAGGTGGCTTAAAAGCTACTCTGCGGGGAGGAGTTGTTGTTTCATGAAGGAAAGTCTCATTTTTTATATTCTGCTGTAGAGATTTGGTAACCAGAGCTGTCCAAGTCTCTAGCAGCATACAACACTCCACAGGTCAGTGTTTATTAAGGTGCTATTGTCCTTTAAACGCACAAAAAATATTGCTCTAGAACCAATTTTGCACTCAATTAATACATATTTGTTAGGGCCCATTATGACCAGGAAAAATAATTGTACATAATTCTACACAATTTTTACTGAGTATATAGAAAAGTGAAAGCATGAGCCTAGGAATCAGGTTTCATGTTTCAGTATGTGGACAGTGAAATTTGAAGAAATAAGTATATGTTAAACTGTATTTTAACTTGTTCAGGGACTATATAATATAATGAGAAGGGTTTTTATGATTTTTTTTTAGTGAGGCTTAGGTTTTTCCATTACCCCTTATTTTCAATCTGTGGGGTAATAGGAAAGTTACTCAAGGCTCAATAAGCCTCAGTTTCCCATCCATAAAGGAGACATAATATTATTTACCTTATAGAATTGCCATGAGAATTAAATAGGATTTAAATGAAAGCCAAGTATATAGTAGATGCTCAATGAATGGTAGCTATAACTGAACTATAATTGTTATTATTCAGCCTTCTGTGAATAGGTGACTGTATAAAATATTGCTTATCAAAAACAATTTGATTTTTAAATAAAAAGTGCTTCAGACTGAATGTATTTCCCCAAAATTCATGTTAAAACCTAATCCCCAATGAGAAGGTAGTTTGGAGAATGTAAATCATAGGAGTGAAGCCCTGGTGAATAGGATTAGCATCCATGTATATGAAACCCTCATATAAGGCAATGAGACTCCAGAGAACTCCCTCACCCCTTCCATCATATGAAGACCCAGTGAAAAGATAGCATCTATGAATGAGGAAGTGGACCCTCACCAGATATGAACTCTGCCAATTCCTTGATCTTGGACTTGGATTGGAACACTGAGAAATACATTTCTGTTGTTTGTGAGTCAGCCTATAGGATTCTGCTATAGCAGCCTGAATGGATAAAGACAAAAAGCTTTTTTTTAATAAAAATTTTAAAAAGGATCTCAATGCATGACAATATTTTTGTATATCTACTAACATGAAATATATGTGAATTTATAAATGCCTATTAACCTAAGAAGCTGACTTATATTTCAAAATAAATGAGGATGAAATATAAGAGGAAATGAATTCCGACTTCCTATTTTATTATGCTTTCTATTGTGTATTTGGATTTTTAAAAATTTCCCTTGACCTTTAATTTAAACTGTTTATGTGTCACAGAGTATATTTTGAACATTCTTTTAGACACATCCCTCTAGAGTTTAAAAGAGCCAGGCTAATGGTGGATATTAACTACGGCATACAGATTGTAGTTTTTTGAACACCTTTATAGAGAAAGATGACTCCTGAGTCAGAGTCCAAAGAAGTGCAAAAGTGGAAAGTTACTTAAAAATCTGCTCATTTTTAATTATTTCCTATAATATCATTTATCATAAACTGTAAAAGACTTGTTCATAAATATTAGAATTTGAAAGTCACATTTGTAGATGATATACGTTCTAGGCTTTCTCTAAATGTCCAATTGTCCAGAAGTAGGTCGTTTTTCACATGGACGAGACACACATTTTTATAGTTCTCAAAAAAACTCATTTCTTGGAGTTTGTCATCAGAGTTCCCAAAAGAAAAACTTCAAAAGATATATATTGTAAAGAAATTAATATGTCTTTTTACCAATACGAAGTTCCTGGATTTCATCTTCCACACTGTTTGACAGATTTAAATGTCAGAAATCACTAACAAAGCTTAAAATTTCCATGCTATTTCTGAAGAGAGTGTAAATTAAAAGGCTCTTAAGCTATTTAGTTTCAAAAATGAAAGCAGACTTTCTGGTAGTTACATTTTTCCACTACTGATGACTCTAACCATATGCAGAGAGGATATGAACTAACAAAACTGAGACAGGCAAAGAAGGACAAAAGGAAGTGAGAAGCAGAAGGTAGGAAAGAAAAATAGAGAAAGAACAGTTTTTAGCCCAAGAATAGAAACCATCAAATTTTTCCAACTGTCTCAAATACAAAGAAAATTCAAGAAAATTGAAAATATTATCTCAGGATGTGGTAAATAAACAAAAAGAGGCACTTTTTGCTTCAGATTTAAGTGTTTTTAACTAAGATGCACTTATGATTGTGTGGAAAGAGGGACCCTAGACCAATGTTTTCAAATTGCATTCTACATACAGATTACATTTCATATTTCAGTTTTAGGAGTGGCCGTACAAGTCTGCCATACATTTGGCTCTCCTATCAGATCCAATCGGGTGTCATCTTTGATTTGAGGGATGAAAGCAGGATTTGGGAAACTAATTAGATTTCTTATCTAATTTGCCCTGTTTAAAGGAAATGAGATTCATTTCTTTTATAGAAATAAATTCTAGAACTAGGAGTCATCTATGCTAATTTCTATACAGATAATCACATTATATCTGTATAATGCATAAAAATACTAAAATGAACCACTACACAAAAGATTAGTGTTAATCTGTTCAGACCACAAATTTTTATAGAAGCCAAAGATGAACAGATAAAGGTATTTATATTGGTACAATACGATACCATTGAACAGATGGAGTTAGACATACTGTTGTAAAAATATACCTAAATACCATTTCTCACTGAAAGGAACCAAGGCTCCTTCGTAAAATGGTGAATTTCAGGGCTGGAACAAGGAAAACATAAGATGAGCCTAGAATATCTTGTGCCAGAAAATGCTCACAGATGAAGGAGAGATTTCAAAAGAACTGAGAAATCCTCTTGACGGTTCTCCCAACAGGGCAAATTTGAGACAATTAGATCATGAAAACAAATAAAACACAAATGAACAACACAAATTTGAATGTGTGCCCAATTATGCACACATTTTTAAAATAAATATAATACAGTACTGTAAGTGTATTTTCTCTTCCTTATGTTTTTTTTTTAAGTTTATTTATGTATTTTGAGAGAGAGAGAGAGTGAGCATTCAAGGGCATGGGAAGGGCAGAGAGAAAGGTAGAAGATCCCAAGCAGACCCTGCACTGTCAGTCCATCACAGGGCTCAATTTAACAAACAGTGAATTTATGCCCTGAGACAAAATCAAGAGTCAGATGCAGCCATCTTCCTTACAATTTTCCTAATACCATTTTATTTTTCTCTAACTTACTTTATTATAAGAATAGAGTACATAATACATATAACATACAAAATAGGTGTTAACTGACTATGTTATTGACAAGACTTTCAGTTAACAATAAGCTATTAGTAGCTAAGTTTGGGGGAGTCAAAAGTTATATGACAGGGGCATTTGGGTGGCTCAGTCGGTTAAACGTCCGACTTCAGCTCAGGTCATGATCCTACGATTCTTGGGTTCAAGCCCCACGTCGGGCTCTGTGCTGACAGCTAGCTCAGAGCCTGGAGCCTGTTTCAGATTCTGTATCCCCTTCTCCCTCTGACCCTCCCCTGTTCATGCTATCTCTCTCACAGAAATAAATTAAAAAAATTAAAAAATTAAAAAAAAAGTTATATGTGGATTTTTGACTGCAGAGGAGGTCAGTGCCACTAACCTTCATGTGCTCAAGGTCAACTGTATATCCATAATTTTGTGGAAGAACTGTGATAGAGTGAGCACTTCAAAAGCTTCCAGCAGGAAGTATACTAATTATGACTTTTGAAGCAAGACTGAAATTGAAATCTAGCTTAAATTGGATACTAGAATAATGTAAAATTTCTGGCTATTAACAACAATGCTATCCTTAAGTAGGTAGCGCTATAATATTTTGATTCCATACTAGAAACTAATCCATATGTTTAAAATGAATTTAAACAAGAGGGGGCAAGATGGCAAAGAAGTAAGGAGCTCTGTACTTGCACTCGTGCCCATATATCACACGGAAAAGATCTGAAGCCATCAGAAACCTTACAAAACCTGAGAGATTGGGAGAAAAAGGACGCAGAATCCACTGAGAAAGCCTTCTAACGTGAGTGCAAACTGGGGAAGATAAAATCGGGCCGGGATCGGAGACTCCAGGGTCGGAGGCGATCCCCCTCTACCCTCTACGGGGAGTGAGAGGGGAAAAAGAGAGAGTTCGAAACAGAAAAACCTCCGCTGGGGGGGTGCGGGGGGGGGGGAAACTCCGCTCAGGGCATAGAAAGACCGTACTTGCCAAATACCTGCACGCCAGGTGCCCTTGCGCCAACTGGTCCCGTGAGGGGGCTGAGCACACAAACTGTTTCTTTGTGCTGGCCCCTGGCGGCTGGATTCAGAGTGGCGGCGCACCTGCCGCCATTGTCCTCCCGGGAGGCTGGGGCCCCTGAAAGAGCCACGCGCGCAGACTCCAGGAGTCCGCGCTCCTGGCTGGCTGGAACTCTAGAGGGAAGGCAAAGAGCTAAAAACTGGAAAATCTGCCCGTGAGTTTGTGTTTTGGGTGATGAGCCATAGAGAGACCTGGTTTTCCTCACTCCAGCGAGCTTGGGCTCAGAGCACCTGGCAGGCAAGCCCCCGCCCTTGCGCGCCAGCCAGACCCAGAGAAGGAAGCAGCGATTCTGACTCCAACCCCAGAGTCCGGCAGGGGGCCTGGAATTGCCCCGAGGGGGTTGCCTGGGAGTTGTGTCTAAGGCAATTTCAGCGGGGCGCGCGGACTGGGATTTGGGGATTGGGACTGGCCTGGGTTGAATAGTGCAACCAACTTTGGCTGCGCCCTGGGTACGGGGACTTTACACGCCCAAAAAAGCGAGGTGCAGTGCTTGGTTAAAGAAGGGACTGGAGCACCGTCACTCTCCTCCCCACAACCGCCAAGGCAGAACTCCCGCCTGAAGCATTGGATCACGCCATGCCCATCCCTGCTTGAAAGCTGCCCTCCTCCCTTTTTTTTTCTTTTTTCCTTCTTCTTTCTCTTTTCTCTCTTTTATCCCCAGAACACCGACCTGATTAACTCTGGTCACCGGCTTGCTTAAACAATCACAACGAGTCCATTCTGTAGATGTAAATTCTACAACTACCAACATCTTCATCTCTTTCTCTCAGGAGTAATTAGCCTATATAGTTTCTCTGGATAATACCAGCACCCTTCTCTCACCTATTCAACCATATTCTACCCTTTACCTCTTTGAAAAAAGCTTCTTATACCTTCTGCCTGTTCATTCTATTTACAATTTTGCCTCATCCCGACCCTGTCTTCTCTCTCTTTCTCTATGCTCTTCAACCAGCACTGCATACACACGGCTATTTAACTGTAGGTGGGAAATCCAGTTATATGCTTTAAACCGCTCTTTGTCCATTGGTTTTCTTCTTTTTTCCTTTTCTTTTCTCCTTTTTGACCCTTTTAAGTATTTTATACTCCCTATTATTCACCCTCCCTCCTCCGTCTTTTCTCTTAACTTTTTCGTTTTCCCTCTCACTTTGCATGTTAGTTGAATTAGCCTATGCGTTTGTGTGCCCCTGCTCCCTGTGTGTTTGTCTGTCTGTTTTCTTTTCCAGGGCTACCTCAAGAAACAAGCCAGAGTACACAAGGTGGAGAGTCCCAAATATCACTACGAGTAGGAAAATAAAATAACCAAGGTCCCAA